>NW_027315834.1:30541309-30870269 GCF_026437365.1 Eucyclogobius newberryi | reverse complement strand
AGAGAGAGAGAGAGAAAGCAAATAATGCATAAGATCTTTATAATGTGATGAGAAAATGTTGTCAAAATATTGAATTGAAAGGCACATTTAATACAGTTCAGACACTCAATTGCAAATGTTTCATTTAGTATTCAAGGGGAAATATTTTATAGAGTAGTATTTTATATTATGTCTGCTAATATATGCCTTATTGTTAATGATTTGTTTATTATTTATCATTAAACATGTTTTAATGATCAGTGGATTTGTGTGGATTCGTTAATGATTAATACACATTTATACATGTCTTGTACAAAAAGTAAGTTGATTAATATGATTAACGTAATTGTGATTATTTTGTTGTTCATTTTTATTTTACAATGAAATAAATGACTTTCAACCTTAGTCAGAATTAAGCATATTATAGTGCTGGATTACTGCACTCATTTTATAATCCTCTTTGATGCTCTTTTTTTATTTTTAATTATCATTTAGACAAATGGTCAAAGTCATGGCGTATTATGAGCGACCCATTGTCAGATGTCCAGTCTGGATTAGGTTCATTTGCAGGACCAATACAACAGCAGCATCTGGCCAAACGTTATCATACATATCATAATGGACTCATAATCTGCTGTTATTGAAACATTTAGTATTATTTTCAAAGTCAATTACAGTAATAGGAATTTCACATTTTCACAGGCTTTCATTTGAAATGACAGGACAAAAGCAAAGGGTTTTTTAATTTATTATTATTTATTTTTTTATTTAGTTTGTTTTGAGAGTCAATTTTTATTCAGAAATCCAGAATGTACAAATACCGGTAGCAGTTATGGTAATGACACACAAACAAGCTTTTTCATTTGGAACTTAGGGTTGAGGGACCAATCATGTTTCAGGCATGTCCCTCAAACTAAAAAAAAAGTGTGTCAAAATTGAACTTTTTTGGACACTCAAAGTTGAATGAATTGATGATCTTAAATATGACTTCAATCTGCATAATTCCAACAAGAACAACACAATATATGCAAACCAGAATTAGTCATTATCATATATACGTTATGGTTGAAATTTAGTTCATCATATTCTATTGTTTCTTCATACAAATAAACTTCGAGGTTTTTTTTTTTTTTTTTTAGGTTATTACAAGAAAATGAAAAATACAAAATACAAATGAATTTCCCTAAACTTAAAATAATGTTCCTCTTCAAAGTTTCACTCACTTACTTCTACAGTTCTTTTTTTTGTATTTCATCATTTGCAATCAGGCTAGCGAACACAAGAACTTTGAATAGCATCTCTGTCCTCACATCACGAGCCTCTTATCAGCCCAGAGAGGAGGCACTGCCAATCCAAATCTAGGAAGATAGGAAGAACAGCAGAAGCGCGTATCCTAATAGTGCATCAGGAGAATAAGATGGCTCCTGGGGATTTGTGCGAGAGGATATGATAACATTTATGTCTCGTCAAAGCCGCTGCAGTAATGCCTAATATATGTCTGTATTTGGACGCCGGCTTACATCTGTCTGCTTATGGATTTACGACTTCAAAACTGTGGTGAGAAAAGGGCGCCTCTCGACAAGGGCTGGTGACTAATAAGTAAAGCCGACAGCGATGGCAGGCGAACACACGAGCGAGAGAGGACAGATGTAACGACAGGGCAAGGCGACTGCGAACAAAAGGAGTCCAAATCTGACACACTTCATCTGACAGAGGGATAAAACTCACTCCCCTACAGCAAGCGGGCGCACACGCACAAGAGAACACACGTTTTAACCAGACACTGTCCTGTTTAGTTTGTAGTTTACTTTCCTGAAGAAAAGAATAAAAATAGTGCGCAGTGCACAGTGGCAAAATGGTAAGCACTTTCACTGTGAGCTTTCACGTCAAACACTTTGGCCTCGATCATGAGCTCCTGCAGGACCCTGGCTCCGGGTACATGCCCATTGCTCCAGACAGTTTGACCTGATGAGATTGAATGGCTCAAATGGCTTGATACATAGACTTAGACTAGAGTTAGAGGACTATTGCATCTATATGTAGGAGAGCGGGTGTTGTATTATTAGTAGAAATGTACTAACAAATTAAATTACAAAAAACAACAACCCCACTGGGATTTTGAACCCGGAAAATAAAACTAAAAGGACACACAGGTTTGTTCTTGGTGGGATTCCAAATTATATGAAAAGGTTATATAATTGATTCAACTATTATTAGTTTAGTTTAAATAAACAGTGTGGACATATCCCATAAAACCAGTTTAGGTTGATATTCAGTTGAAGTAACCATGTCATTTAATTAGTTAAATGAATTAATTTCAATGCTGTTCAGAAGACAGAACAGAGCACAGAAACAGGTCCTCGATAAAAGGCAGGGAGGACAAGGCAAAGGCTCCAGCGCCATTAGTTTCATGGACTTCTTTACATCTGAAAACAGAGATGAAATACTAAGCTGGCTGCAAATGTTTGTTGCCCCAAACGTACCTCTTTGGCTGCTTGAGACAACGCGGAGCTTTGATGGTGAGACCACAAAAATCCCTAGTCCCTGAGCTTTATCATACTGTGGCGCCAGGAGACAGGCCAAGGCACCGAACCAGAAACAACTACGTTAGGATCACAACTACATTATTTAACTTGATTAACTTAATAACTACCTGGAAAGCAGAGGACACAGAGCGACACTAAGAGATCCAGGTCAGAGAATGAATGCCACAACCAAAGCACTTTTCATTGATTGACAGCCATCGTGGGTAGCCAATAGGAACAGTTTCCTCAAGTGCAATACAAATGTATATGTGGCCCGCGGACCACTGCCACATATACATTTGTATTGAGCTTTACAAGTCCGTGCGGCCTCTCGAGCTGCACACTGTAATCTTAATCCATTAACTCCACACCTGGGGGTGGTAAGCCATAGCTCTTGAGTAGACTGAGAGAAGTGCGCATGTCAATCTGTGGCATCGGCCTCTCTCCGACCACCACCGATTACTCACTCATCACATTCAAAAACAATATGCATAGTTCCACATGGTGATCGATCCTTCAACATTCGGGTTGGTGAGCGAACACTCTCACAACAACTGTCACTTCTGAAAACTCACGCGTGTTTACTCTGTCTATGGACAGAGTAAACACGCTCTGAGCAACACTAACATAATCATTGTAATTTTTACAATTAAATAATGAAACGCTCATAAAACTTCAACATTGGGGGACAAATAGAGGAAACATTTCTTTACTTTTTTACCGAAGCACCATATCGCTTAAATGTATAGCCTCTGGATTGCGATGTGTCAGAGCACACTTCAAAGTTCAGTTTAAGCCATCATTTTGGCACAGATATAAAGAATTGTCTCGTACGGGGGCTTTGTAGGAGGTGCAGGTGAAGTAGCTGTATATTCAGAGATCGTGGGGGTGGCAGATTGTACGAGGAGGGCTTTTTAATCCCCCGAAAGCATCCTGACAGCAGCTGCTCCGTACAGATGGGACAGAGGGCCGATGGATAGTGTAAAAAATCATCCAGGTTTGTTGGACGCCTGTGTTAGACCCTGGAGGACGGGGCTAACAGAAGGTAAGGGAGGCAGGTTGTACTCCATTATGTCTGAGGACGCTGAGGCTCTGGCATCAGCTGATTAATGATACACATGCTTCTCATGATTAGATTGTGTGGCTTTTCTATTTGTTTTATGTAGTTGCAAAACATCATAGTCCTGACTTCTGCTCCATACTGTACCTTCTCCATCAAATGTAGAGAGCAGTACGGCTCCTTAAAGCAGCCACAATATTCAGAGTGACATCATTTTCTGATGTGAAGGTTTTCTGAGGACTTCTGTCCGCCGCCACCTTGTCTCCATGGAGATGTTATTGCTCTTCTGAAATATTCCAAAAGTATGAAATTAAACTTATCTGTCTCCATGGAAACAAAATGAAATCACCAAGACAAATTCCCGGTCGTATTTAATGACCTTTAACACCTGAGATTAAAATGGCAAATGTGTGAACTGACAAATCTGATGAGGTTCAATATTTGATATTGGATAATCAAATTGTGGAATGTGAAGTCCCTCATCTTAACTGTGAACCTACTCAGAACAGTGTCTGGAGAAGCTATAGCATTGTAACAACCCTCCACTTGTCACAGGAGGAATGTCGAGCAGCTGGAGAAAACACTTGTGTGCACTTTGCTGATATGTGACCCATTCAGAACAATGTCTTTGTGTCTGCGGCAACTGGAAGTCCGCTGCTCTATTTGAAGCACAAGCAACCAGCCCTATATGTGAACCTGTCCTATATTTAATAGTTTAGTCACCATGTTTTTGCACTTTTATCTCAAGCCTTTCCCCTCTGTGATGCTGGCGCCACTGGCTCGTAAGTCTATTATCGTTGCTCCATTTAAAGGTGCAGATTTATTGTAGTGGAGGTGAGGTCAGTCCATATCACAACCACAATAACTATTGTTCCTGGTACCAAGAGGAAGTGTCTGAGAGCTACTTCCTGCTGCACCTCACTGGGCACTGAGGTGGATTGCACAGGCCAAATATCCGACCACGATACCTGACTTGATTCCAATTCATTTTTTCTATTTATAACTTTGCTACTGCATGGCATCTATTCTTTTCTATGTAAACCACCAGGAATTATTTGATTCTTTGTTCCGTTACTTCTGCCTTCATTCTAAATCTATATTTACAGTAATCTAGTATGTTTGTGTTTAGGCATATTTTTGGCATAAGGGGATAGGAGGGGGACACCATTCAGATTTGGGCCCCCCACAGGCATAGAAGCGACCCCGAAAATAATGAAAATATGGCTGCAGTTCTGTGGCTAAGGCTCTGACCGCTGCCAATCACACAACGACAGGGACACTTTCACATGTCAGGCGAGGTAGGTGTCACACTGTGCAATTGCTGTCTTGCTCCCTAAATTCAGTATTTTTTAATGCTTTATTTGAAAAGACAATGAAGAGGAGAACGGGGATGAGAGAAGGGAGGACATCCAACACATTGTCGAAGCCGAGAATCGAGAATTGTCTGGACCAAATGTTTTATCAGGACAGGACAGCTGCAGCATGAAATGGGGAGTCAGAGGGCAAAATGGTCGAGGGCTGGAATAAAACCCACGACATCACAGCAACAGCAACAGCACCCACACATGTGCAATGCCCTAATCCACTGCACCACCGGCGAGCACCCCCAGGTCAGTCTTGAAGTTAAGGTGAAGGTTAGGTGAAGGTTAGGTGAAGGTTAGGTGAAGGTTAGGTGAAGGTTAGGGACGCCCGGAATCTGTAGTGCCTGGAGAAAAACCCACCCAGACCCTAAACCCACTCTAACTTTCCTGTTATCGTTCTGCCTTGACTCTTTGGATCTGTGGAAAGGCGTCCCCCCCCCTAACTGTGTTTTCCAAGATATTTTAGTCATAACATTTCCTTCTAATTAAATGCATTCAAGGTAGTTTCATGCCTAAACTGTGGAACATTCCAGGCAAAGCAGCATCTCTATGGAAACAAGCGTGTGGCGTACCGTACCGTACAAGTAACATAGTGCACCTTTAAGAATGCGTGGACTTTAACCTATTGTTTCATGAGCATGTTTGAACAATAATCCCGTTAAAGACTTGAGCATAATTCTATGGGCCTCAGATAAACAACAATTTCCCTATCTACATAAGCAAAAGTTCAAAACGCCATTCTTCTGTTTGATCAGAATTTCTTTACTCTTTATAATAATAAAAAAAAGCTGCTTGCTCCAAACAAAATTGCCACTTAACTGCCACAATATCACAGTGTTTGATATGTGAGCTTTGACAATGGGCCCGTGCCGGCTCTTTCTCTGCACTGTCGCCTCTTGTGAAATTATAGACACGATCAATTTTGATAATGCAAGGGAGCAGCAGTTTCCGACGGAAAAATAACCATCGTGATTATTTGTTCCCATACAGATTTTCCTTTTTTATGTTTTGTACTTTTTTTTCTTCTCAGTGCCAAGGTAATAGTAACAATTTCCTCTTTTTCATCTTCGCTCTCTTACTCAGTGGCAATGCGTGGACCCCTTGTTGCAGCTTGTTGTCTTTCTGTCTCCTTTGGGTGCCGTGTTGAAAGCCTTTTGACCCACAAAGTAGGGTTTTGTTGACAGATTGATGCTTCCATGCTGCGACTACCCTCCTCTGCAAATGCCCCTCGAATTTTCTCAAATAATCCCCCTGTGAGCCTGTCTGCATGTGGCGCTACCTCACATCTCACAGTCAAAATATGTGGTTTGTGCCATTGTACAATTCAAACTATGTATTAGAGGACATAAAATACATTAAAAAAAAAAAAAATTTATGTGGAAGTTTTACAATAGAAAATGCTATATTGATTCTACACTTTATTGAATACTATACTGTACTGCAAATGTGGGCACTTAAGCGTTATACTGAGGGAAAAATCTCTGGTAGCCTCCGATCCAGACTGATTCTCACTATTCCACACAGAAGATGGCTCAGTCTGGTCACCACCTTCTCCGCTGTATCTAAGAATTAACGGAGGAAATCATTGGTCCTCTTTCTCTCCTCAGATTAATGCTTTTAGAGATTCACTCATTGATCTGGCCACTCGTTTTTCCGTCCTCTATGTTTTCCCATTTTTCTTTCCTCTTAAGCAGCATATTTGGTCTGATACGGACAGAACAGGCTGAACTACCTGTCAATCATGTCCATCTGAAGTAGAGAAGACTGGTTTCCAGACTCCATGTCTTTGTAAAGTATTGAAGAATTATGTATTCTTGGTTGAGCAAGCAACTCCACTGGTGGAAAGACACTGGGGGAGCAGAAGGGGAAATGGAAAGGCTGAGGTGGCATAGCTTGGATCTGTGGATCAGGTTTGTGACACAATAATCAGAAACAGATGTTTTTGTGCAATGATCACGTCCTGTAAATTATAACAAATTAAGAAAACGTACTATGATACAAACTTTGATTAGTGCAAATCTTGTTCAGAGACTTCGCTCAGTGTTCCTGATATAGGTGCCATGTTTTTATAAACATGTAAGAGCTTAAATGTGTCCCTAACTTGAGCAAGCTTATATTGTTCTATAAAATACCACCAAATCTTTCAGTGAAGTTCTACAGCCAGGTCTTATTAAACAAGTGCAAATGATCCTGGCAGTGCCTCGCCTCTATGACGTCCTGTGTTTCTTGACTTTTCTTATAAATATGTCATCAATAAACGCTCCAGCCATTCGGGATGCTGCGCTCTCTCTTCCAGCCAATCAGAGAACTTCTCCCTCCTCTTCTATTTCTGCCAATGTTGTCTTTACATACACAGGCTATTGTGGGCTCAGTGGGTCACAGCTGAGGGGAGTTCAGAGGGTCCAAATCTGTACCCCTCCACCTGCCCCCTGCTCCTAAACTTACACACATACATACACTCACACTGCTTTGTCAATGGGCCCTTTGTGAAGCCTTGGTTTTTTTTTCACAATTTTATTCCTCTGGAGGGAATATAGCCTAGCGATCAGTTAATCACATTGAAAAACCTGTAGTCAAGCTTTTTCTCAATACTCTGTAACACAGTAGTAATAGCTGGAATATGACGTTTCACTTGTATAGAGGAAAATACTTGCACACACACACACACACACACACATCAAGCCCAGCCTCACAATGGGTCGTTTATGCCCGTTCAAGGCCCTCGGTGGGAGTTGGCAGGCGGCTGTTATTTCAGTGACCTGCTGGAGAAGTTATGTGTGCTTAATTTATATACCAGGAAGCTCACCGCCACTCGCCCAAACACACACACACACACGCACACACACGCACACACACACACACACACGCACCCACGCACACGCACACACGCACACACGCGCACACGCACACACACGCACACACGCACACACACACACACGCACACACACACACACACACACACACGCACACACACACACACATACACACACGCACACACACACACACGCGCACACACACACACACGCACACACACACACACACACACACACACGCGCACACACACACACACACACACACACACTGTTAGCTGTTCTGGTGGAGTCGAGGCAAGACACACATAAGTACAAGGATTCTTATTTATATATTGGATCAAACCGTTTCTGTACTTGAAGTTGGGAGCACTCAGGTCCAATCAGTGTCTTAAACTGTTATGAAGAATTTGCTCATGAATAGGACTTAAAAAGAAGGCACGAGGAGCATGTACACAGCTGTCGGAAAAAGAAAATATACTGAAATATGTACGTTAAAGGAAACATATTGTGCTTTTTTAGACATAACTATAACATAAGTAGATCCTCCATTTTGCTCCCCGTGCAGTCGGCCGCAGTCGTGAGTTTGAATACGGCTTCAATCATTTCCTGCATGGCTTTCCTTTTCTCAGCCCATTGACGCTACAACCCTAACTAAGTACATGTGTGTGGGCGGGGGTAGGGGGTAGGTGCACACTGGAATTTTCTGAGCACTCAAGCTTCAGTTGCACGACAATACAGGATTACTCAAACTGGCAGGAATCAATCCAAATACAACTTTGAGTAAACTAATATTTAAACTAAGGTCGATTTAGAATATAATTAACTAATATTATTACAATAGATGTGAAAAGTGAAAAGAAATCTTAGAATAAAAGACTTACGGAACATGGGGTTTTTAAAATATTTTTTTAATAATCTGTATCCATATCTGTATGTGACATTATTTATCTGAAAGAAAGACATTGGAAACTATGCGACGTTCCTTTTATCAAATGAAACAAAGGGGGAGGATAGAATAACCTTGAGTTGTTCCAGGCAATTGAAATATTCATAAACCGTTTCTGAACTCGCTCAATGGAAACGCAGAGGAGATTTCAAAATCCCAAATGAACCCATATTGTTCTGTCTATATATGTATGTGTGAAGTATCGTGTGGTCCTCATCCAACACCGGCGTCCTGTGGGAGCAGGAGCACAGCTGAGAGTAAACGGCAATTACAGTGTTTAAAGTGTTTTATCCACACTCGGAGGGCCCATACATCTTTGATAGCGCCGCGCATGATTAGAAGACACAGACCTCCTCTACGCCTGTCACATCCTGCACGCCTCAAACCATGATGGACTCACGCAGACGCTGACAAATATGTTTCTGCTGCAGTAAATGATGACGTCTGATTAGTCAAAGCCACTCGGCACACGCTACCGGATCAGTAACACGGTGAAGAAGACGACTGCGCTTCACCAACAAGACGAATACCACTAGTGTTTATATATTAGGGAAAAATCTAATTATTATTGTGTGTAAAATGAATAAATAAATACATGAATAACTGTCTATTATCACTCTTCAACTATTTTGGATGATTTTCAGATGTTCAGATGTAAATTTTCCTCAATATTCTTAATTGATTTACTGTTTTTAATTTGTTCTGTGGTTTGTTTGATTCATTTGTCTTTATTTGACTGTTTGGTAAGTGTATTTGAGTATCTTGAAAAGCACGATATGTGTTCAACATTGAAAGGATATCATTTGATTTTTTTGTGTGTGTTATTGCCCCAACAGTGACACGAGCTGACACCTGACAGAGGCAGGACATGTCAGACTGAGAGTGATGCGACCAAATGACTATGATGCAAGAGAGGATCATACAGTGATGCGCATTTCTTTACTCTTTTGATGAAACTTTTATTGTGATATGACTTTCTCATCCTTAAAACCATGCAGCCTCTTTATTTGGCTAAACTCAACAAACATCCGTGTGCTTTCTTTTCCTTGCCACAGTTTAAACCTATCTTTAAATGGCATAATTTATTGTTTTTTTACTGTTCTTGGTTATCAAAGTTTTATAATCACTTAGGACACTGTAATGATACCCCCAGGGCCGTCGTAGCACAAGTGCTTACCCGGGCTGAGTGAGAGGGCCCGTCACTAAGCAACGAGGGCTCTCTTTTGAACGACTACTCACAGCAATGTTCCATATCTATATTGAATTATTTACACTTTCATTGAAAAACCGTAAATTAATATCAAACTTTCCAAGATGTTTAGCACATTAAATTTACTTGATTTTGCCTTCATAAAAACACACGTGACGGGACCCGCAGGACCCTCAGCTCAGGACTCCACAGACGCGTTCAGGATGGCGCCGATAATCACCTTTTGTATTACTATATTTTTAGACAGATTCTTCCATACAGACCAATGCAGAGTGAATATCTTCCAGCCGCTGAGGAGCCGGGTGCGCGGCTGCTCCGCTCAGGCGCACGGCGACAGACAGTTGTTCATTGGCCAGTTGGCACAAGGTGGTCGCTATGTGTGAGTCAGTCCCACCTGCAGGCAACAACACGGGCCAATGCAGAACATTAGTCACCATCAATGTCTCCTTTTGAAGCACGCACACTTTCAAATACGCACTGAATAATAATAAGGACGTGTCCAGCAATCCAAGACGAAATGTGCCCACCTGGGAACAACAACGACTGGCAATGCAAAGAGTCTCTATTGGAAATCTGCTTGTGGGGATTTAAATATAGGGTTTAAGTTTGCGTTATAACATGAGCGAGATATGTCTATAGTGATCGGGAACAGAGCGTTTGGCAGACACGTTGGCACAGCCTGTAATGTATCTAGTGTGGTGAATCATACGTCTAATATAGAAATCTGTTGGACTGATGTATTCAACAAACAAAACAATGTAGGATTTGGAAATGGATTTGGAATCTTGCTGAAGGGTTGATTAGAACGTTGTTGTTTTTGTCTGTCCAAAAGTACAGGTTTGTTTTACATTAGATCTGTATGTAAGTTATATTTAATCAGCTTTAAAGTGACTGTAACAAAAATGAATCAATATTCATTTAATGGTAGTCTCACTCGCGATATGCAAGACCTTCAATGGATACTTTAACTTTTGTCAATCACCCAGACGAAGCGCAGCTAAACATGAATGCACCTATTGTTACAAAGGTTAAAACAAACTATACACAACTTTATTATGTTTAAAAATTAGAAATCTATTCAATAATATTAATTTTATCAACAATCTCACAAAAATGTCCTGGATGACACTCCTGTTTTTCAGTTTTCACAAATCACAAAAGAGAAATGAATTATTTCCAAATCTCACATCAATAAAAATTTGAACAAAAAGTGTGTGTTATTTTAAAAGCACATTTTTCACCAACTTGAACACACTCCACTCAGTTTCTACTCTCAAAAAAAGCACCAACAATGCAGCAACCACTACAACATGGTTGACATTTTTCTGTTTTATAAGACAGAAAAAAACAAGTGTGACAGCAAAGGGATTTTTCATTACAACAAGAATTAAACCCGCTTTTCACAGGCTTTTGAGTGACACTGATCTGTGTGTATGTGAGAGTCTGTGTGATCTTCATGCATCCATCATTTGGAATAAGCTGGTAAGCAAAAGTCCCCTAAAACTGCATAAGCCAGAATATCAAAAGAGGGAGAAAATGTTGACACCAGTGTTAACAAAACCATCATCTCCTCTGTCCTTTTGCACTAATCTGCCTTTAATCACAAGCTCATATTTACGAAATACATTTTTGTTAAAGCTTTTGGAGGGGAAGGGGTAATAGTGGTATAACAGTGGTGGATGTAGCGATGATTTTGTGATTAAATGATGGCCGGATTATAGGACGTCCCGTGGAAATAGATTAGTTCTGCAGTGGTTTGTTGGTGGTGATTGGGCCGTGCTCCAAAACTCACTCCACACGGTCCCAGTCCCTCCTCAGGCTCAGCGCTGAAGGCTCTCAAACTGATGAGGAGAGAAAGCAGAGGTGTTTGTAGGCTGCTTGCACCCCCTGCTGGTCATCATAGGTACGACAAGGTAGATGCGGTGACGGTTTGTTTTTTTTGTTTTTTTTTGTTTTTTTGTCAATTGGGTAAATTCAGATCAACTTTATTCATACTAAAACTCAAAACACCAAAAACTTAAAATCTAATTGCCTATCAATGGGTTTCAGAATGATTTAAATCAATAGTCATTGCCATATCTTTAAATGTTATGTCATCAGAATTTTTGTGAAGTAGATAATAAAACATTCTCAGCAATGACTTTGAATATTATATTATTGAATATTTATACATTTTGAATACAAAAATATGTAAAATACAACAAAGAATGTATGGCTCTGATGTGACTCAAGTATCGGAGTGGCATTTGACAAAACCACCTCAATGTTTGAATGTTTGTTAAGTGGTTTTGTTTGCCAACTTTTAAGGGGTCTATAAACAGGAAGCTGAAATGAATAGCCAGATTTAAATATTAAAGTGGCTAAAGCCAGATTGGAACCATGTAATCTGTGGAGAAAATTGAAGACCAGATTTGATTACAAATGGTCTGCAGACACATGGAAAAACAGCTCCCAAACCCGATAAAATGTTTGAAAATACAAAAAAAAGAAGAAGAAAATATGTGATTAATAATACATCATCGCAGTATTCATGACTATTTTTGTGTTGTTTAAATTATGATGTAACGTTTTGTGTCCAAATTTACTTGAAATTATAGAACATATTCTTCTGTGTTGTGTTAGAGGCCCATTATAGTTTGTGTTGTTTTGTGAAGTCGGTCCATATCATTTCAACAGGAAGAAGTTACACTCCACTAAATCTGAAGTTTACAAGCTTCACTGACCCATGTTATGGCCACACACAAGTTCCAGCATGTGAGAATTATATGTTTTTGTTGTAAAATGTTGATATTAACGTTGTTAAAGGAAAACAGTACTACAAAATGTTACGTTTAAGGTAGTAAATCTAATTAGATATTGATAACCTGTTATCAATTTAATTTTAAATGTAAAAAATACATGTGCTTATCTAAAAAGTAAATTCAAAAATGCCATTACGGCCAATTCTTGCTAATTACACATTTATTACACCTTTATTACAGTTAATGGTTGTTCTAAAATGTTACAGAGGAGACAAATGGAAAACAAAGTGGCTATAAGACAAAGATGACAACAACACGAGCGGCAAAAACCCTAAGTGGCGTCTAGTTCATTAATTAGAATTTCAAATTGGACAAACTCAAGATGACAGCGCCGCGCTTGTCAAATCATATCATGGCCCGGCGGGGCGAGCGCTACAGCTTAGAGCCAAATACCACTCTACAACGCTGAACGGCTGCCATGACTTCTCCCTCTATCCTCTCTCTACCTCCCATTCTCCTTTTCTTTCTATTTCCCCCTCTTGCTCTTCTCTTCCATCTTTCTCCCTCTCTCCATTTCTCTCGTTCTCTCCCCATCTATCTATATCCTAACATTACATCAACTGTGTCTCCTCTGTCCCCTTCTGCAGAAATGTCACAGTGGCTTTAACCAGAAGTGACAATTACAGCATCATCTGCAGCCACTTGGAGCTGGATGGATTTGAGAGCGAGAGAAGGCAAGTGAGGGATGATGGGAGGGAGAGATGGAGAGAGACAATGAGAGCAAAGGGGAGAGAGAGAGATGATAATAAAGACTTTTAACAAGGTGTTCATTACCCTAAATATTAATTTGAGTAAGTTCAGCCACATGAGAAAGCCCAGATGCCCCTAACATCAACATCCCTGGAGTTACATCTTAAAACCATAACCTATGAAGAGATGACAAGAGAGATATGTGAGGGGAGGCTGGAGATTTTAAGATTCTAAGTACTAATATTTTGGTGTTCATTAAACTGACACTAAAGTGTGATAGATGTTTTGATCAGTAGTGACCCAGCAGTTTATTGGGAGGTTCCTTAAATCTTTCGTTCACTTGCTTAGATTGCTTGGGAAGGTAGCGAATAAACTGTAACTATGTGAATATGTGTGTTGAAAAAGATAATGGTTTTAGTTTCACAATATGCCCAGACAGGAAAAGACACCTTGAAATAATGTTCTCTAAAACAGGGAGAAGCATGTTGTGGTCACTTCAGCTGTGGCCTACATTAAGCCGCCCTGAAAGACATTTATGAGTTATGTGTATACTGGACTGTGAATGTGCATGCACTGCTCACCAGCTGTGCCTTTGTGCACAAGGAAGAACCACTGCCAAAATGAGCCATCAATGCAAAGTGCCAAAAACCATCCAGCATTCCCCTGTCTGGACCACTACACGCACATGCTTTCGAGAGGGTTAACCGGAGAGAGCCTGGTTAATGAGGCACAAATGTAAATCCCCTGAGTTTATATTTACTAAAGAAAATCAATGATCCAAAACATTATGACAGTAACACAAGAATTATCTTCATTAAGACACGTGTTAATGAATGCAATATTAAGTTGACGTGCTACATGTAGGATTCCCGGCTCCAGCTACTGTATTTGCTGATTGTCGCTCCCCGATTCACAGCCCCTTTTCACACTTAAATCTGTCCTGTCCAAAGCATACCGGTTGACAAAAACACAATTTTCGGTTTTAATGTTATTTGTAGCCTCAGGGGTCCGCTGCAGGTCTATTGGGCAATAATTTATGCTATAAACTGCAGTGTTTCTCAAAGTGTGGTTTGTGTACCACTGGTGGTACATGGGGGCCTCTGCAGTTTGAGTAGTTCTTTGATTTAGAGATTTTTTTTATTTTCCTTTGGCTTACCGGTTATTATTATTATTGTTTAGTGCAATGTAAGACCTGTTTTTGTCTCATTTTACACCATGTTTAGTCCTATTTACTCCTTATAGTCTGTGTTTGGATCTGGTGGTACTTGGAAAGTAAAAATCAAATAATATTAAGTTGTACTTGGTGTGAAAAGTTTGAGAATCACCGCAATGAAATAATAAAATACAATGCATCTGGAAAGTATTCACAGATCCCAGACTTGAACCCAATTGAAAATCTCTGGAGAGATCTGAAGTGATTTTTTCACGTTGTCATTATGGTATAGTTTGTAGAATGATGAATGAAGGTGTCAACCCTGCGATGAGCTGGCCCCTGTCCAGGGTCCACGCAACCTAAGGGCCAAAGTTACTGGGATAGGATGCAGTCCCGCGACCCCTAATAAAGAAAAAATAAAATGTAGAATTTTGAGGCAAATCATGACTTTAATCCATTTTGGAATAAGGCTGTAACATTAATTCATTCATTCATTCATTTTCTACCCCTTTATCCCGTTGGGGGTCGCGGGTGACTGGAGCCTATCCCAGTGACTTTGGACCATAAAGGCTGTAACATATGCACAGTAAATAAAGGATTAATTAAAATAAAAAAAAAGGATTCTGATTAAGTTTAAGAAAGGTGGAGCTCAGAGCTGCTGCTTCTTGTCAGTAGAGTTTGTTCCCTGGGGAAGACCTGGAGGTACAAGGCCAAGGAAGGCCATGAGTGAGCTCATTTCTTGAAAAATGGATGGATAGAGTACTTGGAGTCAACATTTTGCAAACCACCGAATTAGATAGACTATTTAGCCTTGAATTACTTTTTGGATCAAGAATTGTAAAAGTTGCGCAGTTTTAGTTAGATGTTGTGAATTGTTGCATGGTCTTATTTTTTCTTGAAGGTACAATCTCCCACGTAATTACTTTTGAAGCACTTATTGCAGTTGGGCTACTATCATTGCACATTTGTTTTTACATATTGCGTAGCTTGGATGTTGACAGGTCTTTTGGGCTCTTCTAAACCAGGACGACCCAGTCACTGTTGGTGCGGCCATACTGGAGAGAGAGAGGTCATTAACAGGTTGCTAGATAATTTCCTACTCCTTAGAGGCCAGAAACTTTGCAGTGAACTTCATTTCCCAACTAATTGTGCGCCAAAGACAAACAAAGAAATGAAATCAAATATCCAGCAGCAAATCTCCCGAACTCAAGAGCATAAAGGAATAATAAAAATCACAACTAAATGTTCCAGAATCCTTGACAGGCGTGGAGACAAATCCAATTACTCGTGTCTCATGTTGCAAATTTGCTCTAATGGTCGAAGTGAGCGAGTAAATAAACGCCCGCGAATTGGAAACAAAAGGATGCGATTTCTAATTAACTTGAAAGAGGAACAGCGAGGCGACTTAGTAAACCCATCTTTCATCTGGCGCCTCGGACCATCCGTTTGTTTGTTGCACAATGTTGTCTTGTGTTGCGCGCCTCCAAATGAAATGTCAACAGATTTAACAGTGCTGCAAAACAGAGCGTACAGCGTTTTTCCCAGCGTTTTGTCGATTTTATTGTTCATTAAGCCCCAACCCCCAAATCTCCTTATTCCCTACTTGTTGGAGGCGTCATTTTGCAGCATCTTGCCTTTGAAGATCACAAAAGGCTGAGGCAATAATTGGGTTTGTGCAATTACAAGTTAATGAGAGAACGAGGAAAGAAGTTTGTCTTGCCCCTATCTCGAAGACCCCACACTGCAACCATTAGCCGCTCTGCCTCATCTGCTCAGCCTCTGAAGCAGCAAAGAAACAAGATGGTATCGCGCAAAGACAAGTGGTCTGTGTTTTTGTGAAATATACAAATGGTGGTAAGAGCAGAATGTGATGAAAAGATAAGATATGTAAATCACCTGACCCCCAAGACTGACCTGAGAAACTGACGAAGACACAAACAAACAGTGAAGAGGATAATAATAACATTTGGAGAATGCAAATGCCGCGACAACTTCTACCTCAGAACTATGTGTAATCCAACTATAGGATGGACTTAAAGGTTTAACTTTTCTGCTGGAAGGTCCGCTACCTGTTGACCCTATATGGACATGTTATTCCTTTCCCTGGAATGTTCAACAGTATGGCATTTAAAGCACCTGCCATGCAATAATAGCTGTAAAAAACTCTGAGTGGGCTTGCCTCATCACAGATCAGGCCTGTAACTGCTTGACTCATTGTGGTAAATTCAGTGTGTGGAACGTTCCAAGCAACAACTCCTGGAGACAAGCATGTGTTAGAAATGTTACATATAATGGACTATATAAGAGTTTTTTCCCCCAACTGTCCAATCTTATAGTTAACAACCCTCCCATATTCTTGTTTGTTGGAAGTGAAGTTAGAATTTCTTGAGAAATGGTGTCTTTTTGGGACATGATACTGTTGATATGATTACTTGAGAAAAACATAGCATCAGTGGTTGTCTGTAACAATCTCACACTATCAAAAGAGTCATCCAAGTTTTAAGATAACTGACTAACTGAAATAAGGAGATTAAATATGATTTTAGCTATAGTATTTTGTCTATTTGTCCAATAGAAATCACTAAATACACATTCAAACCTGACAAGGCCTATCCGCATATGTCTCTTGTTAATAGGCTCATTACACAGAGCACAATAACATGTAGTTGCTGAAACATAACACTCTCATTACCACAAATTAGGCCTTGAGCAAAGTACATTATGAGTCTGCTCAACCTGCAGCTTTAGATAGAAGATGTGTTACCTCGCTGAACCTCTTTACCTAATAAGACATTGGACTTATTATGAAAATGCATGCTACGGGTGATAATGAACATGAACCACTGGGGTTTGAGAGCAGAAGTAATTGCAAACCACATATCTCTGGGTTATGTAATGCAGAGGTGGAAATGAACAAGACAACGACGTAAAACAGATTTTTGATAGAGAAAAAATATTTTAAAATGATTAGAAGGGACTCAAGGGACTAAAAGTGTAGTTAGGCCGCGGTTATTTTATTACTTGGTTTACGGATTCGCCGCACTTTGATTATTGATTCTACAATTTAAAGAAAATAAATTATTATCAAATTTTAGTACCTAATGGTAGACAATTTTATCTTTTATGCTTTATTAAATGTATTTTGTATGACAGAGTCAGAGTTTAATTAAGATGGCTTGTCTTGTGAGTGAATGCGTGTAGGGAAAGAAAGAAAATTGTATTTTGCAACTGATGATAATTTTGTGATCTAATCCCTAATCCCTTTATAGTTTTATTTTGTATTTGTTTTTGGTTACTCCTTATTTGTATTCATTTCCCAGTTTAACAGCTGAATGAGCGGACACATTTTTTTTGTTTTTGTTTTATTTTTTTTTACAGACACCCCCTCGCAAAGACTCAGGATTACTATATCCGTCCTTAATAAGTGAGGGGAACAAAACTTCTGAAATTGACAAATTGATGAAGTAAACACAGGAATACCCTCCTCTCAGTGTTTTGTATATATTGCTAAATTTTATATTTACGTGTTTGTTTTCTGTAAACCTATAAATTGCAACCTGCCAATAATATCGTAATTCCTTTGCCTTATGTTGCTGCAGCTAAAGTGATGAGATAATTAACTATTTACAGAATGGGTATTGTGCCAAGTAACAAAGCACTGAGCAATATGTTAATCCACACTTTCCTTTGACACTTGTAATTACTGCTGTTCCAAGTTGTTCATTTTTTATCTCCATGTTTGCACACAACAAATGAACATCCAAACACAAAAACCAGGGGGACAGTGGTGAAAACGCAGATGGCTGTACAGATGTTAATGAAAACATCTGGATGAGAAAAATAAACTCAGTTTATCTGAGAGCCTTTTGTAATTTTGTGGACAGATTCCTCCACTGTGCAGGAGACGGTCACGTCCGATCACATGAGAAACACAGTGCCTTTTACTTGAAGGTGCATGTTTCTTGTCTTAATGAAGATGTTATTTCTTGGCCTGGAATGTTCCACCATATGGCATTAACCGTATCTACATTGCAAGTAAATGTAATTAAATTGTGATAAACAAAGATCAGGCCTGTAGTTAGGAGTGTTCTTGTATTACTGGAGATAGATAAATGTAACACTTTGCTGTTAAACACTCCAGGCAAAGCAAGTGTCTCCATGGAGACAAGCAGACCTTCCACCATAAACGTTACATAGTGCACCTTTAAACGCCAGCAACAATCACATTATGCCCACCTGTTTCAAGCAGATTCACACAACTGCAATGGAGAGTGTGTTCTAAAGACAAAGGACTTAAATCTGCTCTGTAAAGTGCAGAATTAGCTTCTCTCCATCAGACGGTATCGCTGCAGTATTAGAGCTATTCAACTGCTGAAGAGGCTTGTGGAAAGAGAGTGGACTGCTACTATATTTTGCCTTGTTATACTTTGTTAATGTAGCACAATTCTTCAGCTGACTCCAGCAATAGTATCACCTAATCAGGACTGATGTCATGTAGTTGCTGATTCAAAGTTGAGCCTTGTCATTCAAAAGCTTTAGACCATTTGTCCTGTACGTGCCTGGGGCAGATCATGGATGCTTTTGCAGACCAAAACTTGTCAGCTGACTTCCCAAACAGATGGCTTTCAACATACTATATTTAACTTACCCTGTGCCATATGTAGCTTAAAATAAGCAAATTGAACAACTGAAATTAGAAAAACTGTTACATTGACAGTTTTTGTTAATATATTCCTTGATAAAAAACATAAAGACTGAATTTGTGCATCTCATAGCTCTGCTCAGCTCTTGAAGGTTCTATGCCATGTGACTTCAGGAAGGATCCCTTTCTGCAGATGCGTGTTTAACTGATGTAATGATCACATTTGGCCAGCAGAGGTCAGACTTGCTTATTCAGCGCAAATGATGTACACTGACTTCAGTGAGGCGCGGTTCAAACATCTGATATTGAAACGTAGTGGCCGAGAACTTCTCAAGTAGATGGTCAGCAGAGTCTCTCTCATCCAAATTTTTGTGAGATTTTTTAAATAACATTTTTGCCATAATGCAAGGCCACCTGCAATATCCCATTGGAGCTTATCATCTTATTTGTTGTGTACTGCAGCCTTAGACTAACTTTCATTTAAAATGGGAATAAACACTTAAAATAATTAATAATTAATAAACTGGGATTGGTCTGACTGGCATAAACTCTTGAAACTCTGTCCCTGCAGTTAGGTGTCTCATGGTGCATTCATGTGAATAAAATATTTTTTTCAAAGTTGTATAGTTGTTGTCACCGCCATATTGAATCTGAATCAGAAAAGGGTTTATTGCCATTTGTCGATGAACAAAAATTCACAAACAGGAACTTGTCCTGGTGGTTCGGTACAACACAAATAACAAACATTGAACACTTTATACAGAAACGGCATGATATGTACATTCTAAATAAAATATAAAATATAAAGTTATGTAGTGCAATAGAAGTGAACAGTGCAATGAGTACAAGGTGCTTAGGCAGTGTTCATGAGTCCAACGGCAGAGGGAAAGAAACTGTTCTTATGACGGGAGGTACTGGTCCGGATGGACCGTAGCCTCCAACCTGAGGGGAGTGGCCTCCTGCCTGAGGGGGGTGGCTCGAATAGTCTGTGTCCAGGGTGAGAAGGGTCTGCTGTGATCCGACCTGCACGTCCCAGAGCCCTGGGAACGTACAAGTCCTGTAGAGATGGGAGTTCGCAGCCGGTCACTTTCTCAGCAGAGCGCACAATGCGCTGTAGTCTCTGTTTCTCCCTGGCTGTGGCTCCAGCGTACCACACGTGATGGAGGAGGTGAGGATGGACTCAATGATGGCCGTGTAGAACTGCAAAAAAAGGGGAAGTAGCAGAGAGAGAGAAATTGTTACATTACTGCCACCTACTGTAGTTGTATGTCTTAAGACGTTATTTTTAGACTTTATTCTTTAGAATTCTTTCCCCCAACCCCCTCTATTCTTTTATTACACCGCTGTGCTTATTATGACATTTTTACACTTTATGGTCACATTATTTGTAGCAACTTTTTCTTCAGCACTTTTTGGATGTTGCATCTTTGTTTGATTTTTGTCATTCAGAGAATGTTGGTGCTTTGTGACGTCATCTTCAGGCTTCAGAGAGGGGTTGTTGTTGTTGTTGTTGTTGTTGTTGTTGTTGTTGTTGTTGTTGTTGTTGTTGTTGTTGTTTTATGGCAGTTGGCATCCGAGTGTTGCATTACCGCCAGACTTTATTCTTCAGACTTGTTGTTGTTGTTGTTGTTGTTGATTCTTCAGACTTTGTCGTACTCCTTAAAAGTCCTCCTTCCATTGCTTTGGTGTTACAAAGCCCATGAGGTCATGAGATGTCTTTGCTTTTGTATCCTTTAGAAGTTCTCCTTCCCCTCAGTTGTTGTTGTTGTTGTTGTTGTTGTTCTTTTATGGCGGTTGGCATCCAATTGTTGCATTACCGCCAGACTTAATTCCTCAGACTTTTCGTAGTTGTTGTTGTTGTTGTTGTTGTTGTTGTTGTTGTTGTTGTTGTTGTTGTTGTTGTTGGTGGTGGTGGTGGTGGTGGTGGTGGTGGTGGTGTTTTATGGCGGTTGGCATCCGAGTTTTGCATTACCGCCAGACTTTATTCCTTAGACTATTGTTGCTGTTGTTATTGTTTTATGGCAGTCGACAGCCGAGTGTCGCATTACCGCCAGACTTTATTCCCCAGACTTTGTCGTAGTCCTAAAAGTTGTTCTTCCAGTGCTTTGACCTCCAGTGCTTTGACAAAGCCCAATAATAATAATAATAATAATAATAATAACTTTTATTTATATAGCGCTTTTCAGTGACCCAAAGACGCTGAACATAATAAAAAAGGGGGGGTATTTACAGACAGGGGGGACAACACGTACAGAACACATTAATATACAGATAAAATGAACAAGACAGAAGAAGTAGAGAGAAAAAGATGGGGATGTAACAGGGGGTAGAAGTGTAGGCAATGGGGTAGAGGAGGCTAGGGGTAGGGGAGGTCATAGGCTTGGGTGAAGAGGTATGTTTTTAGGCGGGATTTGAATGTTGTGAGTGAGGGAGAGTGGCGGACAGGTTGGGGGAGGGAGTTCCAGAGTCGGGGTGCTGTTCGGGAGAATGCTCTGTCGCCAAAAGTTTTGAGTCGGGATGTTGGTGCAGTCAGGGTGAGAGAGGAGGAGGATCGGAGAGCTCGGGTGGGGCGGTGGGGGATGAGGAGGTCAGACAGGTAGGGGGGGGCAAGGTGGTGAAGAGCTTTGAAGGTGAGGAGGAGTATTTTAAAGTTTATGCGCTGCTTGATGGGGAGCCAGTGGAGAGAGCGGAGAACAGGAGTGATGTGATCACGGGACCGGGTGTGGGTGAGGAGGCGGGCAGCGGAGTTTTGGACCATTTGGAGTCTGTGGAGGGAATGGGAGGAGATGCCAGTGAGGAGGGAGTTGCAGTAGTCAAGGCGGGAGGAGATGAAGGCATGGATGAGGGATTCAGCAGCGGGGAGGGTGAGGCAGTGTCGGATTTTGGCGATGCGGCGGAGGTGGAAGTATGAGGTCTTGACAATGTGGCTGACATGGGGAGTGAAGGAGAGGGTGGGGTCCATGATGACACCGAGATTGCGTACCAGGGTAGAGGGGGTGATGGTCGAGGTGTCGACCCAAGAGGTCATGAGATGCCTTTGTTGTTGTTGTTTTATGGCGGTTGGCATCCAATTGTTGCATTACCGCCAGACTTCATTCCTCAGACTTTTCGTAGTCCTCAGACTGTCGTAGTCCGTAAAAGTACTCCTTGATTGTATCCTATAGAAGTCCTCAGACTCTGTCGTAGTCCGTAAAAGTACTCCTTCCATTGCTTTGGTGTTACAAAGCCCATGAGGTCATGATATGTCTTTGTGACTAGAATAGTTGTTGTTGTTTCAGAGACCAACCGGCTTGGTAATGCAACAATGACGGACTACGACAGAGTCTGCATCTCATGACTTCTTGGGCTTTGTCAAAGCACTGGAAGACAAAACTGTGAGGAGACCTTGCTCAACACCCGGTCTGGAGAGACGGGAGATGGCGGAGGAGAGTGGATCGGGGATGGAAGACGTTCTGGACGGCGTGGAGGAGCAGCCTTTTCTGCCTGCACGTGCCCGGAAACGTAAAAAGTCCCTTAGCTCGTCCGAGGGTTCTGGGAATGAGCAGCAGGATGAGGCTGAAGCTATTGATGTCCGGGGTGAGAGCAGAGACTGTAAGGTGATCATAAAGCTTGCACAGGATAGTGCATCCTTTAAGGAGTGGAATTCAGTGGCATTGTCAAAGAGCCTAACTGTAGCTGTGGGAGTGATCAAGAGTGCGAGTGTCCTTAGAGATGGCTCGCTGCTGGTCGTGTGCAAGGACGCGGCTCAGCAACGGAAGGCGATTGGAACTGAACGTCTGGGTGGAAAGGACATTCTTGTGTCTAATGCTGAAAGAAACACGGTCAGAGGAGTTATCATAGGTGTCCCTACGGCGACGTCTGTGGATGAAGTTAAGGAGAATTTGACGGGAGTTACTGTGGTGGACGCTAGGCGTTTGAAGGTGACCCGGTTTGGGGTAAGATGTGACAGCTTGTCGGTAATGGTAACACTTGAAGGGAGGTGCCTGCCTAGTAAGGTGTTCATTGGGTACATGTGCTATAGCGTCAGGCCATATGTTCCGCCGCCCCTGCGTTGCTTTAAGTGCCAGCGCTTTGGGCATATTGCAGCGGTCTGTAGAGGGAGGCAAAGGTGTGGTAAATGTGCAGGAGATCATGAGTATGGGAAGTGTGACGTGGGTGCAAAACTGAAGTGCTGTAACTGTGGGGAAGAACATAGCTCTGCCTACGGGGGATGCAGGTTTAGCAAAAGAGCTGCTGAGGTGCAGAAAATAAAGGTCTCTCAAGGTATATCCTATGCAGATGCAGTCAAGAAAGTTTCAAGTAACGAGTTTAGAGTAAATACAGAGAGAGGAGCCAGCGCTGCTCCCAGCCAGGGCGAAATGAGAGAGGCCAGCGTGGCTCCCAAGAAGTGTGAAGGTTTCAAGAGTGGAGGTCCCAAGTGTGCAGGTTCCAGAATTAATGAGAATACCCTGGTTGTGGATAGAGAGGATTTTGTACTCTTTATGGTGGATGTTGTAAACTGTGCTGCTCAGACTCAAAGCAGAACTGAAAGGATCAGGATCATTGCTAAAGCTGCAGGGAGATTCCTTGGAACAAAGGAGCTTGATTGGGCAGATATAGAAAACAGGCTAAAGGCGCTAAATGGGAGTCGGAGTGATGGGGGTCTGCTTGTGGGGAGTCAGAGTGATCAGAGTGACGAGATGGGGGTGGGGGTGGTCTCCTGTCCTCGCCCAGTCTCGTAGACGCACGGCTACCAAGCAGCGACATCAGTGGAAATATTAAAGCCTATAGAATGAAGCCTGAAGAATAAAGCTGTACGGTGGAAGCACCGAACGTCAAAGAAGGAGAGGAAGATGAAGAAGAGTCTCCCTGGAATAAAGCCGGTCACAAAGACATATCATGACCTCATGGGCTTTGTAACACCAAAGCAATGGAAGGAGTACTTTTACGGACTACGACAGAGTCTGAGGACTACGACGACAGAGTCTGAGGACTACGACAAAGTCTGAGGAATAAAGTCTGGCGGTAATGCAACACTTGGATGCCAACCGCCATAAAACAACAACAACAACAACAACAACAACAACAACCGGCTTTATTCCAGGGAGACTCCTCTCCGGTCTGGAGAGACGGGAGATGACGGAGGAGAGTGGATCGGGGATGGAAGACGTTCTGGACGGCGTGGAGGAGCAGCCTTTTCTGGCTGCACGTGCCCGGAAACGTAAAAAGTCCCTTAGCTCGTCCGAGGGTTCTGGGAATGAGCAGCAGGATGAGGCTGAAGCTATTGATATCCGGAGTGAGAGCAGAGACTGTAAGGTGATCATAAAGCTTGCACAGGATAGTGCATCCTTTAAGGAGTGGAATTCAGTGGCATTGTCAAAGAGCCTAACTGTAGCTGTGGGAGTGATCAAGAGTGCGAGTGTCCTTAGAGATGGCTCGCTGCTGGTTGTGTGCAAGGACGCGGCTCAGCAACGGAAGGCGATTGGAACTAAACGTCTGGGTGGAAAGGACATTCTTGTGTCTAATGCTGAAAGAAACACGGTCAGAGGAGTTATCGTAGGTGTCCCTACGGCGACGTCTGTGGATGAAGTTACGCTAGGCGTTTGAAGGTGACCCGGTTTGGGGTAAGATGTGACAGCTTGTCGGTAATGGTAACACTTGAAGGGAGGTGCCTGCCTAGTAAGGTGTTCATTGGGTACATCTGCTATAGCGTCAGGCCATATGTTCTGCCGCCCCTGCGTTGCTTTAAGTGCCAGCGCTTTGGGCATATTGCAGCGGTCTGTAGAGGGAGGCAAAGGTGTGGTAAATGTGCAGGAGATCATGAGTATGGGAAGTGTGACGTGGGAGCAAAACTGAAGTGCTGTAACTGTGGGGAAGAACATAGCTCTGCCTACGGGGGATGCAGGTTTAGCAAAAGAGCTGCTGAGGTGCAGAAAATAAAGGTCTCTCAAGGTATATCCTATGCAGATGCAGTCAAGAAAGTTTCAAGTAACGAGTTTAGAGTAAATACAGAGAGAGGAGCCAGCGCTGCTCCCAGCCAGGGCGAAATGAGAAAGGCCAGCGTGGCTCCCAAGAAGTGTGAAGGTTTCAAGAGTGGAGGTCCCAAGTGTGCAGGTTCCAGAATTAATGAGAATACCCTGGTTGTGGATAGAGAGGATTTTGTACTCTTTATGGTGGATGTTGTAAACTGTGCTGCTCAGACTCAAAGCAGAACTGAAAGGATCAGGATCATTGCTAAAGCTGCAGGGAGATTCCTTGGAACAAAGGAGCTTGATTGGGCAGATATAGAAAACAGGCTAAAGGCGCTAAATGGGAGTCGGAGTGATGGGGGTCTGCTTGTGGGGAGTCAGAGTGATCAGAGTGACGAGATGGGGGTGGGGGTGGTCTCCTGTCCTCGCCCAGTCTCGTAGATGCACGGCTACCAAGCGGCGACATCAGTGGACATATTAAAGCCTATAGAATGAAGCCTGAAGAATAAAGCTGTGCGGTGGAAGCACCGAACGTCAAAGAAGGAGAGGAAGATGAAGAAGAGTCTCCCTGGAATAAAGCCGGTTGGTCTCTGAAACAACAACAACTATTCTAGTCACAAAGACATATCATGACTTCATGGGCTTTGTAACACCAAAGCAATGGAAGGAGTACTTTTACGGACTACGACAGAGTCTGAGGACTACGACAAAGTCTGAGGAATAAAGTCTGGCGGTAATGCAACACTTGGATGCCAACCGCCATAAAACAACAACAACAACAACAGTCTGAGGACTACGAAAAGTCTGAGGAATAAAGTCTGGCGGTAATGCAACAATTGGATGCTAACCGCCATAAAACAACAACAACAACAACTACGAAAAGTCTGAGGAATAAAGTCTGGCGGTAATGCAACAATTGGATACCATCCGCCATTAAACACCAAAGAAGAAAAAGAAGAAGTTTTAGTGCTATTTCCTTCCTATCAAGATGCAAGCATACACTCTCCAACTGGCAACGATAGAAGCCTTGAAAAACTCTCCAAAAGGAAAACTTCGCTATGATCCACACTGGAATGAAAGAGGCGAGTACATTATGGAGGGTTACCAGGAGCCACCCAGCCTCTCCTCGTACTCTGCCGCTGTGGTGGCCAGCATGTCTATTCCAGGTTCGTCCTCCTCCGGCTCCACCCTCTGCCTCAACCACAGAAACTATAACGGGCTTTCTACAGTTGCCACCGCATCCGCCGCAAAACCAGACACGGAACAGGCGGCGAGTGAAACCTCCAGCGATCCTGAGCCTCGTCCCGACACGGCGCTCAGTCCTCCTCTAACCTCGGGGCCTGTCCTGCTGTCAACCAAAGCCTTGAAAATGACCAGACATATCATCCGTTTCGAGGAAGAGACCAAGGGGAATGCCAAGCTGGCTTTTCGGCGGCGGCAGGAGACGCAGGAGAAGCTTGTAGCCACCACAGCGTTCTCTGCGTTTAAGCAGCTGAATCGCTTCGAGAAGCTGATGGAGCTGAAGGAGAAGCAGCACCTGCAAAGCGTCCGGGACATGATGGACCGAGAAACAAAAGAGAGCATTAGGCGACAAGAAAAACTTAAAGAGGAACAGCAACATCAGAAGAGGATCTTGAAACTTCATCTTCATGAGGCTCAGAGAGGAGGAGCTGGAGCGACAGAGGCAGGCAGAGGGCAGTAAGCTCATCTGCCTGAAGAGTGGGTCCAGCTCGACTCAGACGGTCCCTCATCTGCCTGAAGAGTGGGTCCAGCTCCAGTCTCCTCGTGTCCGTCTGTCCGTCTGTGAGAGTCGGATCTCTCCTTCACTGGAACTCCTCCAGGTTTCTACGCTTTTTTCCCAAAGAGGTTTTTTTTGTAGTTTTTCCTGGCCGAGAAGGAGAGTCTAAGGACAGAGGACCCTGGGACATTGTCCCTCGCCACCACAGACATTGTCTGACTCCATCGCCACCACAGACATTGTTGATTCATTTCTCCCTGTGGCCCTCAGAGGCAACTGTTGTTGTGATTTTGGGCCTTACAAAAATAAATTGATTTGATTTGATTTGAAGCTCTTCAGGACCCTCAACTCCATCAAGGAGGAGATCCTACAGTTGAACCAGGTCCTGAACCAGGTCCTGAACCGCACCAAAGACCCCAATGCCCAAGTCCTGGTCCAGAGCCTGGTCGCGCTGTGTCAGAGAGGAAATCAGCTCTGCTCACAAGTGTTTGAGGTCATCAGGAAAACCACAGAGGGTAATTACCCAAGCATGGAGGATGTGACTGTGGCAGAACAAGCCCTCCACGACATGAGAGCCCTGATCCACCAGCAGCAAGAGGAGGTGAACCGAGCCGAGGAGGAGAAGAAGAAGAAGAAGAAGAAGAAGAAGAAGAAGAAGAAGAAGAAGAAGAAGAAGAAGAAGAAGAAGAAGAAGAAGAAGAAGAAGAAGAAGAAGAAGAAGAAGAAGAAGAAGAAGAAGAAGAAGAAGAAGAAGAAGAAGGAGGCAGAGCTGGAGGAGCAGAGGAGGAAGAAAGAGGAGCTTAAGGCCAAACAGGAAGCAGAGAAGAAGGCGGCGGGGACGGCCAAAGCGAAGGCCAAGAGAACAGGGCTGCAGACCGGACCTGAACACTCCACTATGAAATGGCACATAGAGCTCCACGATTCTGCGGCTGCCGTGGCCCAATCGTTTGAAGAGTTTTCCTCCTCCAAAGACGCCAAATTAAAGAAACTGAAGTTGAATTTAACGAAGGCGGCTATGATCCCCGTGAGTCAGATCTCGTCCAAGTCCGGCTCCCACCTCCGAGAAGTCTTTGAGAAACTCGACAAACTCTTCAGCGGCAAAACAGTGCAGTCGGTGGTTGTGTCCGCGACACTTCAAGCTCAGGCGTTGTCCTTCGTCTACTACAAACTCGCTGAGAAGTTTGTGAAACAAGGTGAGGCGGAGGTAGCGTCTCATTTCGAAGCGGCCTTCCCGATCGCGGCGGTGGCCTCTGGGATTTGGGAGCAGCACCCTATCTTTGGAGAGTTGTTCCTGGCTCATCTCCACCAGATGTGCCCCTACTCCATCCCATTCAACCCCCAGAAGGAGAAGGGCGCCACCGACACAGAGCACTACAGGATGATGGGTTACCGCATGGATGCGTCGTCTGGGCTGGAGACGGATGACAGTTTTCTGAAGCGCATGTCGGGGATGATCCGGCTCTACGCTGCCATTATTCAGGTACAGTGGCCTTACGGTTCCAAAAAAGGGCCCGCGCCTCACGGTCTGAACCACGGCTGGAGGTGGTTGACCCAGATGCTGAACATGGAGCCGCAGAGAGACACCACGGCCACGCTGCTCTTCGACTTCTTGGAGGTTTGTGGAAACGCTCTGTCGAAACAGTATCAAGGCCAGTTTTGGAAAGTCCTCTTGTTATTAAAAGAGGAATACTTCCCCCGAATTAAAGCCCTAACAGAAGATGGACGGATGGGATCACTCATCAGACTTCAACACTTTCTGGAAACTTCACTTCAGAACAGAAATATCAAACCTGCGAAAGGTCAACTCACTTCAGACTTCTGGAAATTTTGATCCGAAGTTAACACCAAATTTAGGTGTTAAGGCTTTCAAGGACTAAACAAACTTTAAGTCACATCTTAGTTTAGAGACGTATAATTTCAATAAACTTTCAGGTACACTTGTAATGTACTCATACTTTGTTGTGGATTTTCTTTCGAAAGACTTGCATAGTTGTCTTTAGTCCAATCATGATGATTTATTTAGTGGGCAAAAGTAAAACAAATCTGTCTCTATCAGAGTCTCGTCTGTCCCTTACTGAAGTATAATAGATTAGTGTTTCTTTGTCCTATCGTAACAACAGCATATTCATCTCAGCACATCCTGTGATATGACAATGGGCAGCAAACATTTAGTATCTGGACATTGAGATTGTGAAACATAAGGGTGGTATGACCATTTTTTTTTGTCATTTAATGCCTGTTGTTACAGGAGGACAAAAAAGACAATTCACATAATGTAATCAAACATATTCATAAATCATCAAAACAGTGAACCGTATGAATTTGTTATGGGTATATTATGCTAAATCAACTTTTTCAACTTTTTATTATCTTATGAAGCATCACAAACACGCCAGAAGTGATTTTTCAAATGATTCCTGCATGTGTGAGTGAAGACCACATATCTAAGAGTCTTTCCACAAGCGTAGATGACCAGGAAGCCTCGGCTCTCACGCCACATGGCCCCTTCATACACCCCTCTCCTCACAAAGCAGCAAGCAACAGACGGAGCAAAGAAGAAACTTGAAAAGATTTAGAAAGGGTTCGGGTTCTGGACACTTTGAGATGAAGATGGAGGTTTCTGAGTTACAAGGATTTACACAGGATATATTTATCTCCACAACAGTGTCCTGATGCTACTTGTAAAACCCTTCCAACAAGACTCCAGAACAAATAAAGAATTACACAAACTGAAATAAAACATTTTAACAAAAGGTAACATAGTGGTCTAAATGTTTTGTGGTAACAATCTTTAATAACTTTTTCAATATTTAGGTTCTTTTTTGCAGAAATGTTTTTGTATCTTGCACTGTTGCATTTTTTCTCATGAATCTTCGAACGTCTTCATTTCTAGAAATGTTGGCAGCACAAAGAAACATACACATACATACACACTCACACACAAAGAAAACATTCATAATGATATAAATATAGCAGCATTTAAGATCACTAATTACATCTAAATCACATAACCACTTTGGATTCACTTTCATCAATGTGTCAGCCAGTGACAATTCCAATATAATTTCCTGTCACTCATATACTATATACTTTTAAATATAAACTCACCTATAATTGCATCAAGTTCAGTTAGTATTGAGTCGAGGCTTTGACTATAGCTCTTTGTGAGCTCCCGACCGTCTTCTTGTCGGACTGGAACTTGAAAGCGTTTTCCTCCTGAGGACCAGTATAGCAAGGTCGCCAAAGTATACAGAGCGGTTCGAGTTTCTCAGGTAGTTCAGAGCCAGGCATAAGAGACACCGGCAAAAGAATAATCAGTTGCAATGATCATCCATAAGGTGATTTATACAAAATTATGAAAATAAATAAATGATAGAAAGAAAGAAAGAAAGAAAGAAAAAGGGGAAAAACTTTCACACAGAGATGATATTGCTGCATTGCTGCAGTTGTAGTTGCTGTAGTTGGCTATGTTAATCGTCAACTTGGGTTCGGGGGCAGGACCACGCCTCAACCTCTACTCCTCCAGTAACCACGCCCCACTCTTTAACCACACCTTTTATCACCCAGAAGCCCTATTTATAAGGCCTATCCACAGCATCTGTCATCTCCACCTTAAGGGGGGGGTTCTGAATCGGCTGGGCTGATTACCCGAGACAGAGCCCCCATCCTTAGTCTCTACCCAGCCAACTCTCATCGATCCACCCACCGATCCATCATCGATCCATCATCACTATTATCATTAAACATTCTCTCATATTCCATTGTTGTGGCGTGGTCCTTGCTAGTGAATTAGAATTGCAGGAGTTTGGGTGATTATTGTTAGGGCTGGGCCAACAGAATTTATTACCTCATATTGATCAGTCTCAATCAATTTATGAGACAATTGTATAAATGTTTTTGCTCTTTGAAAGGTTTGAGGACGACTGATCTACACTTAGACTAATATGATAGAATTGTGAACTTAGTACTCCCCAAGTTACATTTTAAAATCTCCTGTTATCTGTTTTGGTTAGGTCTCCTCTTAACCGCAATGCCAGAGCCCGACATGTTGTGAGCCTACGCATTGTGCCACTAGGGACTGGGACTAGAGAAATAAACTTTCAGATGAATGTGAAATACTCCTTCTCCTTCTTCACTATTACCATTATTTTGTATCTGAGGAGTAGATGTAGAGTAACATTGACGTTGTGAGCTTGATTTAAATTAACCACAGTGCAAAAACAAGCTAGTTTTGAAAAAAAGATTTGATGAGCTGAGCAGACCTTGAAACATGTTTAAGATTTCAGATTCCATGTAATGTTGAGCATACATGCAAATGATGCTCCGATCTCACCTTTGCACTGATGCTTGAGGTTTGCTTGAACTGCACTGGCCTTTGTCTTGCTCCCTGTGGTGCTAAAGGATCAGTTTTGAGCTGCATTTTGATGATGTCAAGAAGCAGTGTTTCCCAAACAGGGGTGGAGGACCCTTAGGGAGTACACAAGTACTTAGCAGGGGTTATACAATGCATCTACAATGTATCTTTGCACTCTGACCTCAAGTAAAGACTAAAAAGTGTAACCGAGGTATGTTTTGTACCTGGACCGTGCCATAAGCCCTCAACACTCGCACAACACAGGATTAAGTGGCTATAAATATGAATGGAACTGTCCATGCAGTCCTCACTTGCACCTTAGTATGTAGTATTCTGGCCCATAGTAAACAGGGGGAAAAAATAGAAACACAGTTTCATGCTTTGTACAGCTAGAGTGCTTTAAAATTATAAAGGAGTTTGGTGCACATCAGATCATATTTTGATCAAGTGTAAAAATACAATGTATGTATTTAAAAAATATATTGGTGTAAATTTTCCAGTAAATCCAGATTCCAAAGTGGTGTGGATCAAGATATAAAGACCAAAGCTATTAACCTATTATAGTGTTCAGTACAGTAATCATTACTTATGCAAAAATATGTAAAATATGTTGTCACTGTAAAATCTAATGATTTTTAATCTATGATCTTTAGTCCAAAGTCAGAAGTGAGAGAATCGAGTGGCTAGGCACATGTCCATCTTAATCTGTATTGAGCCGGCGTCACGGTGAGGGTTAAACAAGCAAAGCCCTGAGACTTAAGAAGGATCCTGGCATGCATTTAGATACGCACAGGTACTGTGGTGGAAAATGGCTGCAACACAGTGAGCGTTATAACAACCATTTTCAAAAGGAGATATCACAGATACCTAAACCCAACCTTAAAGAATTTGAAAGCTTGAATCCAATTTATTTCAGCAGAAAACAAGACCACAGTTAAACAGGTCCATGGTTGTTTAGTGCTGATCATGACGACACACAGCAGTGCCATGACAGTCTGTATGCGACTCAGCAGTGGAGATTTCTGAATGTGGAAAGGAAGAAATCATGAAGATGTTTCAGGATAAGCAGCTGTTGAGGGTAAGAGATTTTGTATTTGTACGACATATTCAAAGTTTGTATTTCATCCACTCAATCGTCTGTCTTGGTGGTTAAGTGTATCTTTATATGTTTGTTAAATGTACAAATGCCTGCAAAACATTATGTACGTGTCTAAAACTTGTCATCTCTATCATTCAAACCACTGGAACACAAGAGTTGATAGTTACTGACCTTAAGACTTGGTATAATGGAGTCAGCCATGGACAAAAGATGAACAAAAAAATGCAACATTCTGTAGGTTATAATAAAATGCATTGTTCAATCCATAATAAAAGTCACAGAATAAAAACTATTCAGGTATCAATCAGAATGAATATATTTTGTGCTGTAGATTCACATTTTGTTAATGTTTTAAAGATGTATAAGATCAGCAGACTATCTTAGAATGTAGTCCCTGCTTGTAACTCCAGTGGCTTATGAGCACTGGTTGTATTTATTAGTTATCAATCTTGAATACTTTGGGTAAAAAAAGCAAATAGAGCGTAAAAACTAATACAGACAAAACTGCTCTTCACGCCATGGAGGTGCTGTGGCCCCTGTTCGCCACTAGGAGGGGATATAGATCCGCTTATTTCAGACTCTTGAGCGCCCGTCTGGCTTTAACCCTTTCAGTGTCAGCACTCTTTGCCGCACGCTTCCCATGTGCGTGCTCTTTTTGGACGAACATATTGTCCGCAGACTTTTCTCACGCCGCTTTTCGAGGTAACATGCCATCCTAAATGTGACATAGAGTGCGTGTGCCAATGCCATATGAGGTCATTGATTGCCAAACGAAGTAATATGTTTATTTATGGGTTTTGTCGTCAACAGTAATGTGCTGGCGCAGGTGCATGGCCATGTTTATTTTTTTTTTCTGTCAAAACTTGCCTTGTTAAATACTGAATGTTTTAGTGTGAAACATTTGAGCGTGTTTACGTTTAAAATGACTATTATTTCAGTTGTCGCTTGAGACATCATGATTGATTGTGCACACCTGAGGCCCCCCGGTGAGGCCCCCGGGTTTGGATTCTGCAGCACTGTTTCCATTTCATGTTGGCATCAATTTGAACTTAAAATACGGTGACCAGCTTTTCCCCATTTTAAAACTGAGACACACCCGGTTTGGGATGGGAACTAGTGATAAAAGTGTATAAAACGCAGGTAATTAAGAACATCACTCATTATTCATACTTCTTTCACGGCTCAGTATATCAGTCAGTATATAATCTGACTTTTATCAGTAGAAATGAGTGCATCTATTGTGTTTTTGTTATTCTAAAGCCAGATTTTTTCTAGTTTGGCTAAAGAAACAACAATATACATTTTCTTTACTGTTGGCAGGTCTCAAAGTGGTCAAAACTGGGACATGTTTTGAATAAAACTGGAACAAATCAATGGTTTCGGGTACATTTGCTGGGACATGGGACACGGGTACAAAACTGGGACTGTCCCGGGTAAAAGGGGACATCTGGTCATCCTAACTTAAAAGCTTCCTGTGTGAGACAATGTTCAATGATATCAAAATGTTACGGAGAATTCATTGATAGTCTAATCCAAATTTGTAATGAGCGAACGTTCCTATTCCAACAAAGATACTCAAGAGTGTTAAAGATTTGTATCTGCATGTCTCCATGGAGATGCTGTTATTTATATAGCGTTGAACTTGGAACTATCTGTCATTTATTCAATGATAGGTATTTTTATTGCAAGTGCAGATCATCTGACCTGTAACAATTAGCCCAAGAAGATAGATTAGGATTAATGCCATACTGCAGAATATTCAAGGCAAAGCAATAACATCAGGAGACGAGCAGATTGTGTACCCTTCACCAGAAAAGTTGTGTGTAGCAAGGGCAGCACAACTTTGGGAAAAAAATCTAATTGGATTTTTTGTGATTACATTGGCAATATGTTTTAAAGTAGTATTCTGTCCAAAGTGCACAATGTAAACAACTCTTTGAAGATTAACAATTAAGATAATATTAAGAATCTAATTTCAGGACATGTTTGTAGAAATCTAAACTAAGTACAACAAAATGTATTTAAAAAAAAAACTAATTGTTTTTTACAGAGGACATTCTATTATGTAATAATTGCACCCTTTGTGGTTTTTCAAATTCATAATCAAATTGAAATGGCAATTTGTGACTATCCTGTGCTGCCTTAATGCACCTCTTTAGCTAAAAGTAAAAATTGTTTTTGTTTTGAACTGAAATGAACTGAATATGTTTTTAGCTGAATGTCTGGTGTATTTTTGTCCAAAAAGGAAATCTGATATCATTATTTGTCCTTTTTTTTCCCTGCAGAATACGCCCTCTCCCGTTGTAACAAACCCATCGTTTGCCCTCTTCCTTCTGCACCATGGAGTACTGCACGCCCCAGCCCAACCGGCGCCACAACCCCGTGGACAGCATCTGTAAGAAGCTGCAGACCATCCAGTGGCGTGGTGAACGGGAGCCCAATTCGCCATTTCAGATCCCCAAATTATCTTCCAGCAGCTACGACAGCCCCCAGTGCGGTCTTAGAAGCAACTTGGAAGCTCTGCTCAAGAAGGGAGCACTGTACAGAGAGCGCATAGACCAGAAGGACGGAGCTATGGGGATGCCCAGCTCTGCAGCCTCCAAGAGAACTGGCATGGGCTCATCTACGCCTATGCCTACTCCGGCTACTCCTAATTGCAAACCTACGGCAACTAATGTGACCTATACCATAACTAGTACATTAGGAGAAAGGAAAGGAGTGGACGGAAGTGACTTGAACCATGTTAAGATGTGGCAGAGGTATTGTTCAACACCCACAAACAACTCTAACGAATCGCCATACTTTACGTTTACACGGGGGCCGCAATCTGTACTGCCCGACAACGAGGGAGCCAACAGGAGCCCGCCCATGTCGCGCACCTTCACCCCAGTACACACAACCACTTCATATAACCTGAACTTTAGCTCGGCCGACGGTGCAGCGAATACCACGGAGTGCGAGGTGCCCTACCCAGCGCTGGTGGTCAAGAGGCTGTCTATAGGAGATGCAGGTAAGTGTTTCAAAGGTTATTATGGGTCATCCTTCTGCAGTTTTTTTATGGACCTTGTTGTTTTGTCCTCTTTACCTGGCCGCTAAGGTTGTGCACATGATCAAATTTAAATTGAGTTAAATTATTACCTTGAGTTTGAAGGCACCAGGTCGACCAGCTTAACCAGAGGCAGCAGAAGAATGTGGTTTAGAGTTTAGAGGAGATTGGACATGGAAGGAAATGAGAACTTTTGGTACTGGAGTGTGTTATGAGAAGGTAGATCAATTTGACTTGAATTGTGGTCCACATTGTTGAATATAATTGACTTCTCTTCCCATGTTGGCTACCAAATTATATTATTTAGACACATTTCTATTGAAATGAAATTACTCACGAGTCATGACTAATGGCTACAGCAGTTATTAAATTATTATAAGCTATTTTCAAGCTTTGAACTATTTTCGCTCAGCATAGTATTCTTTCTTTGGTTCTTAAGGCTTCTGTCTGCATTATGCTTCTTTTCTATATTTTATAGTTCTGTGCCACATTCTCTGAATTCATCTACCCTCTACATTTTACAGCATGTCTTGTACACTACTTGCATAAATCTGCTTTTACGTACTTTCCCTGACCCCAAGTTTACTACCTATGAATCAAAAAGCAAATCTGTAAACACACACACAATATCTCTAGCTTTGATGTTTTTGTTTGTTTCTCTGTTGGTCCATGGGAACTGTTGCTGTGCCTCCAGGCCTCTGAATCATGTGTTCCTTCTTTACACATATCCAAGTGTTTATTGCATTTTTAGGAACGTCCACAACAGACGTCAAAAGGGGTAATATGGCAGAAATCAGCCTCATCTGTGAAGAGAACCTGCTCGACACCATTTTCCACGCGTGCGACACTCAACGCAAAGGTACACACTTCACATACACAATTCACTCTGGTAGAACCATTCGTACTTGGGTCACATGTGGCCAGGAAGCTGAATATCGGACGCTAAAGATTTTTGTAACTACATAAAAAACCTTTTGTTGTGTTGAATTGGTCACGTTGCAGTGATGTTTCTCCAGCTTATGGTACTGCTCGGTGTGCGCTGATTCAGTCAAAGTTAGAAGTCGTGAGAGAATTTCCATTCAACAGCATTGACACAGGAATTAATTATTTTGTCTTCGTGGCTTTTTAAAGAAGATCAAGGGACTAATTGCATGTATTTTCGTTTTGTTAGTGAATACATTGTTTGTAGTGTACAGAGGAATGAAGGTTGTTACATGAGGGACCTCATGTAACAACCTTGTTCATAATCTTGTAGAAATGAATTATGCCGAGATGAAAACATTTGCTGTCAAATGGACCAGTGCAATATATATGACTCATTCACCATCCAGCAAATGAAATGACTGCAACAACTAAACATTTACAGTTTAGCCAACTCATCATCTCGGCCAATTATTTTATCAGAATCATTTATTTCTCTTATGATGATGCTGTTTACTCGTCCTTCTCTGTGGTTTTTGGCAAAATCCTAATAATTTTAGAGTTTTTGTAAGTGCCATGTCCCTTTTTTAGCCAGCCAACCCACACCAAGAAAAAGCCCTTTCGTATTGTCTGTGATTTTAGGGTGTGATGACTTTCTCCCAGTTTTTGGCAATTATAGCATTTATAGTAATTCATGGGTTTGTGTGACCTTCTAACCATTAATTGTATACAATATTCTGTTATAAATGTCTCTTAATGCAAAGACCAGCCTTTAGAAAAAGTCCACCTCTACTCCACTTATTGATCTAGATTAATAGTACCTGTTTGAGCTCAGTTTTAGCTGCATAAAAACACATGCACACACAATCAGTCAGACTTCAACTACTAAGACACCAGTGGCAGAATTGTAGACCTCCATTGTAGAAGATGATGAGTACTATTCCAACAACACCATCCCTACTGTGAAGCATGCTGGTGGAAACATCTTTTGGGGTGCTTTTCTGCACAGGGAAAAGGATGACTTCAGTATTATTAAGGAGGGAATGAATGGGGCCATGTATTTGGTAACAACGTCCTTCCCTCAGTCAGAGTATTAAAGATGTGTCGTGGCTGGCTCTTCCAACATGACGATGACCCGAAGCACAGCCAGGAGTGGCTCTGTAAGACGCATATCTAGGTTCTGGAGTGACCTAGCCAGTCCCCAGACCTAAATCCAGTAGAAAGTCTTTGGAGGAGGCTGACACTCTGTGTCAGCGACAGCCCTGAAACCTGACGGAGCTTGAGAAGATCTGTGTGGAGGGTCGGCACTAGATCATACACTCATAACTCACGGAAGTCCGAATTCGGTCCCGCTGATACAGCTCGGGCAATAATTTTCTCTGTTAAAAAGCTTTTTTTCATTGCATTACAGTCTGTTCCACTTCACACGTAGTATAGGGTTTAAAAGCATAACCCCTACCTCTTAACTACTACAAAAATGTAGGGTTAGGGGTTAAGAGACGAGGGGGAAAAAATAACAAACGAGACTGTGCAATCTATATAAGAAAAAAAATTTAAACACGAAAAAAAGTGAAGGTCGGAGCTGGAGTCGAACCCAAAATCTCGAGCATGGCACGCCGTGATTCAAACCGCTGGGCCAATTAATATGGATGTTTTCTGCTGCAAGACAGAAAATATACCTTGCATGTGATCTGCCCGCCATATTGGATTCTGTGACTTCCAAATTCATCGCTTCCATGAATTATTTTATTTATTTATAGGAGATCTTCTACTGAAAGTGTTTTTCAGACTTCCTATAAGTGATCTGTTCTTTTCTTCTGTATCTGCCTCTGGATCTTCCTGCGTTGCACCAATGCGTTGCACCAACTTATCTTAATTATGAGTGCATGATCTAGTGCTGACCCTGTGTGGAGGAGTGGGCTGAAAAGTGTGCAAACCTGGTCAGTAACTACAGGAAATGTTCAACACCTGTAATTGCAAAAAGGCTTCTGTAGCAAATATTACAAATATTAACATTGCTCTCCGGTGTTCAAATACTTATTTGCAGCAAAAACCTAAAAATGTATTGTATGTAAATGTATTTGAAATCTTATGTGATTTCAGTATTTGTATTATTTTAGATTCTGTCTTTCACAGTGGAAATGCACCTACCATGGAAAATGTCAGACTCCTCCAAGTGGGAGAACTTGTAAAATCGCACCGTGTCCAAATATTTATTTTCCTCTCTGTACCTATTGTGCATTTAGGTTTAGAAATGGACTCCTTGTTTACCTCATTGTGCTTGTTATCCCAGGTAAAGTGTATGTGTCCCATATCGTTGATTTCCTGCGCCACACGACGAGCCGCTCCTCAGAAGACAGTGGTCTGGAAGAACTGTGCAACATGCTGGACCCTGAGCACAAGGACGTGTCCATCGACATGGACACCTACCACGCCGTCATGAGGGAGTGGATTGACGACCGCCGCAACAGCAGGTAAACGCAACAAGAGTCACTTTTGTGACTTTTACAATGCCTAAAACACGAGCTAGAATGCATGCTTTGCATACCTCAATGTGTGTAAGGGTTAGGGGTTGAATAAAATGTTTTTCAAAACCATGTCTGTCAAAAAGCATTTTGTGAAGAGAAAATATATATAAATGAATGAAAATTACATTCAAGGAAGTAGCTTTGAATTTAAAATTTCCAACAAAAATGTGGTAACAATGTACGTGCGAGAAACAACATTTTCTGACTAAAGGTAGATATTTGTTTTTCAAAATCTGAGCTATATTTTTATTAACTGAGTGTCATTTTAATGCAGTGTAAAACACTGGTCTAATTGGCTTTTTAGAAGTCCTCTCTTAATGGTGTGCTATGGAAGCGAGATTGCTTTGCCTGGAAAGTTTCATATTATTTTAATAATATGGCATCTATCTAAAGATATGTTTTTATTGCTCAAAAATACCTACATATTTACATTCTTACTATGAGTGGAGACACCGCTCCACAGATCTCGGCTGTAACTTGGTGTGGTTTAAAGCAATAACATCTGCATGGATCCTCCACCAGAAAAATGCCATCGTGCACTTTTAAATGGCAGTTCTATGCTTTAATCTAAAGGCAGCTTTTCTCTCTGAGTCATCCTTGTGTAGGAGTATGCATGGGTAAAAATAATGACTTTTGTTCTTACAAGTGAACAAGTATCCATTTGAAAGTCTACCATATATTTAAAAAAAACGCATCAGTCTTACATTTCAACTGTTGATGACATACTATATGTTTGAAAACTGCATAACTATTTATTAATGACTGTTTGTTTTCTGCGCAGGGAGGACGCTGCAGGGATCACTCAAGACTCAAAAATCAGAGACTGCATATCAGGTGATCTGTCCTTAATAACTCATGCACTTTTACATGCACTTTTCTAAAGGTTATACTGAATGGACAACTTAATTTTTACTTGACATTTTGTGCTATCTGTTAAACATGTTTCATGGTCTGCTCAGCTGATCAATAGCTTTTTTTGTTGTTATTTTTTTCACATTATATTGTGTTCTGCATCTTCACTTCAGCGAGAAGATCCATGCTGCTCAATATGACTTGTGGAAGCTTGGAGGCCTTTGGAGGAGAGGTTTCCAGAGCTGAATTGTAAGTCATTTTGATGGAAGCGGCACACGTTAACAAGGTTGTATTATATTCCTCTTATTTTATGTGCTTTTCCAGCGAGACGTCAGAGCTTGTGTACTGTGTTACCGATCTCCAAATGAATAACCAAAAATTAGAGGACGAAGTGAAAAAGCTGAAGCAGGTGGTGGAGAGCATGGAGGACACAAATCAAAAATTAGTCGAAGAAAACGAAGAACTGAAAAACCAAGCCAAGACGTAAGGAAGGTTAATTTTGTGTTCGGTCTTAAATCATGATTCTATGCATCATTTTTAATCTTTCTCCGTGTAGAAATCAGCTGCTGGCTCAGAAAGAGAAGATGTTGAAAGATGAAGTGGAGGAGATTAAGGCCACACTCAGTAACACAGAGGAGGGTCGCGCTCGTGCCTCTGCTCACAGCAAAAACATGGTTGGTCAACAGAGATAACCTTTAATAATCTGCTATGTGCGTATAGAGCATTAGTTAATTCAACAAACATGAACTTTAAAGGTCCCATATCATACAAAATCGACTTTTCAGAACTTTTAACCTTTTTACGTGCTATTGGTGCCTCCATATATGTGCCCAAAGTGTTTTTTTGATTGATTCCCGCAGTTTTTTAGCGCATTTTTAGTGGGACTATACACTAAAGCTGTGTTTTTAATAGCGTTGTCTACTGTTCCTAGTCATTTTTGAGTCTTGCAAACTGTATATTTGCAGATTTGCGGTCTGTAACAGAGTGTGTGCTGCCTCAAGTGGCCTCTACATTGCAAGAGTTCTGTGACATCATTCACCTCCAGCCTGATCAGAGCCAATTAGAGACACTGGCTGCAGTGTTTATGCAAAATACATGCACTTGATTGTACACATTGTACCCATTACTTATGATATTACTTAACATGATACTAATGGGAATAATAGCCACACATAAATTATGAAAATGCTCTCAGATAATGACTAGTCGTATTTGTCTGTTCTGTTTCAGGAGCGAGAGAACCAGAGTCTCGTTGCTAAGATCGCTTCACTGCAGGAGGAGGTACGACCTGACTCGATCTTAAAAGTTAACATGCACTTGTGCAGTTCAAACATTAACCCGAAGAGTCTAAACTAATGCTCTCTCTGCAGAACTTTAAGGTCACCATGGAGACAGATGAGCTTCAGAAGCGTATCTCGGAGCTCTGTGACATTAACGCTGACCTTCAGGTGCTCCACCGCCTCAGACTAACCCACTGCCTCTTTATTCTATTATTCTGTTTCTATTTTCACCCACATATAAGAAAATAAAATGGATATTCAAAGTAAACTCTTGTATTACATGTTTTTCAGGGGCAGATTAATTCCTTTGATGGAGACTTGACTGAAAAGGATGCAGTGCTCCAAGAGGTCAGGGGCAGGTCAAATTAATTAAATGTTGTTTTTCTGTATACTTTCCTAATACCAAAAGGAAAATATTTGCTTTTACTCAATTGAGATCTCTAATCATCAACGTAATAATTAGTTTTTACCTTGTTGCAGTTTGTTATAATGGTTTTAGTAGTTTAACTGCGCTTTTGCAAGCTATATAGCCATGGGTTTGAGTAATGGCAATTTTTCAAGCAATTCAAAACCAAATTTATATATTTCAAATTGTGAAAAGTGCTAAAAATGCCTTTTAAACAAGAATCTGCAATCTATGAACGTTTGTTTTATAGGGTATGAGCCGGAGAATAATATTAAAAATATTAATATTCTCCTCAAACATAAGATAAGATATTCCTTTATTGTCCCACATGGGGAAATTTCATTGGTGCAACGCAGGAAGATACAGAGGTAGATACAGAAGAACAGATCACTTATAGGAAGTCTGAAAAACACTTTCAGTAGAAGATCTCCTATAAATAAATAAACTCCCATAGACAATAAATAAATAAATAAATACCATTGCATGCTAGCAACTCAGCAAACATATTATGTTTGCTGAGTTGCTAGCTTTCTCACCTCGCGTCAAGAGGTGGTTTTAATTTCAGCCTTTTCTGTGCAGTTTGCATTTTCTACCCATGTATGTGTGGGTTTACTCCGGGCCCTACAGTTTCCCACATGAACCCAAAACATGTATAATAGGTAAAGTCCTCCACCTGAGACCAAGCCAAGCTCAAGATGTAGAAATGAGGCGCTGACACGGCCCTGACGCCCCAGTGACATTGAAGGATGGGATAAACCGATAAAGTGTACCTTACCAGATCTCTGTTACAAAAAAGTCATTAACATTTTTACTATTTCACTCACATTAACTACAACAAAAGTATAAATAACAGAGAATGACTGATTTTCTCTGTGCAGGATTTAAAGAGAACTTGATTCAAAAATGTTTGTACTTGTCATAAATGTTCTATTATTGACAGCATTAACAATAATTATATTCTGAAAGATTTAGGCCTTGTACCTTACCAAAATGTACACGATCAATTAATATAATTTTTCTTTCACAGAAAATGAGACAGATAAATGAACTGAAGGCTACAGTGGAAGAGTACGCGTCCATCACAGAGGTGTGTTTGTGTTACAGAAAACTACAGGAGTGCTGCTTGGTATTTGAAAGGGGTTTTCATAAAACTTCGGGTGTAAAAAGTCTTTACTGCTTTTTGACTGCATAAACACAGGAGTCTGTTTCACCAGTCTCACTCAGGACTGTCCCAGCTGCCTTCAGCCTAGTCTTAAAGTCCATATGACAGAATTGTAATTATGGCTTGGTTTGTTTGCACCTGCGGTAAATATTTATCATTTTTTTTTTCTAAATTGCAGTTTGTGAAGACATTTTGAAAAATAAAAGTTTAAAAATTACAGGAAGTGCTGAGTTCTAAAACGGAATCCCTCTGCCTATGTATTGTCAGTGCCACATCACATATTGATGGAAACAATTTACACAAAACTGACACAATTTTCAGTTAAAAGAATTATTCAACAAAATAAAAGTGTTCTAAGATATTTGTCAAATCATAAATATTATGCAACTTATATGGATTTTGGCTCTTGACCGTATGGTTACTAGGTAACGGTTGTGGATTTACCTTTTCCCAAGTCATATTTGCCGCCAATAATAATAATAATAATAATAATAATATAATAATAATAATATTATTACTTTTATTTATATAGCGCTTTTCAGTGACCCAAAGACGCTGATGTTCAGCCAAGTACAATTATAAACTTTACAAAAATGGTCAAACTGGGGAGGAATAGGCCAAAGGTTTTTATCACAGCCCACGAGGAGCAAAGATACACGCAATACAAGACTATGGAGAGGACACGCCCGCCTCCACCAAAGCTCCTTTTAAGACTCGCACTGTTTGGTGAGACACAATCAGAGATGAGGGAAGAAGGACAAAGAGGAGTTAAATGAGAGAGCTTGCAAACTCTAACACTTACTACTCTGCATATGAGGAGTATGTTAGTCACAAACATCTGGCTGAAGGATAAAACCCAATGTTTTGGGCTATTGATAGTGTTTTTCCTCTTAAAATGTAATAAAAGTGCAATGTTTACAGAGTTCAGACTCCGACTGGTCTGGAGCCGACTTAGAGTGCATATGACAGGTTTTTACGATTTTCTAATTTTGACTTTATTTGGTGTATTTATACTTGTAAATGATAGTTTTACACCAATCAAGTAGGTATTTCTGGAGAAAATGGTGACAAATCTGTAGAAAACGGATGGGAAATGACCTCAAACTAGGATACTTATTCCAGTGAAAGTTTATGCATAATGCAGACAAAACTACTTTTTTGATTAACATTAATTCAACAAAATAAAGGTGCCCTCATATCATTATTTTTTTGTCAAATAAAAAAAGTGTGACATTAGGTCAGTTTTTGCCCAGTGTTTGTTGGGTAATTTTACTTATCTTGACTGCATTTTAGTTCAATGAGTCATCCAACCTGTCATAGGCGCTTTAAGTTCCCTGTAAGTTGCCATAGCGACTGACTGAGACTCTGTCATTTGGGTTTCATAAAGCATGCTCACACAAAGTAAATCACATTTGGCCATTTGAGACTAGCTCAGAAAGTAAATGAGTTTTACTAAACAGGCCGCTGGTTACATCATTAGTATTTGCGTGATGAGGTAATTGTGTGGGAAGCATGTCACCTGGTGACCTGACCTTCTCTGAGGTCACCTGCAAGTACAGCAGTTCTGAATTTGTAAACCCAAAGTGATACACAGTCAGGCTGTCAGTGACTTGGGCAGTTTTGGTGGGTTTGGATTAAACTTGTTTTTTACTGATGATGTTTTTGTCTGTTTAGCTGTTAAGAACAGACAAGAGCAAACTCGAGACCCAAATGCAGATGCTGCAGCCGGATCTGATGGGGTAAGTGATGGATCACAAGCGCTCTTGTTCGATATTTAGAATAAAATATGGTGATGTTTTTGTTGATGTAGATTTTACACATGTGTACTTTTGTTCTTCAGGGGTCTTTCCTTGTCCGTGGCCTACAGGTTAAACCAGAGCGTCACTGGTTCGTTACAGTCTGAGCTGGCTTTGGCCCAGTCTCCTCTGGAGGTCTGTACCCCTCTGCTCTGCCCTCATTATATTCATACACTTTATTGTGGATTTATGTTGTCACTGTTGTTTTTCTGCAGTCTCTGGTGGGGGCGGACCTTCTGTGCACCACCACAGCCCTCGATGAGACTCTGGACAAAGAGGTGCTGCTGATGATGCAGGGGCCCAGTCCAGAGCTCATGTCCCTGGAGTTCAAGAACCTCCTCAACAAATTGGTCTCTTGTCTCTTATTGTGCTCGTTTCTGTTCATTGTGTTCTATTGTTCTAACTCTCTTAATATTTTTTAGAAATGTAATTTAAGAGAAGAAACTGGCTCAGTACTGAGTTTAGTGCAAGGGTTGCTGGACGACCGCACAAAACTGGGAGTCAACACAGACAAGTCTCTTCAGGTCAGATACATGTTCATATGCTGTATATTTATAATCAACAAATCAAAAAAAATATGATCTGGATTCTCAAGCACTGTACAGACTAATTGTTATAGATTGTAACACTACTTTCTATTTCAATCATAGTCTGTTAACCTTATCAAAGCTAGTAAATCCTCATGCTGTGAAAAGAATGAGTTATCTGTGTTGCCCTTTTGTGGCGTGCTGTTTTGAATTGCCAAAAGAAATGAAAATCAATGACGTGTGTCCTTCAAAAGTAAATCAGAATTGGAAACCAGGTTTATGTAGCGTACATCTATCACAGCGGCTCACACCTGTTGCCTTCTCTACCTCTGCATAATTCTGCTTATCTGCTTTTTCGCTCCATTTTCCCACCCACATTTTCATTTTTCTGTCGAGGTTTCTTGCTTACATAACTGTCCACCAGGCCCCATCCGCACGGTGCTCTAGTCCGTGTTGTACTCCCTCCTCCTCCGGCACTTTGATTCTCAATCTCTCTCTCTCTCTCTCTTTCTGTTTCCTCCCGCCTCATTGTTGCTTCTGTGTGCATTCATTACACACGTTTGCCTCTAAACATGAGGCAATAGTAGCATTCTGAACAAAATTTTCCTTTTTTTTTTTTTTCACGTTTTGCAATGATGGAAGAGACCAACATTTTGAATACTTTGAAGATTATGTGGATGCTGGGGACTGTATTGAAATTTTGACCTTTTCGGCCTCTTTTTGGCAGGGTTTTCAGGCAGAGCTGGAGACCAGGAGGGCGGACTGGGCCCACAGCCTGAACCAGCTGGCCCAGTACACGGACTCACTGGAGAAGGAGTTAATCAAAATGGCCAGTAACATGAGGAGGTCCCGCACGGAGATACTTCACCTCTCTGTCAGGTGAGAGGGAATGTTTGAGTAAACATGTGGGCTGTCAAATGCTTCTGTATTTATGGAGCACCTGGAGTGAGGGAGATGCATGCATCTTGCTATTTTGAGACTGAGTGCGTAATTTAGACGTTTTTAAGGTGAGGCTGTCATTGGACAAATGAAATGGTGGGTGGAGTAAGAAGTTCATGTTTGGATAGGAGTTTGAGGAGAATGGAGGAGTCATGTATCAGAATTGATAAAAAATTGGTACTTGTACAGGTAAGGAGGGACAAAGAAAATTGTGAATAATGAAAATGTTCCCCTTTGCATGCTGGGTTATGTTTTGTAAAGCTTTTGGTAATTGATTTTGTTGTTGCCATGAGCCCCTTGTTCCTTGATTGCTTTTGTAGCCAAATTAGCACAACCATCAGAAAGTGCCAGTAGTTAGTTCAACCCAAGTAACTACCTCTTCTTATTGGCAATGACAACATAAACATTCCCAGTGTGTCTTAGGTCAGTACTAAAAAGCTGGATTGAGAGCATTGGCGAGGTAACGTTTGGTGACCATACACACTTGTCAAAGTCAGATCTCGTCGGATCTCAGAAGCTAAGAAGGGATGGGCCTAATGGGACCACTGGAATATCAGATGCCACATGGGGGGCAGTAGTGCATACTGTCATTATGTCGTTGAGCAAGACACTTCACCCACTTTGTCTCCAGTGTCCATGTATGCTGGTGTATGAATGAGAGCGTGTTTGTGAGAGTGGATGCTAATTAGCTCATGGCTACATCTGATGTGTTTTCAGCATGTGCACCATGTATGTTCATTAACATGCACAGTCCCGAACAAATGATGATAATAATAATCTACACAACTCTATCGCAGATCTCTATGGTAATAGCCCTAGAACTCATAACCTGTTCTGGACCAGGTTAAGTTTGACTAAGACAACTCTTTAGATGAAAACCAGGCTACGGTGTGGGATCTGAGACAAATAGACCTCTTGTGTGTTGAGAAGAGCGCTTATTATATCAATGCGCACACTTAACTGGAGCAGGTGGTTCCTGGATGGTATATTCTCACTATCTTTGATCATAGTGTATTCCATTAAATGCACATTACTAAAATCTGTACAGAATTAAAAGCTAAAATGTGCACATTTTGCTGTGGGTCTTTAGGCACTGCTTGCCTCAGGCATGAGTGTTGTTTATTCAGTCCATGGCACTTTATCATACTCGTCATATTTATTACTTTATATATTTTTTCATGTATATGATCATGATTGCTACTGCAATTATTTATTTATTTTTTAAAATTGCCTATTTGAATATAATAGTAACTCTCTGTAATCTAAACAGTTTTACCTAAATTGGTTACTGTTATGCTGCTACATTGACCTCATGACCTTTGGAGATCCCGCCTCGCAATGTGGGCTTTGGGCCAATCCTGGATCAAGTCTGAGGTTTTGCCCTGGTTTGGCGCTGCCCATGCCCCGTGGTTGTGTATAAAACACTGCTGTTCTCTCACTGCTCTTTGTTACAACAGCAGAATGAATCAGACTTCAACGTGGGCTTAGTGAACCTCTGTTGCCAGGGTGAAGTTTTAGTATTCTTAGCAGAAATAAAAGGCGAGAAGGCTCATTATAGGTGTTGCCATATGCGCAAAACCGATTAGGGCTTTTTTGTGGCCTGGTGAAAAGGAAGAGGGCTTTTGTAGAGAAGAGATGGGGTTGATTCTGTAGTCGTTATTTTCCTGAATGGTTTGGATTTACGAAAGTGATTTTAAAGAGTTGTAAAAAGGCAAGTGAACAAGCTGCTGGTGGTCATCCTGGGCAACAGAATGGGACACTGCATGGGCCTGCGGATTGGGTACCGTATGTCCAATGTGCTCTCTTCTCTTCTCGTTTCACCTTTTGTAGATGGTTAAAAATACCTTGCATCCCTTTTTGGGAACAAGCCGGTGTCGAGCGAGTTATTTAATATGTTTCTGTTGTCTTTTGTGCAGGGTGCAGGAGCAGGAGAACCAGAAGAGGCAGCTGTGTGAGGAGCTAGAGCAGCTGCGGACACCCCAAGACAGCAGAGAGGCTTCATGTCAGACCCCCGGGCCTGAGGAGGTGAGTGCTCATCAACTTTATATCGATCATTTGTGCATATTAGCTTTATTCTAAATCTTGTCTGGCTAATATCTAAACAGTTGTGCATTTTATATGCCTCAGTTTCTCCACTAATGTCCAAATGTGAAGTTTCAGTAGTGTGTTTTTGGGCAAAATAGACACTTGTATAACATTGCAGCCTCAGCTAATATCTTTCATACAGCAAATTACTTATAGTAATACTGTATTTAACCTTGGGAGGCTATTATTGCTGTAGCTGAAACTGCAACGAGTGAGTTTACATGTGCATTACTGAACACTTACTATTATTATATGTTGTCAGGGTTTCCACAATATCAGATTTTACTGACAATTATTGTGAGAAGAAAAATCACAATTATTGGAACATGGCAAATTAAAAGAGAAATCCTTAATTCTATTTCATTCCAATACATCATTGTTCCATTAATACTTGACCAGCTTTATGAAATCAAAGTTTCTGAATGAAAAAGTACAGTTATTTTGACAAACTGCCACAATGGGTGTACATCCAAACAACCAAATATGGCACAGTTTCATGGTCATGCAGTGGACAATTTCCCCTGCAAAGACGATAAAGTACAGTATAAGATAAGATAATCCCCATCTTTCAGTGCTTTCAATTCCACCAATGAAGTTCTTGTAGAATCCCAATAAACTATTTGTATAAAAAAAAAGTCAACAGCCAAACTGTAAATATTTGGAGGACTGCTTTTTACCACTAGGTGTAACCCTTTCCTTGTAGCTAATTTGATACATCTTTTGCTTTGACATACATGGAAGCACATCTATTTGTGAAGTTACAGTAGATATTAGCAGTGTAATATTTTGTATCATCATTATTCATTATTATTAAAGTTGTTGTTTTGATACAACATGCTATATGAAATGGTTACTTTGTGAGTGGCATGAGTGTAGCGAGGCAGATGGAGGAGAGAGTTGGCGGCTCGAGTGGTGCTCCTTCACACACAAGCCCAGCGCCACGCGCCCACACACGCCTCCGACCACTGCACGCACACAGACACACACACGCACACACACCACTTTGGGTTTCCATTTTTTGGGGGGGACTTGACATTGACTCACATTCATTTTCTGGAAACAGACCCTAACCTTGATAGTCACTACTTTCCTAACCTTAACCTTTTTTAACCCATATCCTAATTGAGGCTGATTCAGAATGTGGCAGAATTGTGTGTATAGAGATTTTAGTTCCCATAATGTGATAAATACCCGCCCACACACTTCACATTAATATCATCACACTTATTTACATAAAGGTTTCATTAGTGTTTATCCGCTCACTTGCAGAGTTAGTTTTGGTGTATAGTTTTATTTTGTTTCAATAGGTGTGAGTTGACTCTAATAAAGAATCCTGTGTACAGCTAATTTGGACTATTGGTGGAAATGACTTCCTAACATGTGACCTGAAAGCTTTTTGGAAATAATTAGTGCTGCATATTATTTGTATGTGTGTATGAATTTGGAAATTAGATTGAATTTCCAAGTAGTAGAGTGGGGTCATATTTAGTTTTTTTTAAATGTGTAACATTCACTTAACATTAGTAAAAACAACATAAATATATACTTAAGGCAAATTACTAGAAATAAACTAATACATCTGGCCGATATTTTCACTTTTCATGATATATTATTTCGGCTTACACCTGACGACAAAAGGAAAGACATTTGCAGACATTTGCAAGAGGGCACTGCACAAAATGGGACTACATACTGTAGCTTGATGGGTTTGCTGTGAATTGAGGCTGTTGCCACAAATATTGGAAGACCTTATTTTTATCAATATATTTGATAGGGACAGTGCATATTAATGAAGATCTGTAACAATTACAGCGTAAATATACCAGATTATTGCAAAAAAAGCTATTTTATTAGCCATTGGTTGCTCTGGATTCTAAAGAATCTGTATTGGCATTGTCCATGATAAAACCCTAACCCTTAATGTAGCAAGACCTTGGCAGAACTGAATGAACATTGTACATGTATTAGCAAACATTATTTGTTGTAACACAGCTATAACATTTAACACACTGGTTTTTGATGTTATTTTTGTGTTAAAATGTGTGCGTGTGTTTTTGGAATTTTCTTCAGCCTGGACAGGACCTAGACTGGGATGAAGAGTTTGCCTTTCAAGATTACATGAAGAATGAGGAGGTAACCAACAATTACTGCAGCGTCAAAGTGGGCCCCCTTGACGGCCAAAGTGAGGAGACAAGTGACAAGAGGACAGAGGAAGGAGACAAGTGGACAGTGGTGGAGGCAGCTGATGACTCGGACATGAAAGAGAAGTCCACCCTGTACATCAATGTGTATATGGAAACCCAGAGCAGTCAGGAGGCTGTGGAGACCAATCATGGTAAGAAACATGTTATCACTTTTAACTATAATTGGACAAAACCACAGCATCACAGTTGCTTTGCTTTAATGATGCTCAAGGCTCATAACGGCAAATATGTCTAAATGTGATCTAAAATGGCACTGCTGTTATAGCCCTGGATCAATGGACTATAAGCCTTGGCTTATGCTGCGCTCATGAGCCTGATGCCATGGCGAGAATGACAATCCAGAAGGCCTTATGTACAATTAAAAATTATCCGATTAGTTATCATTTAAAAGTTAAATTTATCAGCTATGTACAAAAATTTACCAGAAAATGTCAAGGTTGAGGTTCAAATTGCACACATGGACTAGATTTTGTCTAATGAATTAAAATGGAGACGCACGAAGAGACACTATCAAATGTCCTCGTGTGTGCTGTGACAATAGTCACACTACACAGCTTCTTCTTGATCCAGTTAAGAAGAGCAGATTACAGGTGTTTTTTTGGTCATAGAGAGTTGACTGTGAGAGAGCTCATCCCTCTGTAATCCAAGGCCACTGAAGTCTGCAGCTCGGAGTACACACAGGAGGCACCAGTGCTGAACTTTTCTTTCCAAACGGAGCAAAGATGTAGCATATTGCATCACCTCAGAGTAAAAAAGCCAATGAACAAGAAAGAGAAGCTTCTGTACTGGTAAAGATATGTTTCAAGACTCCTGATTCAGGGCCAAAGGGCTGAATGCTTTTTCTGATGGAACGCAACACTGTCTCGACAAAACCAAATGAATTGCAGACAAAATGCATTCACAAAATGAGCATCTTAATGTAGCTTAAAAAAAATCATCATCTACGTACAGTATTGTATCTCATAAAAAAATCCTAAAAATACTCTTGAGCACACAGAGCCTATTATGGAACTAGTGGGGTGTTTTTTTTGAAGGTTGAGTGAAATCCTCTGCTTCCAGAGGTCCTTCTAAGGCCAGCTGTCTGTCTGCTCTGGGGCTCCCAGGCTCTAATCCCTGCTCCTGATTCTGTGAGGAGCTCATGCAAAAAAGACATGAATCACATCCACAAACGGAGAGACGTGGTCATTAACGCCACCTCGGCCATGCGTGCAGCCCCTCTTCCCACTGAAAACATTGTCTGATTCTCATTTTGACCATTTATGGAAAGAGACAGGACCTTTGGGAAACCAAAATAAAAAATGATGAACATGGAGTTGTGAGTTACTTGTTACTATATCATACAACATATTCATGAGGAGTTCTTAAGCTTCATAAAATTGCTTATTGTTCGCAGGACTGCCAGTTATATTGCAATTTGTAGGATTATTACTAGCAAATGGCAAAGGCTGCAATTATTTAGGCAGCATTATCCTTTGCAAACCACTAATTATCTAATTTTATCAGAAAACAACTTAACATTGTTTAGACCGCTACAATGTTCTGAAATGCATTATGGGTATTAGTTTAACAGTTTATAGTTCAGTTTCTTTCAAATGTTAATGCTCCTGGACTCCTGTTTAAAATATAAAATTTGAGGGATTATTTGAGGGACTTCAGTCATAGAATGATTCAAGTGTGGTCATCTGGACCCTGTTTTCAAAATCAGGATGTTTCTGCATCTGAAATTAATTCTCAATCTGCGAAATAAAACAGAATTGTATTATTAAAACATAAAAAAAATGCAGGTGTTTTTCCAAAATCTTTTAGCACTTCGTCCCCATTTTTAAAGCCCTGGGAGACGTACAAGCAAACTGATGAAAGCTTGAGAGGAAGTACATTGTTGCATAAAGTTTGAGATGTCCATACATTTAAAAAATGAAGCTCAAGAGTGAGCTTTCCTTTTTTTTAAATCCTGACAGTCCCATGCTATAACTTTGAGCCCTTTCCTCTCGTATATCAATAGTGATCATTTGTATTTGTTTCAGATTCTGAAGCCTGCACTGAACCTCAACCCATAGTGAATCATCAAGCTGTGCAGGTAAACCACACACTGTTGTTATTAAAATAAATGAAGACTACTTCTGGCGCCGGTGAGGTCTGGCTGCTGGTTACAACGCGCTCTTCCTTTTTTAAAAACTTTTTGTGCCCTATTTATTGTATTTTTGTAAATATTTTATATACATTCACTTGCCGGATGTGTAAATACTGACCCGCGTTGATTCGAATTATTAAGAGTGTTTTTCAATAAGTCTTCGATAAGTTATCTGTTCTCTCACTTCTGTACCTGCGTAATAAATCTGCAGATACACATAAGAAACTGGAGTACATTTTACATATGGTTCAGGATTATTGGATATAATATGTTGGTTTTATATTGATAAAGAGACGATTCCAATTTTATGCCAAGATAAACATGCAGCAGCAACACAGACATGGGCTTTATCAAGTTTAACAAAATAGTATTATTTTGGTGGTATGCAGATGAGATTGACCATTGCTTATTCCTGCTTTGGTTTAGTCCTGCATTTGTCATTTTTGGCTGTTCTGGACTAAAGATTTCTGGAGAAATGAACCTCTTAATAGAAATGTATCAGTAACTCAATGCAACTTTAACTTGTTTTACTGTCGGGATCACATGCAATGGTATTTATGTATTTATTTGTCTATGGGAGTTTTTATTTATTTATAGGAGATCTTCTACTGAAAGTGTTTTTCAGACTTCCTATAAGTGATCTGTTCTTCTGTATCTACCTCTGTATCTACCTGCGTTGCACCAATGAAATTTCCCCATGTGGGACAATAAAGGAATATCTTATCTTATCTTATCTTAAGATTTCAGACGGATCTTTAGGGACATTTGTATAGACTGTAAAGACATGTAGCCCCATGATTATCACATTGCCAGAGCAACTTTAGTGCGAAAGCATTTGATTTTTTTCACCTTGTTTTAATATTAATACTGTACGTGTTTAGGAAGAGGGTGCGTGGCCACAGGGCGCCCACTCACCGGCTGCAGTATACCCTGAAGCAGCCCCTGGTTCTGCCCACTCGCACAACTACAGTAAGACCAAGGCCTTTCTCAGTGTTTTAGTTATTATATCCATCTTTTCTCAGTTTCAAAGTGTTTACCTTTGCAAACAGTGAGTCACAGTTGTTGTTTATGAGAGAAAAGCCATGTTGAATTCATAAGTCAACGCTTTATTATTTTTTTATCTGCTCATTTGGGATTGCATGTGTTTATTAACATATGTGAAAGTGACTACTCACTCTTTAGTATCAACTACTAAAAGCTAAATCTCAAATTAATTTTCTAATTCCAAAACACAATTGAAACTAGACATTTATTTGATTTAAGTATTAAGTATTGATACTGACTAATAAAAATGGGATATTTTTTTAAAGTATTATTATTGTCATCATCATTATGACGTCACAATTGGTATTACATTTCAAACTGATCGAAATGGCTGGATATTCAAGTTTCATTTTGTTCAAAGACTAGAAAATTATTTTATGACGTATTCCAAACTGAATGTTCTGTAATGCTCTTGTATATCTTTCATGTAACACAAACAGTCGAGTCTAATTCGTGTGTTATATCTTCATGATCAGGTGGAGAGGAGAGTGAAGCTGCTCAGACTCTCTGTGATTTACCTCAAAGGCACTCTAGTGAAACAGAGGAAACAGAGCCGTCGTCTGGTCTCAGCCCTCACACTATCGGAGAAGGAGAGGCTCCAACTGATGACACTGAGGACCACAAGCTCAGGTACGTCTTTAGAAAAACAAGTTCACCATATCATACTTGCCAGACAAATCCACAGTGGACCAGTTAGCCACTAGAGGGCAACAACCGATCTATTGTTTCTAAAGCTTTTACTATAGCAACTTAGATGATACTTTTGTCAGAATATATTTACTATGGACAATGGTTAATCCTAGTCTTGTTGCATGAAATCATCAAAATTCCTCAGTCAGTTCTTAGTCACAGCTTGACAATGTTTGATCTCATTTGACCTCGGAAGCTAAGCAGGACTAATGCACACAACGATTATTAATATTTAATATGAATTTATTTATTATATTGCTAATATTCTTGGTGCATTATTACCCCATGCACTTGTTCAGTAGCTTCTCCAAAGCTTTATGGATGTTATGCATTTCTCTTGTATTTGAGGTTCCCATATTACAAAGTTGTGTGTTATTTCCTTGTGACTTGTGCGAATTTGCAAGTCAAATGGGTGTTTTCCTTGTTGTGGGAGGAGTGTTGATGTTAATTAGTTTCTCTGCTGCCATACTTTGCATTTACAGCCAACCAGTCAAGTGTTTTAGCTTGTTCCTTAGCCAACTCTCTAACCAGATTACAAGAGCATAATTGTAAATGGAATCCTGCTATGGTTAAAATTTGATCTACTGACCCTTGGATTGCATCCAGCTCAACTACAGCACCCGAAAAGGACGAAAAAGAACACATCGGGCAGAACAGTGAGCAGGTGGCAGAAATGAGTCGTAAGGTCAGTGAAAACGGTTGTGTTCACATGGGGCGCAGCTTCCCCTGTTTCTGCAGCTGCTCTTCCTCTTTTCACTCAGTCACATTCTCACTTTCAGTTTCTGTGTAGACTACGTAGCTTCAGGTGCTTGAGCTCACGTTGCATAGTTTTAATGGCACATCAGAGCATGCTGATGTTTTGCCTTGTAATGCAGAATAAAATGTTTCTAGAGGTGCTCAATTGCAGCCTCAAGAGAAAAACCATTGTGGTTTTACTATGTTATATTCTGCAGGTACAAGTATATTACAAATATAAAGTAAAGGTTTGATTGCAGTTTAATATGCTTGAGTAACATAAGTTGCGAATCATTGACAGTGTGATGTGTATAATCCGGAATAATTCACACCCAATGTTTTTAGTTTCGACAAACTTCATTGAGCTTTGTGCAAGCATCACCAAAAGCTTTTTGAAATGTTTATCATAAGCTGCACAGAGGAAATGGCTCTTGGTTCTACTGTATTTAATTTGTGAAGTGAAAACCAAAGTGCCTTTTCTCCTTCTCAGATCTTAATTTACATGTGCTGTACATCATTTACATGCACCGCACAAGGCGAAGGAGGCTTTGCTTCTTAAGGCAGACGGCATCTTTCAACATGCCCACTCATTATTATTAGTATTATTGTTATTTTTATTATATTATATTTATTATATTTATTATTTTTATTTTTATTATTGCATAAAATATTGAAATCTAGCAACATTTACAATACAAAGCTCTCCATCTGACAGAAATGTACTGCTTTGATTTTGTTTTGATTGTCCTTATTAATTAAAACTTTAGCCTTGTTTTGGTCTTGGTTTTGTCTCTCTTCAATGTAGAAAAAGCTTCAGTTGTAGTCATCTGGACTCTCATCCAAGAGTCATTGTCAATAAAAGAATTTAGGTCGAGAACTCCGATATTTGTACTATTCCCCCCCCCCTTGTATCTACAGAGCTAGCCTATATAACAAACAACTCTTTCCACTTCAGGAAGGCTCCGCCCAATGGGCTGGACTTACCACAGAATAGTACAAATATCGGAGTTCTCAACCTAAATTCTTTTATTGACAATGACTCTTGGATGAGCGTCGAAACGTCTAATTTTTCTAACTGAGTCCAGATAACTACAACTGAAGCTTTTTCTACAATGGAACACGCCTGGACGAATGAGGGATTACGCCGACATATCTCTGACACGTTTGAGTAAATTGACACACTTGTTTCAATGTAACAAACGCTTGTTTTAATGTAACAGAACTTATTGAGTAGAAGCATATTAAAGTATATATTCTTGTCACAAATTGCAAAGAAACCTGCTTATTGATAAGAATGAATCTGGTGCTGCTGGAGGTGTTGTAGGTTTCTGTTGAGTTATGAACATTTGTGGTTGTGGGCCTCAATCGTTTGCTGATTATGTTTTACCTTCTCGCTCCCATTTCACTTTATAAGTGTCCTGTCGATTTAAGCCTTTGGACCAGAAAAGCACCCATTAAATCAAGATAAACCTTGTCAAAATCCAAATCTCATTCAAGCAGACCACGTCCAAACTGATATGATGCACTCGTATTACACAACATCCCATTGCGTTGGTCCCGAGTGCTGCTCACCTTTCCTCATTGTGACTGTTGAGATATTGCCGCCTCCACAGCTTCACTCTGTGTTAATGTGTCTATGAGCAGCACCGCTAAACTCTCCTCCAGGCTCTACATTATACACTATTTAGTACAGTTTTCCTCTCTCCGATCGCACGAGCCATGGGACAGGTAAATATCCTTAATACTTATGTGTTTTACTCGCCATCTAATGCTGTCTTTATCTTCACCTGTAGAGCCTGGGACTGGACAAGGCAGACCGAACGGCAGAAGACAGGTGAGTGATGCCACTGTTAATGTATTTAAGTACGTTTTATTCTTAACTTGTGGGTCGGGTCTCGATTCAAAAATGGGAGAAATGTACCACGTTTGTTTCAGCTCCACTCTGCTCCCTGTGCTGGTGGAGGAGGAGGAAAGTGAGGCTTCCACTGCAACAGCTTCTGTACCAAGTAGGACAATAGAATGTTATGAGCCATTTGTCTACCTGGGAGATGTAATCATAAATGCATAGTATGACAATCGTTGTTTTTGGAGCTATGCATATTTAGAATATTGAGCAAATGGTCTATGAATAAAACTACTAAATATCACCTTAAGATACAAAAACATCTAGTATAATCTCTAAAACAAGGCTATAAAGAGATTAGGGCAGCGGCTAACATTTTGCTAATCGATTAGTGTAGTGATTTATGCTTTCAATTAATCAATTAGAAGTTTAGAACGCAAAAGTCACCTGATGAAAAAAATATATACATTTTTAACCTGGCTCAATTTCACTGTATTGACAAGCTAACGATTATTTGATTACTAAATTAGTTGACGATTATTTCAGTTACCGATTAAATGCGATTAGTCGATTAACTTGTTTCAACCCTAAAAGAGATATTTCTGTCATTGTTAATATTTTGGTCCATTCACACTTTGTACTCTATTTGAACCTCAACCAAGACATTTAGAGGGACAGTTTAGCACATTCCTGATGCATCGTTGAAATATCATGTAAATATTATCAAGAGTTTTAAAAAATTAGCCCCCCCTATATCTAATATACACATCTAATATTCAATCTATTATCTGTCTTCTGTTCTCCACTGTTGCTGTTTCTATTGGACCAACATGCACTCTACATTCTGTATTTGTTCCAGCGCGCGAGCATCACACGAGCAGCTCTCATCAGTCTGGACGCAGCACAGGCGCGATGGCTAACCCTGGACAGTTGGACAGTGTTTCTGAGAAAAAAGATTCACAACTTCAAGGCAAAAAAGAACTGGTAAGACCCAAAACGCGTCCATGTTCAGAGCTCAGAGCAGAAGCGTCAATGATGCAAATCATTTTATGCAAATGTATTTTGAATTTCCGTGAGTACCATAAGTGAGAGAATTAGTTGCCTATATATTTGCGACAGGTTGTGCATATAGTCACTTAAAGCATCACTTTTTCAAGCCAAAACATTGACCCCAATGCAAACTTCCTTGTTCGCAAGTTGTGTGATTTGGTGGTTGCTTTGGAGGAAAAGCATTATTCATGTCATGTTCTTATTTGTACTAATGTACAAAATGGGATAACTAAGATTAGTTCGAAGTAATTTTTTCCACATAAAATGTATTAAGTGCTTTTAAGTGACAGGTTTTGTTTGGTGTAATAGTTTCAATGGTGAGTACTTACCGTAGTTTTACATTGTCCAGTGGCAGTTTATGAAGAGAAATTGAAAAATTACAGGAAGTAGAGCTGGAAATTGTATGCAGTTTACGCACAACTGAGGCATCTGACTGTTAAAACCATAAGTTAACTAAATGAAAGGTGGCATCAGGTATTATTATTTGTCAAACTATAACTGTTGTGGATTTTGGCCCTAGTTTACTGTCTGGTTGCTAGGTAACAGTTGTGGAATTACCTCTCCCTATGTCTCATCTGCTGCTCATGTCCAACCAGGAAATAACATTATAAACGTCACCAAAATGGTGATTTGGAGTAAAATCTTATCATGCACTTTAAAGGTCCATTATGTAACTTTTCTAGTGGATGGGGTCTACCACTTTGCGTTGACAGTTCAACATTATGGCATTGAACGTAGGTTGCTTTCCATTATTATTAAATTCCATATTTGGTTGCTCAAATACCTTGAAATACATGCGCTCTCCCTGCGAGCATCGCCTTAAGTTTAATGTCATATTGTGGAACATTTCTGGCAAAACCATCTCTATGGAGCCAAGCAGGTGGCAAACCCTTCACATTAAAATAAACCTGCTTATACCCTGCTTCTGATATCTTGATCATAACAACAAAAATGTAGTCTTTCCAGTCGGGCCAGGTCGCGAGTGTGTCCATATGTTTACACAGGGCAAAGGAGGAGGAGAGTTTCATTTTAGCTTCACATTAGGATCTTATAACTCAAAATGTCAAACCTCTGAGCTGCTCTGACTCATCTCGCTTCACCTTCACCAACGGGGCTGTTTTAGAGCGAAGGAGGGAGAAAATTACAGAAAATGGAAGCGGAGAGCTGTGAAAATGCAGATAAGTCGGAGTTACAAGTTCAACACGAGAATGACATGCCTCTGGTTTTTGTGCAAACTTTGCAGGAGTTGTCACGAGGGATCAAGACCCTGGAGCAGCTCGGCACTAATGGAGGTCAGACCACCAGCGACAATGACGGTACGTTTGCCTCATACACTTTACACTGAAAACAACCATGCAGAGTCAAAAAGTGAAGATTAAAGCTTCTCAAATCTGTTAAATTGAATCTATATGTTGTTAGTTAGGTCAACTTTTTGTTTAAATTCTTAAAACAAAATTTAGACCTTGTACTGAAGTGTGAGTAGATTTTTTTTGTTTTTTGTACATGTAGTGTACCATTTATAGATATAATATGGTGAAGCATTGACACAAGCATATTGTATAACTTTCTGTTTGGTCTCTTAAAACTGAAACTGAAAACTCACAATATTCTAATTCAATGTGTACCAGTTCAATCCAATTTCATATATTCAACCTAAATTGTCATTTTATTTTTCAGCTGAGGTATTCACACGTTCTGATGTGAATGACTCCTACAAAGAGGACAAAAATGGGTGAGGCGCCAATAGAAATTGCCTTGATGCATCTGCAGTCACAAGATCACAAACAATCTTATTATTTGTCTTCTAGCATGACTCCAACTGACAAAGAAGTTGAGGTATGCAAACCAGTGATTTATGTTTCAGTTTCTCCATTAATAGACTGTGTATTGTGTTTAGCTTTAGCCTTTAATTATAAACCTTTTAAAACCTTACTGCTGTCAAAAGTGATATATGCAACATGTTAATTTGCTTACTCTGGCAAAAAACGGACAGTATTTCATCCCCATTCAACTTTTGGTGAGGCCATGTCCTGGAGCATATTTTATGATTTGTTGGTCTGCCAAAAACTGATATGTATTTGGCTTCAACAACAAACTGTTAACATGAAATCTGAGGAGACAAGGGAGTATTTTGTTTTTTCAGAAAGATTCAAATAAGGGCTGACTCATTTTGACACTGCAACATTGAAAACATTGAATGACTCACTAGATCTATTTTCTCGCTCTAAACTACATAGAACCAGAATCAACTTGAACACAATTTTGAAACCCAATGAAGAATCGATGACTTTGATACGATATTCAAACTAAAATGATAAGATAATTGTGCTGTTCCCTGATAATAAATCCGTGCCTCTTGTTTTCAGGGTGAGTTCCAGCGTCTGGCGTTGGGCTTCAAGTGCGACATGTTCACTTTGGAGAAGAGGCTGCGCTTGGAGGAGCGCTCGCGGGACCTGGCCGAAGAAAATGTCCGACGAGAGGTGTCCAGCTGCCAGGGGTTACTGCAGGTGAGAGGGCTGAGGACATGTGAAACTCCCTCAAAACCTTGCACAAAGATCTGGCGACAGGTGGCCCCAGTGGCAAGGAAGTATTCAATGCAAAAATGCCTACAGGGACAAGAAATGTATACTTTTCCACTTTAACTGACCCTGACGGCATAGTAAATGTGACCCAACGATGTATAGAAAGAACGTTTCTCTGGTTTGTTGCAGGCCTTGATTCCGCTGTGTGATGACGACAATCAGTCCACGGAGATCATCCTGAGACTTCAGAAAAACCTTGAGATCCTCATCCAGTCCATGACCCGAGTGTCGAGCCGCTCGGAAATGCTCGGAGCCATCCACCAGGTCGGCACTGTTCAATCTCATGTGACCCTGTTAACGTGAGGGGAGTCTAGTAGTACTTTTATTTACAGGTGAAAAGGTTCATCAAATATAGTTCAGAAACTCTTAATAAACAAAGATTTATTTTGAACATTACCCATTTAACTTCTAAATGCTATAACCAAAGTTGAAACCATCTTTCAGGGGACTTTTCATTTTATTGTTGAACAGACCAGATGTTATTTAATATACGCAACAGTTATATTGTCTCTTGGAGGCAAAACTCAACCTGTGCTGTTGCCCTTGTCAGGAGAACCGTATTGGTAAAGCCGTGGAGGTGATGATTCAGCACGTGGAGAACCTGCGGCGCATGTACACAAAGGAGCATTCCGAGCTGCTGGAGCTCAGGGAGGCTCTGATGCAGAACGAGAGGTCTTTCGGATCACAGACTAAAAAAGGTTCACAATTTTGTTCATGACCGATTATTAAGATCTGCAATTTGTAAGTATTTTTAGTGTGTTACTAAAAGTTTTTTCTTACAGACGACTTCCAGGGCAAGAAGGTGAGAATCTACTTTTATCTTTAATTATATTTGGCTCAAGCCATTCCATGGAATGGAATGCGACGAGTCTTTGTTCTTGCCAGGTTTCTTATTATTACTATTATTATTATTATTATTAGTCTTTCATGGTCATTTTGCCACAACTCGGGCATTTTTGACCCCCTGAACATTGATGAATGTCACACATGGGGACATAGACACGTTCGGCTCGACTCGAATAAATGGAGGTTACGAGAACGCCCGTTGCAACAGTGGCGACTAGTTCAAAAAAGAAAAAACATGAAATGCTTAATCTTTGGCCTAGGCACATGAGACTTGGGACAGTGATAGAGCAACCTTTGACCTCTGACCTTTGACAAGTAAAACACACCTGGCAGCATCGCTCTATGATAAACAGGAAGTCGGCCATGTCGAATCAGTGTCCGATCGAGCTGAAAACACTTTTTAAATCTAGAGACATTGAAATTTAATAAATATTCAAAAAAAAGTTGATTCCTTCTCCGCGTAACACGCCCTCTCTCTTCTTTAGACTTTATCCATTAGGCTTTATTCTTAGACTTTATTCTTTAGACTTTTTGCCACAACTCGGGTATTTTTGACCCCCTGAACCTCAATGAAAAGTCAAGGGTCACCGAGGCTCTCTTTCTCCCTGCTCAGGTCTGCGTTCAGCACAATCTTGCATTTTGTCAGGACAAACAACTATTTGAATCACAAACTACGCAATCATCAACGGTGAATTACTGAGCGTCGTTTGGTATGCCGTAAAACGCAGCAGAAAACATGGAGGCGCGGGAAGGGCGGTTTTGTTTCCGCGCGGGAAGGGCGGTTTTGTTTCCTTGTGAAGCGAGAGCCATCATTGCTGCTACCGCGGCTTTAATTTTTGTTTTGTGGGTGTGGGTGTGTGGGTGGGTGTGTGGTTTTATATTGTTTATGGTTAATCTTTTTATAGATACCAGGTCGACGTTTCAGCCTTCCGCCGAGCCACCCAATTAACATGGTACCCAAGCCAAAATTGGTATGATGGATATATACATATATATTATATTAAGTATGATAGACATTACTGTATTCTCTTTAGCTCTACAAATTAAATTTGACTGATTTCTTTAATTTACCATGTATTTCCAAAATTGGCTATTGGCAACAGGTTAGTGCTGTTACAATACCGGTACTAAAATTTGAAACTCTATTTTGATACTCTAGAATTTAAAAATGCTCTTATTCTGTCAAGGTTTAAAACAATAGACACAGGATGATTCTAAAAGGCCATATTTTATTCTGTTTGTTATTTTTTTGTTCAAATGAGTATTGAATGAGTATACTGTATTTAATTTCCATACTAGTTTTGTATCTGACTTTCGATACTTGTGACAACCCAACAACGGGGGGTCACAGGTTCATTGTTAAGATATGATATGACACTTTCAGAGGCTTGTGGGTATGAAAAGTGCAATAAGGGAAAAAGCCTTTCTTTTCCACTGTCTTTCAGAGAAAACCTCTGGACTTGTCAGAGGTGGACAATAGGAGACTGACTCTGCGATCTCCCTGGTAGGTGCTCATTTACAGCCTATGTGTTTCCATGCAAGGAACCATTCATGTTCTATTGGTTTGAGGAGGAGGAGTTGGTCCACAAGTGACACTGAAACTATACCCTATTGTTAGTCTGAGATTGGCTGCTGTTTTTTTTTTTTTTTTTTTGGCGTTGATGCTGGTGGTTTGCAGGAGTGTGACAGGGAGGAACATGGCCCGCCCCCCACTAAAGCGCTTTGTTAGCTCGGCGCCTTGGGTTGACTCTGAGGACCCCTGTGACCTGATGAAGGGGTAAGACTTTTGTGTAAAGCCAATGTGGAGGTCCCCATACATAATGAATATACAAAATTTATTATCGACTAATGGGAGAAGTAGCATGATACAGCCAAATGCACTCAAATGTACTAATTTAAATTCACGCCAAAAATAACAAAAGAATCTTCGTAAACACTGTTTTATACCGCATGTAAAGTCATGATTCACTCCCAAGATATGCCTTCAGTCAGCGTTCTGCAATTGTACATAGTCATTCTTTTGTAATTACAATAAGATAATTAATCTATTCATATGAAATTTAGGTTGTCAGATTTATTGACAAATTGATTAAAGGACTTCAGCCCTTATGTTTTAATTTTTATTACAGTGTTTTGGTTCGGCACATGCGCACCGTATAGATGCTATATTTTAATACAAGTTGATAATTTCATGAGTTTCCAGAGTTATGCACCTTTTTATATTATTTACATTACCCCTGCAATGACCTGTTCTTTTGCTCCCAAACCATCCTTTTGAGACCACTATCCAAGATTATAGATTCAATTTAAAGCCCTCATCTTAATCTTTTAATACATGTAGGGCATTGCTTGATTAATGTATGGCCTCAAATGCTATGTCTCTATTTTTCCTGCCGTGTGGTTGGCAGGCCATACTTTTTATATTAAACATGGATAATGGTAAATTGGTTAATGCTGAATATTTTTGTCAGTGATCTTTCCGAAAGTCCCACCTTTCTCTACAACAGGTAAACGGATGTTGTTGGTTTGCTTCTGTTGGGTTTGACTTGCACATGCATGGACTGCGCCTGTATGCATGCAGTATCTGACCCTGTGTTTTGTGGATGCCTGACGTGCACAGGAGCGGCTACATGTCGGAGGGCCTGTTAGATGACGAGCCGAAAGAGGAGGCAGAACCCGAGAAGAGGAAGTCCAGTCTCAGTGAACTGGGAAACAAACTCACCTCCCTCCTTTTGCCCTACAAGATGTCCGTTTAACCGCATACAGTAAACCAGCACCAGTCTGAGCACTGCTCTCTAATGCTAACGCAGCGCTGCAATGGGAATTCACCATTTAGTTCATGAGGTTTCAGAGCTGATGACAACGTGATTATGCACATTTTGTAGACCACGATGTTTAGTTTAGAGATTTGTGGGTGAAGTTGAGTTAATTAAAGCGTACTTCAACTCTGGTAAAATGCCACACTCTCCAACACTGGTAGCATTTAGAGACTGGTCATTTTAATTTTGATATACTTCATTCCTCCATTTCTTATTTGGCATTTCCTTGTTCCAGTGAATGTTGTTCAGCATTGAAACCTCCTATATGGTGAAGCTCTGATTACATGGGTCTTTGTTACTTCCTCTTGGCTCTGTGATGACTACAGGCCATTGTGAAAGTGTAACATTTCAAAGCTTGTAAATCTGCTTCGGAGGACGGTTTGTGTGAAATAATTGTTTTGTCATGAATGCATGCATTTAACATGATTATTGCTCAACTAACCATGCCGTCTTTTGTCTCGGTGTTCCTATTTTTAAATGAAACACTCACAATGTGATTTGCCTCACCATACTTGTGCTGCCGCCCTTTGTTTTCTAAAAGAATATTTTTTTCTAAACGTGGTCTCTTTTCTCCCTCCCTCCACACGGCTCAGGACTCAAGATGAGCTCTTTGTCATGCTGTAAGTGCAGGGAGGTTTTTCGTCGCTCTGTTGAATTGTTCTGCTGAAATATGCTTCTCTCCACAACTAACTCCTCCAGGCAATGATCTTTCTTGAACAGCATGAGTTGTCACAAATGGCCTTACTCTGACCTTGTTGCTTTAGATAAATTATCAAGACATTTTTTGCTGCGTCGTCATACTTTGGGCTGTTGCTCTTGACTTCCCAAAATGAAATCGAATAAATATTGGTTAAATGACTTAACATTTTGTTCCCTGCAGTCCAAGCCCTTCTTCCAGTCCAACCTCCTCAGACCCAGGAGTGACCCAGGCTCTGTCCCGAGGGCTGGGGACCTCCAGAGCTTCTGCAACAGCTGTGGCCCGGGGCAGCCGCACCGTGTGGCTCTGGTTGGCAATGTTTGTGCTGTTGGCAGGTAAGGCCTTCACTCGCTGACATAATTTAGTATGTTAATTGGAATGGCATGTTTTATCTTTTTGAAAACAACTGTGTTCAGGACTTCTTGCTCTACTGGCCAGTATGGTGATTCAGCCTGCTGTAGATGCTGCTCCGGTCGGGACGGGGGACTCCTGGATGACTATCCAGCAGCTGCTCTGGCCCTACACCGGGCTAAGGCACAACGGCCAGCCTCCTGTGTGAGCCCGCTCTGCCCTCCCCTCTATGTACGGACTTTATAGAGAGAGACTCTACTTTGGTGCCTGAAAGCTACAGCACAGTCCTCAGGGGATGGTCAATCCACTGGAGGATTTTATGCATCACTTCACGTTTGATAATTTATTACCGGTAGTCTGAGTGTGCATTTGCTTTTAGATGAAGAAGCTGCGTGAAGTGAAACTTATTTTATCATGTTTTTGTTTCGTGCAATCTGTAATTGGACTGTGGTAGGACCAATCCAGACAGGACTGAATGTACACAGTGGAGCTGTGTTCTCCATTGACAGGCATCATGGACAGTGGCTTAAGTGTGCCAACACAATTCATGTTCTTGACAATCAGGAAACATTTTTTTAAAGATGCAAGAATAAGCACTTGTATTTCCTTGTTAAATGCAGAGTAACTTTTATAAGTTTAAGTCTTTAAACACTGGTAATAAAACAATACATTAAATGTGTTTACATTCCCCACTCAAAAGCATGTATATTTAAAGTTTTTTTTTGTTAAATTATTATGTTCAGGTTCAACACCAAAGTTTTTGAAGTTTATTTCTTTTTATTAAGATTATTGCTGTGATTTGTCACCGTTTTAAAAACATACACTTTTATATGTTCCAAAGAAGTGAACTGATGAGTGAACTTTGCACAAATAAAGTAGCCGACTACAAACCTGAATGTAAAAAGGATGATTGTTTGTGGCTCATGTGTAGAGCAGAGGTCTGGTAGCACACAGCAGGCTCTGGACATTATCCACAAACAGGTTGTGTGACGTCTTGGTTCGTACAATGCCCTCTGCGCTCATGTAATCCTGGAGCATGTGGATGAAGGTGGAATGGAACTCTGACCCAGGATAATGGTCTGGACTGAAGGCTTCGCTGCTCTCAAAGATACGTAGCCTCTGACTCCTCTGCGCTCCCAACAGGTACAAACACCAGCGCTCTTCAGGGACTGGCCCGGGGGAAAGGTGCTCGCACACCTCAGAAAGGAAATGGGACAAAAGCTAAACGTCAAATCAAAAAGGTTCTGACATGGGGTGAATGACAAATAAGCAAGACATATTTTCATGGGGTTGAAAGTCCATCTCCTTGTATATCCCTGAACAGGGACCAATGTGATCCATGAGTCACTACAAATTTAGAATTACCAGTTGGGCAGAACTATTTTGGAAGGTTCTTAATTGCTATACGTTTTAGTAAAACCAAATGAAGAGTTAGTTGCAAAGGACTTCATCTTGCTTTATTTTCTTGTCTTTGTACATTTTATTTTCTGTTTAACTATTCAAATTTCAATTGAGTATTATTTTCCTTTCTTCATCCAGATGCCACATGTCTATTTCATAGCATGTTTACTTTAACACATTTGGAAGTGGTTTAAAGGGCCTATTTAAGTGGTGTTGTAGAGAACATTTGTCCGGTTGACTCAGAAGGAGAAACCTGCAACACAGGAGTATTGTTTGAAGTAAATACCTGCATAACGAGGTGTTCAGGACCACATTGGGCGTTCCACCTGCTCCAGGTGAAGGCACAGGCAGAGGAGAAGAGGGCCATCTGCTCATAGGCCGAATGCTCAGTCAATGGGTCCTACAGCAGCACAACACAACAGCAAAAATAACTTGATAAACTAATGACATTTCTCAAAATGTGAACAGATCTTTGCTGAAATTATGGATAATCTGGTTTGTTGCTTTGGTGATATGGTGTAACAAAGAAAGTTCCTATGTCTGTGAATTATGTTAATTGGCTATGGCAGTAAACCTTTTCTGATTATGACAGCCAAGGTTATGTAAGCAGATAAGTTATTTGCCCAAGTGGACTCAAATGGGGTTTAAATGATTGGAAAGGTGTGTCTCCAACCTGGAAATCACTGTGGGTAGTGGCTCAAGCAACAAGAGTGTGGATTCACGGAATAATGGATTAATGTTTGGACCTTTGAGACATGTACTGTACAATTCAAATCTGAGCCATTCTTTTCAGGAAACACACTATTGTAAACATGACATTCACTCACTATTAGACACTGACCTTGCCATACGTTGTCACATATTTTTCAGTAAACTCATTTACAAAGACATTAATCCCACTGTCCTGCATGGCTCTTTGCAGGGCTGTGCTGCTCATCCACTTCCCTGTGAAATGAGAGAGACATTTCTTCTCCTGTGCCTGCAACATGCACTGATTACCCTGTAAAGAGAAAACATTGCATTAGAGTGGTCCAACAGTCAATTTCCCTAACCCAATTATGTTTCTTGTGGGGTAAAATATTTTTGGGGGGTCAACCATTATATTGTACACTATTCTAAATATATACATTAGCTGATGTCTAACCTGGACAGTGATGCTGATGTTGATGAGGGCTCCTTTAATTGTAAAAACAGCAGAATCTTGTCCCAGGGGCTTCAGTTCCCAGCTCTGGAAGGGGAAGTTGGCGTATGTGTCCTGTACCAGAACAAACGGCCAGAAAGAATCCATTTTGAAGGAGATCTTGGACTCTTCTTCACTGCACACCACCTCAGTGATGCCATCCATTGTCCACTGTTTTCCTGAGTTGATAACAAAACAATATTAAGACAGTGCAGCTAATTAAAATTTTTAAAAACTCTTTTTCAATCAGACTCATATTCACAGAGAAATTAGTCTAATGAGCAAGTGAATCTAGACGTAGCAGAACACAAAGGGATGCAATATATGGCGGTCTGCAGTTTAGAACCTGCCTTTATTGAAATAAGACTTTATTGGCCTGATCCACGGGTCAAAAGACAACCTGTGCATCACTACCGTGGATAATGTTTGTGTAAATAACTGTTACACCAAAACACTCACTACGTACAAGCTCAGGAGCAGATGATCCAGATGTGAAGACACAGACGCAGGTAAATCCGCTCACAGAGTAATCAAGGACAGAGGGGACAGCTCTGATGTGTTCTCTGTATGTTCAATTTCAAAATGCTGTATGTTTTATTACAATCCAACTCATATTTACTGAGAAATTAGTCTAATTAGACCCAGAGACAACTGGCACATCACTACCATGTACTATATGTGTAAATATCTCATGGTATATATCTCTGACCGGTGCGGCTGTATATGTACAATATGTTTTTTCTTTTTAAATTTTGTTGGCACGTCTTTTATTCAGGAGTGCTCTATGGATATGCAATTTTGGTTCATATGACATTTTCCTAAGCTTTTCATAAGCTTAGGAAGCTTTTCAGTTTTACCTGTAGCGTCCCATCGAGCCACTTGAGGTTTTTCCAAGAACATTACGTTGTCTGGTATTGTTACAGACACACCAACAGTAGGGCTCTCCATGCTTTCGATGTCATCTAATTTGCTGTTGAGGGAACCATTGGTTTGGAGCTCCTTTTGTGGATAGGGAAACGCTTCTAAACCAGCATCTGAGATCTAGGGAAAGGACATGAGCTAATGTACGTAATGTGCTCCCATATTCGGCTGTATGTATGGCTGTATTTTCTTCAGTTCTATTACTAGAAGATAATACTAAAAGATAAAGTGAAAACTGACTTGTCTGATAGTCCAGCCATTGACGTGGTGCGCTTGAGGGGGGAGATGAAACACATTGTAGTAGAACACCCCGCCCAGAGGAGAATACTGCATCAGGTCCACAGGTTGAACTTTTAAACTCATCTCTGTCATGTTGAGATGCAAAAGTGAAGAGGACAAGTCCGCCTCCACAGAAACTACAAAAAAAAAGAAAATGTACACACTCATGTCAACGTGGAGACGTTGCATTGATTAATTACCTGGTGACTGATCCTAACCTTAACCATAGTCACTACTTGCCTAATCGCATCTTATTTTAACCCATAGTTCTTGTTGATCAAAAAATAATAGATTTGCCTCATGGGAGTCATGAATTTGGTCCTCATAAGGGACTTGGGGACAGGTCCCCTTGACGTGAGTGTGTACAGTTTTGGTCCCCACAATATGATATAAACCTCCAGACATTCAAATAGTGAGTATTAGGCTATGAAGTACAAGTGAACCAATTGAGACAACACCATCAGGAGAGCCATCTGCACCAGGAGCAGAGAACCCTTGGGTAATAAGTATCGGTGAGGTTACTAGTTTAGATTAGTTGGGTCATGTTGTTATATTTTTTCTAATCTGGACCATATTTAGAGATGTTTTTTTTTTTTTTCCATTCTACACTATTCTACTAATCTTTTTAGTTTTTGTATGGACACACATACATTTGTAGTGTAATTTCTTTCACACCATTAAGATGTTGAGACAGAAAAGAAGAATAGTTTTAGTTTTGAGCAGCCTACAATGGCCGCATTATTATTAATAATTCTTATTTTTTATTAAGTGCTGATGTTCCAGCATAAAGTCTCACCATTCAAAGCTTCAATCTGTGTCTGTATCTGGCTCTGTCTGCTCTCTGCTGATTGGACACTGGTTCCTGTGGAGTGGAGACTAGTTCGACTGACACTCTGCAATATATGGACCATTAGTTAAAAAACAAAAAAATGATTGTACAACATAATGCTTGGATCTATTACTAGATTCTCACTATTATACCTTTCCACCTCTAGATTTAGGATCAGGTTGCTCCTCCTCATCCACGGGTAGTTGTTGGATAGAGTCATGCTCCTTTACCTCTTCTGTTACAACAACTTCCTCTTGGGCTGTTAAAACTATGTCTGCCGGGACAATGTCACCTCCTGCAAGAGACCTAGGTAGGGTAGAAATAATTTTACATGTAAAAGTAAGTAAAGTAAAGTGTAATATTTACTTTTAGCTTCTTATATGACAGAATAACATTTTTTGGAGTTTTTTTTTTTTTACTAGTTGTGTCAAGACAATTTCATAATGTAAAACCATCAACCATATACAACCATAGACAACCATCCTAAATGATGATGATAATGATGATGATGATGATGATGATGATGATGATGATGATAAACCCACAGCTTTAGCTACGCTGCCCTAGGAGTAACTCCTGGGGGAAGTATGACAGCTTGAGCACTATCCTCTTCTTCTTCTGACTACTTATGCTATCAAACAATATTTATTTTTTGATTCCACTTGCAAACTGTTCACCGCCTTCTTTTCTTTCTCTCACTCCTGAGGACCTGTGGACCCAGATGCCCCTCTCCTGGTGAAGTGGTCCCTGCCCTGTGTGGACGGTCCCTCATCTGCCTGAGGAGTGGGTCCAGCTCGCCCCCGACGGTCCCTCATCTGCCTGAAGAGTGGGTCCAGCTCGACTCAAGACGGTCCCTCATCTGCCTGAAGAGTGGGTCCAGCTCGACTCAGACGGTCCCTCATCTGCCTGAAGAGTGGGTCCAGCTCCAGTCTCCCTCGTGTCCGTCTGTCCGTCTGTGAGAGTCGGATCTCTCCTTCACTGGAACTCCTCCAGGTTTCTACGCTTTTTTCCCAAAGAGGTTTTTTTTGTAGTTTTTCCTGGCCGAGAAGGAGAGTCTAAGGACAGAGGACCCTGGGACATCGTCCCTCGCCACCACAGACATTGTCTGACTCCCTCGCCACCACAGACATTGTCTGACTTCATCGCCACCACAGACATTGTCTGACTTCATCGCCACCACAGACATTGTTGATTCATTTCTCCCTGTGGCCCTCAGAGGCAACTGTTGTTGTGATTTTGGGCCTTACAAAAATAAATTGATTTGATTTGATTTGATGATGATGATGATGTTTTACATATTCAGTATGTTGTAATAAAATACCTGGAGCTTGGCGTGTGCATTCTGGTGTGAGTCATGCGGGCCAGGAGAGAGAGATGGTCGTATCGTGTGTGGAGAATCCTAACTGCGATGTTACTGACTGCGAGCTGTTTGGGAATCTCAAAACCAAGACTGACCTCCTCAAAGTCCAGGCCTTTAAACCTGGATTAAATACACCCATCAGATTATAAAACAAACTGCGTCGTAATGACTGCTGAATGTAAATAGTGAGTTAAATTTATATTACCTTGGATTCCTTTTTAGATTGGCCCAGAGACAGAGAGTTATGTGCTCATCTTTGACTACAGTCTGCATATTGCCGGTCTGAATATCAATGTCTGCATTGGCATCCTGGAAAACACAAAAGATCAAATTGTGTTATTTATTTTATTTTATTGACCTTTATTTAACCAGGAAAGTCCCACTGAGATGTAGCAATGCTTTCTCAGGGGAGTCCTGGCTCCAGAGTGGAGGAGCCTATTTTTTTAGAGTTGGGAGGAACCAGAGTACCCGGAGGAAACCTATACAGACACGGGGAGAACATGCAATCGCTACACAGAAAGGCCCCGAACCAGGAACTGATCACAGACCTTCTTGCTGTGAAGCGAGAGCGCAACCGTGCTAGTCCTCTATGAATATTTATGTAACGTTCATAAAGGTTATGTGAAGGAGACGTGATTGTGTCATGTGACTGTACCTTAAGAATCTCTTCAGTGGCAAGATTATGTTTTTGGTGAACAAGATCTTGTAAATTTGTAATGGCTTCCTGGTATTTCTGGATGTCCAACAAATTTGATGTTTCTCTTAGTAGATCTTCAAGTTTTTCTATCAGCTGCAGTGGACAAATATTTACATGTAACATACGTACAGTAATAATGACAACTGCAATATTGGAAGACAGAATACAAGTGACAATTGTAATGAACTCATCCGGTTTATAATGGTGTGATTGAAGTATGTTTCTGTACCAGTAAAGCCCCTGTACACTGCTCCAGCACTTTTGTCACATTGACTTCAGGGTCTTCTTTCCATAGACTCATATATGTGTTGATCTCCTGTTGCTCTGAGGGGTCTGGAGTACCATCACAACATAGGTAGCTCTCCCACTGAAAGCACACGTTATTATTGTTAAAGAAAGAAACAATACAATTCAATTCTGGCCTCTATGTTTACCTTGGCTTTTTCTGCCTTATCAGATTTCCGCTTAACCACTGCATTATGATTGTCTTCCAGCAGGCGGCGCAGTTCGTCCAACTCATTTTCTCTTCTCTCTAAATCCTTTCACAAAATAAAGCTTTAAAGTTGACTTGTGTGTAGTAAATAAAAGTACAAATGAGATGTAATGTTAAGTACCTTCAACTCGAGTTCCAGCAATATTTTCTCCTTCTTTTCTCTTTCCAATCTTTCCTCTTCATCTTGTTCTGCTTGTAATCTGGCTTCCTCTGCAAAGCATAACAATTATAGTTACACATCATAAACATTTATGAACTATGTTGTCAACTTTTTTTTTTTACCTTCTTCTTGCAACCTCCTGATCTCTTCCTCTTTTTGTAACCTTGCCTTGTCAGCCTTGGTAAGTTTATCTTTGCCCTTTTTAGTGGCCTGGAAGGAGATACATTTTTAGTGTGTGGTGTGTGATTGTTGTTGTTATAAAGGGAGTGTCTTCAGTGCCGCGGCGCGTGGCCGAAACTGCCATGTTATTTTTGTGCCGGCCGCTATTAAGGTTAAGGTTAAGGTTAGGGTTAGCCATGAGGCACACGGGGGGACACGCACTGATGACGTGGTCCCTGCCCTGTGTGGACGGTCCCTCATCTGCCTGAAGAGTGGGTCCAGCTCGACTCAGACGGTCCCTCTTCTGCCTGAAGAGTGGGTCCAGCTCGCCTCCGACGGTCCCTCATCTGCCTGAAGAGTGGGTCCAGTTCGCCTCAGTCGGTCCCTCATCTGCCTGAAGAGTGGGTCCAGCTCGACTCAGACGGTCCCTCATCTGCCTGAAGAGTGGGTCCAGTTCGCCTCAGTCGGTCCCTCATCTGCCTGAAGAGTGGGTCCAGTTCGCCTCAGTCGGTCCCTCATCTGCCTGAAGAGTGGGTCCAGCTCGACTCAGACGGTCCCTCATCTGCCTGAAGAGTGGGTCCAGCTCGACTCAGACGGTCCCTCATCTGCCTGAAGAGTGGGTCCAGCTCCAGTCTTCCTCGTGTCCGTCTGTCCGTCTGTGAGAGTCGGATCTCTCCTTCACTGGAACTCCTCCAGGTTTCTACGCTTTTTTCCCAAAGAGGTTTTTTTTGTAGTTTTTCCTGGCCGAGAAGGAGAGTCTAAGGACAGAGGACCCTGGGACATCGTCCCTCGCCACCACAGACATTGTCTGACTTCATCGCCACCACAGACATTGTTGATTCATTTCTCCCTGTGGCCCTCAGAGGCAACTGTTGTTGTGATTTTGGGCCTTACAAAAATAAATTGATTTGATTTGATTTGACGGCCAAGAGCCTGGAGGAGCCTGGGGGAGCGTGGGGGGAGCGTGGGGGGCGGCCGTGTGACGTCACAGGAGTGCTCTCTATAACGGGCTATAAGGGAAATGCCGCGGTCCCTGAAACTGCGCGGCAATTTTACCGCGCCGCGGCTCTCCAGCCACGGCCTGTTATAAATGCTATTATTCTTTTTATCTTTTTATTCTTTGTATCTTGCCATACCTTTTCTGTCTTGGGAGGCTATTTGCAAGGAAAAGCAGAGGAAAAGTTACAGGCTGCGATGCATTACAAAACATGCAACAGCAACAACAAGACAAAGCTAATATTTAGCAACTTTGAGTCATAATCTCATTGGCAAGCATATTTGATAAATAACATTATAAATTGGTGCAATGCATTGATTTAGTAAACCACACATCTCATAATCTGTTCTACAAAGTTAGTATTATATAGGACTACAATGTTATTACTTTCTTTGTACAGTCTTGATGAAAATAAAAGCCCACCATTTTTGTCAGTCTTCTGCGTCCTGTAACCGTGGATGTAGTAACCCTAACAACAACGGCGAGCGTCCTGTAACCGTATCAACAGTGGCGCATGCGTGTTAGATTTGTTTACATTTGCGACAGTAGAAATCGACATACGGCTATGTTCCTCCCCTGATCGGTCAGAGAAGAAACGAAGGAAGGGCATTTACATAAATATATATATAGTTTTCATTTAAGATATATTACGTATTTGAATGCGCCGGATAACCAAGCAACTCAAGATTGCGTGTCCTTAATGGTGTGACTTAATCGGTAAATCCAGTTAAGCTAGCAACTAACGTTACCTCTATGTTGCACGTTTTTCTAATGCGTCTCTTCCTTCCCTTTATCCAGAAGTCCCCCTTATAGTATGGCCGATCCCTTAAGAAGAGAGGTTGTAAGACTATACAGAAGTGTAAGTAAACTAATTATGTTCCGCAATACTGAATGTAATCTTACTTTATATTTATGTGCCCATAGCTGCTTTATCTTGGCCGAGAGTATCCACAAGGCCAGGTTTATTTCCGAGAGCGTCTGAAGGCAGCTTTCATGAGAAATAAAGACGAGACGGACCCGGAAAAGATCAAGAAACTGGTCGCAAAGGGGGATTTTGTTATCAAAGAATTGGAGATGATGTACTATCTCAGGAAGTACAGGACAATGAAGAAAAGATACTATGAACCAGAGAAATAAGTCCCTCTCATCGTAGTTGCCAACGCCTGTTGCCTAATGTCTTTTCAATTTAAGATTTTGCTGGATGATTATGTTGTGTCGCAAATTTAATCTAGTAAAATGTTGTTTTGGTGTTAAAATGTTTTGCTTATTGTTTTCAACATCTAGAAAATTATGCCAGGATTATTATTTTTTTGTTGCGGTTTTCATAGTTCTATGTTCCTTCCTCTTTAAAGTAGTTCATGCGGTTTTATTAGTACTAACTGACATAAATAGCCCAAGGGGAAACTAATGGTTGCCTAACTAATTCCCTATAAGAAATTCACGGAGCAGGATGTGGAGCTCAAACGCTGAGCTAGACATCCTGAATTTCTTATGGGGAATTCATGGATCTATTATAATATCGGGGGAATTAACCAAGTCTTGTTAAAATAAATCAACAACTAATTAACACGAAACACTTGGATTGTTTCAGCCCGGACTAAAATGCGCGCGCACACTTCTCGAAACAGGAAGTCTTGTGCTGGTTTGTTTTGTTGTAGAGATGATGTGGAGATGTCCCGGTTGTCAGAAGTTAACTATGAAAAAAATATTCGCGTCCCGGTTGCGATTTTTTTTTCTCGTAGGTAACTTCTGACACTATGCAGATTTCTCAGCCAATCAGAAGGCGAGCAGCTTCTGGGTGGGCGTTGACCTAAATCCTGGTCTACAAACTCTAAACTTCAGCTTTGTTGGCCCAGCGGTAAAGAGGTGTGGAGGTCCCGAGTTCGACTCCCGCTCGTCTCCTAACTACTACAAACACTTAGGGTTAGGAAATAGTCCTGACCATGGAGGCATGCGGGGTTTATGTTTTTGATTCAACTGAGAGCAACCCTTCAAAAGTGGAAGTATTATGATTCATCTGAGAGCAAACCTTCAAAAGTGGAGTAGCTGGCTTGTCAGAGAGAAAATGGCTTTAGCTGTACGGGAAATATTAGTGGTGGTGGAGACAAAAATTGCGAGTTACGAAGATAAAGTGTTTCAGTTGACGTGGAAGTTGAATCTTAAAAAGGAGCAACTGGACGCGATCCTGCAACCTCAAGTTAATCTGAACCGGATAGGTATGAGTCCACAACATGTTTGTCGTTAATGGTAGTTCGTGTTGTGGGTGTGTGGTCGGTGTTACTTTTAATAGCTGTTTTCCTACATTTTGATGGCGGAACCTCGGACTTCATGGAACCTCAGGCCAGTGTTTCTTCAGGTGTAGTGAGGCACGCGCAAGAGCAGAGGTCATTCTGTCATTCTGTCATTTACACACACACACACACACACACACACACGCACACAAAAAGGCTTTACGTCGTTTTTAAACTAATATATTGTGTGTTTTTGCAGCACAGGGGAAAAGAGAGATGTCAGTGAGCCCTCAGCAGTGTCTCATGAAGAAACACTGGTGGACCAAGAAGAAAATTGTAGTTTTTCAGATATTCACATTCACAGTGACTCCTCTCTGTCCTGTCCGGCTGGAGGAGAGAAGTGTCTTAAAGATGATGGAGTTAATGATGCCCCAAAAACTAAAAGAAGAAGGCGGTTTCCAAAACGATACAGGTCAAACGACGATGAGACAGACTCTGGTAGTGAGAAGAACAGAGATAAAGAATCGAAACCCAACTACAAAGGGCGGAGATCTTCAAATGTGAAGAAAATGGGTGTGATAAAACTTCGAGTTGGTTTGTTGGAGAAGTGCCCCGACAGCGATCTCTCAAACAATTGTAAGACATTTGGAAATCGAACTCCTCTGACTTTATAAAGTCAATAACAACTGTCATTTGTGTCAGCTTTCAGAGTTAAAGTTCCAGGTCAAACAATAGTGTGTCAACAAAACCTAAGCGAGTCTGACTTCTTCAATCATCTGAGGTCCACTACACCTTTCCTGAGCTTGGAGAAGACACACCACTAGAGGCTGTTTTGCTTGAAGGAAATAAAAGATCAGTTCCACATAACACAGACTGAGATTTACAGAGCCTTCAGAAAAGCAGAAAAACACCTCGCTTTTTACATACAACCAATGGTATGGTAGTGTGTATTTTTTCTTTAATCACAAAAAGTGGTGTGGCTTAAAATTATAAACTTTTTAAAGGAACATGAAGACACTTGTGACACACCAACGTCACATGATCCGAAAACCAGCTCAAAGTAAGAGATGCACTGAGAAATGTATGTCTGGAAAAGATGAGATCCATTACAAACGTCAACAAACAAACAAATGCAACAATCGGCTGTTTTTATTCAATATTCTGCAACTAGATACATTTCCAATGTTTAAGTTGTATGTCATGTTGTTTGTAGTTGTTTTTTTTTCTTCATGATTTCTTGGTGGAACTTTTCCATTGGGCAGCAATGCAAATACTAAGATGTTGTTTCATGTTACACATTATTTTTTCAACTTTTTTTTTTTATATATATATATTTGGTTGAGCATATGTTTATCCCATGAAATATTTTTCATTTAGCTGTTTTACATAGAGACTTTAGCTGTTTTACATAGAGAGATTGCATGACTGTATCATAAGGTCCTCTCGTTTTCCCAACAGCAATCTAGAAGAACAAACGTCAGAAACGGGGGTCTTACTAAACCAACAGCTGACCAAGATGACATGTCCTCCATTGGCTCAGCTCAGAGTGAAGGTGATGATGATGATGATAATGAGTGGAAGCCAGAGAAAAATGAGCAACAGCTAAGTGTTTCTCAAAATTCTAAAAAGATCAGAAAGAAAAGAGATCAAAAGCCGAGCTCGTGTGTGATCTTTCATTCCAATCCAAGAAGACCTTAACCAAACATGCTCTATGTCATGTGGATAATCCACAACACATCTGTGGAGTATGTGGACAAGAGCTGGAGACTTCAGAGGAGCTCAAGAGTCATCTGGAAGCTCACCAGAAACTACATAAATGTGAGACATGTGGACTATATTTTGTGACTTTTCTTGTGTTTCAAAAACACTTAGTTATATGTCAGATGGGAAAAACCTCTGCTGATAATAACCCCTTGTGGCAAAAAAAAAATGTCCCAAAAAGACAAACCTCACAAATGTGACTCCTGCCCTCAGTCCTTTAGAACTAAAACACAGCTTTATTTTCACAAGAGCAAACACACAGGCAAGAAGCCATTTTGCTGCGATATTTGTGGCAGATGTCTGTCAGATTACAGAAGTCTTTGTCGGCATAAAATGACTCATACTGGTGAGAAGAATTACAGCTGTAAACATTGTGGAAAGCTCTTTATTAGTCCCACTGCTCTAAAATGCCATGAGAAAATTCATCTTGACAGAGAAAGAGTCTTTCTATGTGAGCCTTGCAGCAGAGCATTTTATTCAAAAGCATCATTAACGAAGCACCAGAAAATGCATGATGTGCTGAGCATCATTAAATGTCCCATTTGCAACAAAATGATAAAAGGGTATTTATACTAACACATGAAAACCTACTCTGGGAAAAAACCTCACAGTTGTAAAAAAATTGGTGTGAACTTTAGATTTCGCAGGAATCTAAAAACCCAAATGAGCACTTGACAATGCACATGAGCACTCACACTGGGTACAAACCCTACAAATGTAATATGTGTAACAAGGCCTATACACAAACACATCGTTTAAAAACCCACATGAAGAGCCACCAGACTGAAGAACAGTCTGCTGTGGATGCAGTGGTGTGATTGGTGCATCAAGTACAATTTTATGTTTGACTAGGTATGATTTGATTTTTATATAATACTTTTGGGTATGTTAGGGGAAAGAATATGAACAACTTTTTTGTTCCACAATGTGAGAATTCAGTGTGACATACTGTATGGTTGTTTATTGGAACTTGGAGCAAAGCCTAAACGATACAAAGATAACGTGAAGTCGCCTAAAATACAGCTCACCAACAGATTTTTACCACTTTCAGAGATGGAATTAAATGAAAAAAGGAAAGATGACGTGGCCAAAATACAGCGAGGAGGATCTGTGCCAGGAGCCAAGGTCACGAAGATTGTTTTATTTGGGGACGGAGCGATAAGTCACGTGACGCATGAAAAGATAAACACACATTCTTTTCCAAGCGCCACTGTTTCTGAGATAACGTCACTCCTTCCAAATATTATGGCTAAGCATGGAGGAGCTAAACAGCTGATTGTGCACGTGGGTGCAGTGGACATGCGGCGGGAACAGACTGAAGTTTTGAAAAAAGACTTCTTGAAGTTATTCGACGTGCTTGATAAAATGGAAATCAAAACATTCATAAGTGGACCTCTTCCAAACATCGACAGGAGGATAAACAAGTTTAGCCGGCTTCTTCAGCTGAACACATGGCTGTCCAAAGAGTGTTCCCCGAGAGGACTACACTACATTGAGAACTTCTATCTATTCTGGAAACGAGAGGACCTGTTTAAGAGAAATGGCCCCCACCTATGCAGAGGTGGAGTGAGGGTGCTGACAGAGAACCTGCTCCACGCTCTGAGGCATTGGACTGGGCCTGGACAGGGTCCTGAGCAGATAGTTAGAGAAGAGAGGAATGAGAGAAGAATTCCTGCTCCATCAGCCAGAGACCGAGCCAATGTTTCAACATCAAAAGCACCACAACCTCAGCCTCCACCAAAGGATTCATCAGCAGCTGCTCCACCACCACCAGCAAAGGATTCAGCTCCAGCTGCTCCGCATTCACCTCCACCGCCTCCAGCAAAGGAACAATCTTCAAAGGCCTTGGACCCATCTGTGACAAGCCCAACAACATCCCTGTTATCGCCCCTGCCTTCACACCAGCCCTGGGTTCCCCCTGCAACATCTACTCCCACTAAAGATTCATCATTCTCCTTCTCATCTCCACTCTCACCCATGGGCCTTCCCAGCCATTTTGAAAGTCTGATCAAATCAGGCATTAAGATGGCTCCACTCACGCCCAATATAGCAAGGGCTATGTCAGTACCAACTACACCAACAAAAGCCCCACCACCCATCCCCCCTCGCCTCTCACCTGGTCCCAAACTCTCCTTGGCTACAAAAGCCCCACCACCCATCCAACCTCGCCTTTCACCTGGTATCTCCCATAGCTAGGATGCACTGGGTCTCAGCGTTGCCGGGACTTATTGTCACATTAAAAATCAAACCAACCCGGGGCCCTATGTAAAAAGAGCTCCCCCTAGTGCTATTTCTGTAGTCACATCATCACAGAGATGGAAAAACAAAATGCGAGTCAGGCCCAATCTGAGAAATGTGATTCATATTCCCTGTGAAAAGATAAAGCCCAGTCCCACTGAAACTAGTCTGAAACTTGCTGTGCTAAATGTCAGATCCTTATGTAACAAATCTCTCTTAATTAATAATTTTATTTCTTCTTATAATCTTGATTTTATGTTTTTAACTGAAACATGGCTTGACAAAAACACAGGAAATGTAGTTCTGATAGAATCTGCTCCACCCAACTTTAAGTTTGAATCTGAAACACGAGAAAACAAAAAAGGGGGTGGAGTCTGTGCTGTCTTTAGAGATGAAATAATTACCCGCAGGTTGTCTTTTGGGGTGTTTTCATGTGTTTTGAGTATGTATCCTTTAAAATGGAGCTAAAACGGTCTCCATCCATTCTCTTCATTGTTTTATACAAGCCTCCCCAGCACTGCCAAAGTTGTATTGATGATTTTACTGAGATGCTTTCAGTCATATGCACAGACTTTGATGGTTTGGTCATTACAGGTGATTTCAATGTGCATGTTGATAATATTTGTGACAGAAACGCTAAAGAGCTTGATGCTGTCCTTGAAACCTTCAGTCTTACTCAGCATGTGAGAGGCCCCACCCACAGCAAAGGACACACTCTAGATCTCATAATTACAAAGGGGGTAAATATTTCAAATGTTAATGTGATCGATGTTGCTCTGTCTGATCATTTCTGTGTCTTCTTTGACCTGTCTGCTTCTCCCAAACCTCCGGTTGGTCCTGCAGTTGTTCAGAGGAGACACATAAGTGATGGCACAGGTGCACTGTTTATGGAAATGATAAACTTCGAAAATGTCTCATGTTCTAACGTAAATGATTTGTTGAACTCTGTTACATCTAGTGTTTTGAATGTTCTGGACACCATCGCCCCTATGAAGGCTAAAATGGTTAAAAATAAGCAGAAGGCGCCGTGGAGAAATGATGATTTGGTCAGGGCACAGAAAAGGGAGTGCCGCAGGGCCGAACGGAAATGGCGCAAGTCAAAGCTCCAGGTTCAAAAAGAGATTTACAAAGAAAAGCTGAACATGTACAACCTAATCTTATGTAGAACTAGGGAAAGATATTTTTCTGAAATAATTGGAAGCTGCAGTAACAACTCGCGTGTCCTGTTTGCCACAGTAAACAGATTAACAAACCCTCCAGCTCAGCTGCCGTTAAAACTCATTTCCACATCCAAGTGTAATGAGTTTGCATTATTCTTTAATGACAAAGTTCAGGGCATTAAAAATGCTATAAATCCCACAATGCAAAAAATTACCCTAAAACCACCAAGACACTTAGAGCTAACTCACTTTGCACCAGTAACTGACAAAACTGTCCATGAGATCATCACCAGTCTGAGTTCATCTACATGCTGCCTTGATGTGTGACCCACCAAATTTCTAAAGTCTGTGCTGAACAGTTTGTTGTTGTTGTTGTTGTTGTTGTTTTATGGCAGTTGGCATCCAATTGTTGCATTACCGCCAGACTTTATTCCTCAGACTTTGTCGTAGTCCTCAGACTCTGTCGTAGTCCGTAAAAGTACTCCTTCCATTGTTGTTGTTGTTGTTGTTGTTGTTTTATGGCGGTTGGCATCCAATTGTTGCATTACCGCCAGACTTTATTCCTCAGTTTGTTAGCACCACTCACTCACATAGTTAACATGTCGCTTCAATCTGGAACATTCCCAATGTCTTTGAAAACTGCGGTCATAAAGCCTCTCCTAAAGAAGAGCAGTCTTGATGCCGCAGTACTGAGTCATTACCGGCCCATCTCTAATCTACCATTTTGGGGCAAAGTCCTTGAAAAGGTTGTTTACCAACAGCTCACAGATTTCCTCTTAATAAACAACTCATTTGATGTTTTTCAGTCAGGTTTTAGACCTCATCACAGCACTGAGACTGCTCTTGTCAAGGTGACAAATGACATCCGCCTGAACACTGACACGGGCAAAGCCTCAGTCTTAATTCTGTTAGATCTGAGTGCTGCTTTTGACACTGTCGATCATGGGATCCTCTTACAGAGACTAGAGGACTGGGTGGGCATCACTGGCACTGCCCTAAACTGGTTCTATCTGGAAGACAAGAAGTACTTTGTTGAAATTGGTAGCTGTGTCTCAGACCACATGACCCTGACCTGTGGAGTGCCCCAAGGGTCAGTCCTGGGTCCCCTTCTGTTCAACCTCTACATGCTGCCGTTGGGTCAGTTGATACGCAGTGAAAATGTGTCCTATCACAATTATGCAGATGACACTCAGATCTATGTTTCACTATCGGCAGGTGACTATGGACCAGTAGATTCACTCTGTCACTGCATCCAACAGATCAGTGTGTGGATGCAAAACAACTTTCTCCAGCTGAACTCAGACAAGACTGAAATAATCGTTTTTGGCCACAGAAACAAAGAGAAAGTGTTAGCGGTCACCTCCAGAGTCTCGCTCTAAAACCTACAAACCAAATTAGAAATCTGGGGGTAATAATGGACTCAGACTTGAACTTTAATAGCCACGTCAAATCAATAACATCAGCAGCTTTTTACCATCTAAAAAACATTGCCAAAATCAAAAATATACTGTCAAAACCAGATTTAGAGAGACTTATCCACGCGTTTGTCTCCAGTAGATTAGACTACTGTAACGGCCTGCTCACTGGTCTCTCCAAACGAGCTGTAAAACAGCTGCAGTACATCCAGAACGCTGCTGCTCGGGTCCTGACCAGAACCAGGAAGTATGAGCACATTAGTCCTGTTCTCAGATCTCTGCACTGGCTCCTGTGGCTCAGAGAATAGACTTTAAAGCAGCTCTGCTTGTGTACAAGTCTCTCCATGGCCTAGCACCAAAGTACATCTTGGATATGTTAGTGCCATATGAACCATCTCGGACTCTGAGGACCTCAGGGACCGGCCTCCTGCTGGTGCCCAGAGTCAGGACAAAACATGGGGAATCTGCGTTTCAGTTTTATGCAGCTAAAATCTGGAACATTCTTCCTGAAGATGTGAGACAGGCTTCTACTCTGACAATGTTCAAATCTAAGCTAAAAACAGTTTTGTTTAGCTGCGCATATGACTGAAAGGATTTTTTCTTTGCACTCTTCTCTTTTATGTGATTTCATTAGTTTAGAAAATCAGTTGGATTGCTAATTTTTAATTTAGTTAATTTTATTGTAGTTAATTTTTATCTTTGCACTCTTCTCTTTTGTTTGTGATTTTATTAATTTAGAAAATCAGTTGGATTGATAATTTTTAATTTAGTTAATTTTATTGTATTTCTGTAATTTCTTTGTGATTTGAATGCATTTTTTCTGCTGTGTGAAGCACTTTGAATTGCCTTGTGAATGAAATGTGCTCTACAAATAAACTTGCCTTGCCTTGCCTTTATTAAAATATAAATCGACACAAATACAAAAATATTCATAAAAAAGCCTTTGTTTGAAGATGACTGTTGTAAAGTAAGTTGTTATTTCTTCATTAAAACTAATGGGTAATAATAGGCTTATTAATGTTTTCGCCAACGCACTATGAGCTCGAGAACATAGACGGCATGGTCATAGTCCTTTGTCAAATCCACACAGACCTCCTTGACACAAATGGCGGCCAATTACAAAGGTTGTACTGTACGTATGGGGTAAGCTTTGTAATTGTCCACTGCATGCGTCAAGGAGGTTTTCATAGATTTGAGATTTAAGGACTATAAAGGCTGGTTTATAGTCCTCCGTCAAATTTCAAATAGATGATTTATTAGTCGAAAATATTTGGGCCCTTTTCAAATGTTAAAATGAATGTCCATTTGACAGATCCCTTGTACTTTGTGCAACCAAAGCTGGTGAACTGTGCCTTTTCTTCTTCCTGGCATGGCTTTAATACATTTAAACCTGGGTGACTCATGCTATGCCCTTGTCAATTAGCTCAATATGTCAGAGCAAGTTCCCTTTTACAGTCTAAGGGCATCTCCCCCATTTCCACTCGGAGGGCAGAAACTGGACTTGTCCTCATCGCCCCACAACAAATCTTCAAAGTTTGGCTCTGAACGACATGTAAGACTATATTCAATACAACCATAATCTAGCACTGATCTTTAGGCAAGTCCGACTTGCTCCCCAATCATCTCTCAGGCATCTCATAATGTTAATCACTTTTTTACACTTCTCCACTGCTTTACTTTATATGCAGTCCTCATGTCAATCTAGTATCACAGCAACCACATAACCAAATATTTAAACTCAACTTTCTTCCTTATGAAAAATGTACTATTTACAAAGAATCTAAAACCCACTTAATTGTCGATGCTTCCACTTTATGTGTGGCTTGTTGCAAATATCTTGTGTGGATATTAAAGGATTATCTTATATTCCTTTATGATTTATGATGCTACCTTATAATTAGCCCCTCCCTACACATCATGGCATAATGCTTTTTTCAACGTCAAACAACCCGCAACAACACTCCTTATTCCCTTGGGCTTTCCTGCTTTCATGCACCACAATAACTGCAGGGTCTATTGTGCTCCTACCTTTCTTAAACCCATACTGGCTTTAAATCTTTTTTTTTTTTCCAGAAATAACAGTCTCCCATCAATTTCCCTATCTCCAATGTCAGTGCTATAGGTCTGTAGCTCTTAAAAAAGTCTTCATCTATTCAAGGGGTTGTCTTACCACACTTTCTTAAAGCACTATTTAGTTATTTCATTGTAAATTCAACATTAACTGCACTGGCATAGTCACTAATAGCATCTAATATATTGATGTTATTTCCCATTCTTTCTTCTTGCTATTTTTTCCTGTATCCTCTTTTTTGCTACTAAATATATAAAGTGCTTAACCAAAAATTCAGCTTTTCTTGCATCATCCAAAACTCCAAATTTTTTAATTTGCCTGACGAAGGTCTAGTTGCCAAAATGTTGCGCCAAAATGTTGCCTCTCCACCTGTAAATACAAAATCATCTTGCAAGTAAGACAATGAGTGGCATTTATTTATTTTTTTTAAATCATCATTGTTCTCCAAACCTGATTTACCGATGTCTGTCTACCAAGAGTGTCACAGTAATTTCTCCAATAATCTCTTTTTGCCTCCAAAACCATCTGCCTTAAAATAGTGTTAGAAAATGTGGTGGTCTATGCCCTCTTTCTTGTCGCTTGTTGGTGATAAGGGAAGTTTAAATGAGAGACGGGTCAGTGTCACGTATTGACAGCCTGACGACAACTCAATGAAGCCATAACATACACCATAACTCTTTCTATGCCAAGTTTTGAACTAAACAGTCATAAATATATAAATAAACATATAAACCACACACTCAAAACATGATTTGAAAAGTATTATTTTCCTATTTTTAAAGGCAAAGCAAAATGTACAACGTAGTAGGACTCTGCTCATGGGGAACAGGAGCTTGAATGCTTCAGTTTGGATTTTTCATTCAACCAGACATTAACCAAAAATGTGAGTCACTGAAAATTTTTACTCAGATTTTTTAGGCACCAAATTTGAAAAAAAACAGCAACTGTATTTCAACAAAGTGAATTTTAATGATTGTAATTTTATGCACTACAATTTGAAGACATTGTTTTTTACACACCACAATTTAAAACACAGTACAAACTGAATATGAAAGTATTGCATTATTTTCCATAGATTTTTTTACATCATTTTCATATTTAATAATTTTATTTTTTTTACTTGATTGGATGTTTAAAATAAATCAGTTCACATTATTCAAATGCAAAAAAATCAGTGTCAAATAAAAGCTTTGGTAATAAAAACACTAAATAACCTTCACATTGTCAATGAACTTGAGAGAATCACTTTCCCCCATCTTTTTGATGTTGGGTTTAAATCTGTGTCAATGAAGACTTTGCTTGGCCTCTCTTTGCATAAGCTGGAAGTGTGCAGGAGGAGTTTATATTCGATAGTGGACTGCACAGTAGACTCCAGTAAAGTGTCATAACGGACTATCACTAGTAAGAGGCAACAAAGCGCTGTGTGGCGCGCAGTCAGCCGGAAGAAGAAGAAGAAGAAGAAGAAGAAGAAGAAGAAGAAGAAGAAGAAGAAGAAGAAGAAGAAGAAGAAGAAGAAGAAGAAGAATGGATCTATTATATTATCTATGATATTATCAAAGAAGAAGGAGGCTCGAAAAGAAAGCTCACTAGGGGTGAATCCATGGATCTATAATATTATCTAATATATATATATATATATATATATATATATATATATATATATATATATATATATATATATATATATATATATATTACAAAAAGCAGCGGTTCCTGAAACGTCAGAGTCACGTGACAAGCTTCACGAACCCACATGATCAGTGGTTTGACTTAATTTACGTTTCAATGCGCATGAGCTTCGGGACTTCGAAACTGGGCCGAAAACAACAACCAAAGAAGAAGAAGAGGGGCGAGAGGAAGAGGAGAAGACAAAGCACTAAAGAAGAAGAAGAGGATCTCATGTGCTTTGGAACCGTTTGGAACAATGCAACACTTGGATAAAAGTCTGAGGAATAAAGTGTGGCGGTAATGCAACAATTGGATGCCAACCGCCATAAAACAACAACAACAAGTATAAAGAATAAAGTCTTCATCATAGTAGATCCATGGTTTCAGTACCCGGCCATCACTACTTGAAACCAACGAAGAAGACCTGCGGGCCAATCACGACACGTCTTAAAACAAACAATTCGTTGATAGCATGGACTTTAGCCACGGTTAGCAAGAAACGGTCTACTTCGTTTTACGCACATTTCGAAAAATATTTTTCTTCATGCAGATCTCCCACGATAACATGCTCGTGGACTCGTTGACTCTCTGTGAAGTTTTGAAAGTTATATAAAGTTGAATGAGCTGAACACGAATATGGAGGTCGCTGCTAAAGGTAAGATAACGCTTTATCTTCGTTTAAATTACGGATCCAGCTTTAATTGAAATATACCAACGCCATCTATGTAAGGGGTTTATTGTAACAAGCATGCCAATTAAAAGTGACAATTGAACCATAACAGAATGTCTTAAGTGTTGGTAGGTAAAGCAAGCATAACAAATCATCAGTGCAACCCTCAATATTTGCAACAATGTAAAATTCTAGCGTTAAACTAGGTAGATTTTGGGAAAGGTACCAAAATCATTTTGTTTTTGTTTACCGGTCCTCAAACTAGCTGTAAAATATTCCTTGTTCTTGCGAGTTCAGGAAACATTTTCCATTGAGCAGAAAGTCTGCATTTAGTTGATGGCAGTAAACATTACATATTTGTATTACTTTATTGTCCTAGTCTATGAACCACTCACTTGATTTCAGTTGGTCCATGTTTAAGGTCCCCATAGAGAAAGTATCATTAATGTGTATTTGAATCTCTGTTTTGTTTTTATTTAGGGAAGGCCAAGCGGAAACACCTGAATGTGGATGACTGCAGTGAGCTGTCCTCTGCAGGCTCCAGCTCTCTCACTCAGCCTCATGTGCTCCAGAGCCAGAGCAAGCCACAAAAAGCCCTGTATCCCAGAACTCGCAGCAAGCGACGCAAATATGGTAAATAACTTGAGTTAAAAAACATTATATATTATAAATAGCCTCAAGAACTTCATTCTATATTTGACTGTGCAAGTGAAGACCAAATCTGGACTAAATCAAGTGAAAAACTGGTCTGAACCTGGGCTACATGACTAAACTAGACCTAAAATAACCAAGGCACGTTCTCAAAGGGTGACTCAAATATTAACTAAAATGGCATTTGAATGATTCAATTAAGTATGGATCTACAAAAGGCCCAGTGTATCAGGAGTGGAATTCATACCAGTACTTCTGTTTGAAAAACACTGCCTTAGATTATTTAAAGGCGGTATGGACAATTTTTTTCAGCAAATTTTTTATCATATTTCCTCGTGGCGTGGATAAATCATTTGTCCTGCCACGTATCAATCATAAAACGCACCTACCGCTCACCTGCAGCCGCGTCAGGCTCGTCCCCACGTTTCTGCGTGCCTAAGCGCATGGATCTATCATAATATAGTTCCCTCAGTGTACGGGGCAAAATGAAGACGGAGAAAGACAGTTCGAGCTGACACAGAAGTGGACAGAAATCTACGGGAGACGAGCGATGCGATGCGCTCCATTGTGCTAATAAACAAACGCACGTGTGTGTTGTATCGGTCCGCATGGGGGAGTGCGCATGCGCACTTCCACCTGCGTTCTCAAATCGCTGAAAAATTGTCCATACCCCCTTTAACTTTTGTTAAGTTTTGTCATTGGGCATAGAAAGAATTAAAGGCAAACGTTAAATCTTATCAAATTGGCAGAAGGTAATGGCTTGGGACATTTTTATTAATGCCCTAATTTTAATCACCAAAACATGAGATTCATTTTAGATATCAGACATAAACATTACTGTCGGGATCACATGCAATGGTATTTATGTATTTATTTATTTATTTGTCTAATGGGAGTTTTTATTTGTTTATAGGAGATCTTCTACTGAAAGTGTTTTTCAGACTTCCTATAAGTGATCTGTTCTTCTGTATCTACCTCTGTATCTACCTGCGTTGCACCAATGAAATTTCCCCATGTGGGACAATAAAGGAATATCTTATCTTATCTTATCTTATCTTAAACACAACTAACGTAAATATATTTTTGAAAACAGTATCATCTGCCTTTTCTGAAATTAACCAAGTAAACCAACTTTACCTTTTGTCTGCCTTTTAGGTTCAAGAATTGTTAATTTATTTAATTTGTCTTTTCCCTTTTTTTTTTTGTTTTTCCCTCAGCCCCTGCCCCTTTGAGTCCAGCCGGGCATCAGAAAGGCATCAACAAGTTCTACAGAGTCACTGGAAGCCTCAGCTCTAGTCCAAACAAGCCCCAAGACCCCTGTTCATCCACACACACGACTACACCAAGGACACTTTTCCCCATGGACGACCCAAACAAGGACCAAGAAGAAGAGGAGGAAGACGATGTTAGTTTGTTAGCTGCTACTACAAATCCTGAACTTTATACTTTAGACGAAGAAGACATTGACGATGCCAGTTTATTGACGGTGGAAAACATTCAAGAAAATGTTGAGGAGGAAGTGGACTATTTGGAGGGTTTAACTTCAGAGATGTTCGATGAGGACTTTGAAACAAGTGAGTCATCAACTGTGGAGGTAGAACCGCTCCCGGATGCCCATTTCGGACTCTTAGGCATTTCCAAGACTTTGTTAGAGCCCATGGGGTGTGTTGACGACCTGCCCGAGGAGATCCTGAGGCAGGTGTTTAGTCTTGTGCCAGCCCAAGATCTGTACTGCAGCGTTCAGCTCGTCTGTCTCCGATGGAAGAACATAGTAGAAGACCCAAAGGTATAGCTGGAATGTAATTCAAATGGTATACTATAATAAGATAAGATAAGATATTCCTTTATTGTCCCACATGGGGAAATTTCATTGATGCAACACAGGTAGATACAGAGGTAGATACAGAAGAAAATAACTGATAACTTATAGAAAGTTTGAAAAACACTCTCAGTAGAAGATCTCTTATAAACATAAACTCCCATAGACAAAACCTTCCATTTCCCAACAAGGGATGGAGGGGGAAAATAATAAAGATAATACAGATAAAAATGAATAAATAAATACCATTGCATGTGATCACGACAGTAATTGCACATGAATATGTGTCACGACAGTAATTGCACAGTAATTGCACATGAATCACGACAGTAATTGTACAGTAGGACTAACAGTGTTTGTTATAAAGTCTGACAGCAGCAGGAAGGAAAGACCTGCGAAATCTCTCCTTCATACAGCAATAATGAATCATAGAACACATGTATGCTGTTTTGGAGATTGCTACTTAGTCTGGATTGAGGTGGTTTGGATACATACAGAAATTATGGACCGAAAGAGGCTGAAAACAGAAGGCTTAATTAAGTGCATTACTTAAAAATGCATGTATTCCTATATTGAACAACTGAACTATCTTTTGCAAGTGAAATATTTTTTATGGTTAAAAGTTACTCATACTGCTAGCTGCTTTAACTCATATTTCAGGAGCCCATTTCATACACCAATGCAATGTGCATATTCCTCGGCTGAGTGACAAATGCCAGGCTCTGTCAATGTCTCTTTCGGACCAAAAATGAACAAAAAACACACTTCCATGCAGTGACATGGAACAAATTTGTATCAACTCCAGCAATCTACCTAAGCAATTTATTATTTGAAAAAAAACTCATAATGGGCCACATATATTGTCACTTGGTTAGGATACTTCCCTTAGTGGAGCGCAGTGACAGAATGTAATGTACATTGTATAATATACAAGCTGATTTTCTCAAATTAATAGAAAAGAAAATAATTAAGTTGTATTTAGGTTTTCTGACTAATATATTTGTAAAACTTGCAATGTTTCTGATCTGTGCCTTGGTAGTTTGTGCCTTTCAAGAAAAAGTACTTCTGCTATGTGATGGGAGAGAGCGACACAGTTCACTGGGTCAATGTTTTTGTCCTAAAGAACATTATAAAATCCCCGTTCGACCACATCATGAGAAATTTGGTTATGTAAGTTCTTTCTTATCTGCCTTCTCAAATATGATCATGTGTGATAATAATGGTACACTTGCATGTTCTAATAATGCAAAGAATGGAAAATATCTTATTAATAGTTGTTAAAATGTTTGTGTGGGTTTTACAGTTTGATGGCTCAACACAAACTGCCTCCGCGCTTCAGACCTGACTATATTTTGGAGTGTGTGAAGAAACATCATCTTTTCCCTCAGGCCGACTCCTGCATCAGATTAAGAATTCCAGTCATTCAGGAAAAACACAGCCTGGGAATTGAGGTATGATGTGCTGCCTGAGATTTAACTGTAATCATGATTCTACTTCATTTCATGGTAATATATTCTTGGTAGATGGAAACATTGCTTTAAAATCCATTCCATTCTGTTGGCATGTTTTATGTGCTGTAAAGTTAAAGATGTTTTTAAAATGGTATATTTAGATTTTTTGGATATAGTGAAAGAGGATGAATTAATTAGTGACACTGGGTGAATGCTAACATACATGTACGTTATCGTTGCTGTTCCCAGCACTGTCCTTTTCTGGACTGAGATGTTTCAAGTTTTTCCAGGGATCTGCTGTAGCCACTCCAGTTTGGGGGTCACTACTTCGAGTGCTCCGATGACCACGAGCACCACTTTCGCCTTCAGCTTCCACGCTTTCTCCAGCTCTTCTCTGAGCCCTGTATTTCTCCAGTTTCTCATGTTCCTTTTTTCTGATGTTGCCATCATTCAGTCTGTATCTGGAAGTTCCACTGGATCTTTGCTCGGTCATGCTCTTCCTCCTTTGGGGGTGTTTCCCACTTTGACTTTCCAGTCCATACTCCACACAGATATTCCTGTACACTATGTCAGCCAAGGTTTTTCACTTATGTTCTGGTGGTACATCCCATGTAGGGCCATGATGGTCCCTCCAGCATCTCATCATCCTCTGTTTCGCATTGCCTGAGACATTCACTGAGCACGTCATTTGTAGGAGCCTTGTCCTTGATGTACTTTTGGATCTTGGACGTTTCGTCCTGGATAGTGGCTCTCACAATCACTTGTCCCTAGCCTCCTTCCCTACGGCTAGTGTACAGTCTCATGGTGCTGGAATGTCATTCCAATGTAAGTGCTGTAGATCCTTGTCGTGTGGATCAGTGAGTCGATGTCTTCGACATCATACAGCTTGATGTCATCCATGTAAAAGAGGTGACTGAGTGCTGCCCGGTGGTTCAAGTGGTTATCAAACTCACGACACATATGCCACAGTGTTGTGAGTTTGATTCCCGACTCCGACAATTTACTGCATGTCCTCCCCTCTCTCTAATCCACCATTTTGAAAACTGTCCTCTCCTGTCTAATAAAGCCTATGGGCCAGAAAACCAGGGAAAATTCCTATTCCTGAGTCTGTATCCATAGCCAGTCTTGTTGATTATTTGGCTGAGCGGGGGCAGAACAGCTGTGGGAACCGGGCGTCTCCTTGGTATTTGATGGACACTTGTGCAAGTGGTTTACCATTGGTCTCAAGGGTTGTTTTCCACAGCCGCATTGAGTTTGCTATTAAGGCTCTTAGAGTCCAGTTGATGTTGATCCACGTGTGTGGCATTGAGTCGTATACTTTCTTGTAATCAATGCAGGCAGTACTCTGATTGGGATGTCGGGTTCTGCAGTCTTGAGCAACTGTTCTGTCAACCAGGATTTGTTTTTTGGCTCCTCTGGTGTCTGTGCTGTGCCCTTCTATGCCTTACTCATGTATTGATCCATGTGCCCACTTATCTTAGCTGCAGTGATGCCTGACATGAGCTCCCACATTGTGGAGGGACAGGTTATTGGCCGACAGTTGGGTGGAACTGTACACTTTGAGGGATCCTTCAGGATCAGGATTAGATGTGTATTATTGATTTTATAGATTTTTTTTTTTTTAAGACTGGGAAATAAATCTTTCAAGATCATGAGAATCTTGTCCTATTCCTACTAGTTATGTTGATGGTTATGTTTTGCATATAGTCCAAATATTGCAGTTTTTGATAATAACTATAATCCTTTTCCAGGGCACAAACCCATATGCCGCCATAGCTGTGATTCTCCTGCTCTCTGAGTCTGTGGAGGACATTCAGTCTTTAGTTTCACTGCTTAAAAAGTGCCTCTCCTACACGGCTATCTCCGAGTATCTTCACCGCATGGCCATGATGCTGCTGGTCCTGAAGAGAAAGACCAGGTTTCACATCAGCAACAAGTAACTTCTGTTGTTACCGTCTTACATGTCCTTTCTATTGGAATATTTTACAAGCTCTTGATACAATGGGCTTTGTTTCTCACCTTTTAGATTGCACTACAACATTTACTACGTGCTCCATCTGATGGAGAATGGATCTTTTGCTGTGTCTTTTGATCACAGCAGGTGAGACACTAACTTTGTTGGTTATTCTTTAATAGTAACAGCTAAACGCAATAAATGCTGTGGATATAATACAAATCTAGAAGTGAATGAATGAATCTTCTTAAAGGTATACTATGCAACTTTTCTATTTTTAATTACTTTACCTAGAATATTCCGCAAAATAGCATTAATGGCATTCTTGCATTGGTCGAGTCTAAATGTACTAAAATGGGAGAGTTTATAGTTTTTTCAGGCGTTGACTGCAACAGCAAAGCTAATATTGCATGCCATTATTTTACTAAATGTACACTTTTTAAAACCAACTCTTTTACTGTATATGAACAAATCTGAAATTATTTTAATCTGTTTTGTGTCTGTGTCTGATTCTAACAGACACCCTCAGATCAATTTAACGGGCGAACAGCAAAGAATACTCAGCCATGACATCCAAAGAGATCACATCCTTAAAATCATGGCTTTTGCAGGTAAAGGGACTACTCTGAGTTTTTCATAAATAACATATGAAAATTAGTTAAAAGACACACATTATGCATATTTTTTTTATTTTATTGGCTTTTAAACATGCTCTTAAGTACCTGTGCTTTCATGTTTTAGAAGTTAAAATGATTTAGATAACACACTAAGAGCCAAATTTTGCCCCCGGACTTAGCGTTAACTTGGCCCTGCGGAGCTCATTTTGTCACATCTTGCGTCGGCGCAATTGGTGACCTTGCAGGGAATGGAATTTTAAACAACAGGTGTGATTAGCTAAAATATGAGGCAGAGTGAAGCAACTTGAGGGCGTGGTGGGGTACATTCTGTGAAAGGCCAGAATTGTAACTACCGATAACACACTTTTAAACTAGGGCACTGGAGTCCTGTTACTATCCACACATGGACAAATAATCATAAATATTTTTTAATAATAAAACAAGATTCATGGGCATAAATAACACAAATGATATATAAACTGAGTGCTCAAAGAAGAACATGGTTAAAAGCTCAAAAAGGTACTTTTACATAATATCTGTAAAGGGTTAATAATTTAACATTTGTTTGGGGGTTTTGGAGCATAGAGTGAAAACAATCTGCAATGACATTGACATAACAAAATGACAAACATTTATCAATTCAAGCCATATTGGTTTATCTGTTGAGTCACTGGGCAACTATTTTTATTTTTTTAATTTTCATAATCATGGCTCCCTGTTCTGTACAACATTTTGAAGACTTCCCATTCAATAGATATATTTAGTTTTAAATTGTTAATCACTATGGCAATAGTCTTAATTTCTCATAATTCTTAAACCCATGGATTGATCGATTAGTTTTAGTATATAGCTTTCACCATAAAATCATTTTTCTAACTTTTGCTTAAGAGAAAGTATTTACTTCCCAAAGGAAGTGAGCTGAAGCCTGGAGGATGTTATAAGAATTGGGTTCTTCGGAGGCACCTGCTATTTTGATTTTTGGCGTTACAAAAATAAATAGAATTTAACCATTGCTTGCTCTACAATTGGAGGAAGATTAGTACATGTAATAGAATGACAGACTCTTTTCGTAGACTCGGAAAGTAAAATACGGAAAAACCTTTTTACCTATAAATTGGAAATGCATGATGCGATTGACACATTGTCTATGTCTTTTGTAGGAACTGGGAAGACCACTACACTGGTGAAGTACGCAGAGCAGAGGCCACACCTGCGCTTCCTCTATGTAGCTTTTAACAAATCAGTGGCTAAAGAGGCAGAGAGACGCTTTCCTTCCAACGTGGACTGTAAAACTGTCCATGCCTTAGCGTTTGGAGACGTTGGTAGGAAGTAAGCTTAATCATGCCCTTATTTAAAATACATTAGAACCATTAACATATTTCGCTCTTTACTGCTGAAATAATGTGTGCCATGTCTCCTCTCTCATTGTTGCAGTTATAAAATCGGCAAAAAGCTCACATACAACATGACTCCGTTCAGCATCAACACGGTTCTGCCCAAAGGCCGTGCAGGTTTTCATAAATCCAAAATTGTGATGCAAACTATCAACACTTTTCTGGCGTCAAAAGATGAACAAATTACTACAACTCATATCCCGAGCTTCTACATTAAAAAAAAAAACAATCGCGTTCCAATAGCAGAAGCGGATATACCGGTGAGCACCAAATGAGAGCTTTGATGTGTGATGTTTTAATAATTTAGCTAAATGCATATTGTGATTTTTATTTTTAAAGTTGTTTTTGGAGGATGCCACAAACCTATGGGAGAAGATGAAGAATGTCACAGAGAGAAGTGAACAGGCTTTCTACATGACCCATGATGGTACAAACAACATTAAATCTTCCATACCAGGGCTGAACATACAAAAACAATAAGGAATTACAATTAATATTGTTCTTATCCTCACAGGTTACCTGAAGTTGTGGCAGCTCTCCAGACCCTGTTTGTCTGATAAATATGATGTAATTTTCATTGATGAAGCCCAGGATTGCACTCCAGGTAAACATTTTAGTTTACTTTGTGTCACTTCTGCAAATACTCTCTTGTTCATCTCAGGTAAATTGAAAACCTGAACGGAGAATAGGAACAGTTTTTAGTGGTTTTCTTCATCTCGTGCTGACTTATAAAGTAGTGGTGTTTCCTGCAGCCATCTTGGACGTCATGCTGTATCAGAGCTGTGGGAAGATCCTGGTGGGAGACCCTCATCAGCAGATCTACACGTTTCGGGGAGCCATCAATGCTTTGGAAACGGTGGACCACACGCACATCTTCTACCTCACACAGGTACAGACTATGTTACCACCTAGACACCTATAACTGAAAAAATGCAAGATCAGTAATTTAATGCAAGTTCCATAGTTTAAACATTTGGAATGACCAAACAAATACTGCATCTTTACTCTTTTAGAGCTTTCGGTTTGGGGCAGAAATTGCCTATGTAGGAGATGCAATTCTGAAAGTCTGCAAAAATGTCCAGAAGACTTTAGTTGGAGGCAAACAGAAAGGTAAGTCTATTGGCCCACAGTGACTCGAACAGTTAATTATCTGTAAACTCACTGTCCCTCTGCAGGAGGAGTGAGTGACAACAGCACGGTGGCTGTGGCAGACTCGGTGAGGAAAGGAGTGAGTACAAGTCGAGGCAAGATGGCCATTTTGTCCCGAACCAACGTCACGGTTTTCTCTGAAGCCGTGTCTCTGACTGGCGCTAACCCTAATTGTCGCATTCACTTTGTCGGAGTGAGTACATGAACTGGTTTTAATGATAATGATTTGTAATGAGACTTTAATCAGCGGCCGATTGATCGGTGCATCTCTAATCTCTACTAACTTTGCAGTTCCTCTATGATTCTTTCTGTGCAGGGCATTCAAGGCATAGGTTTGGAGAGAATTCAAGACCTCTGGAATATTAGGCAGAACTCAAAAATACCACAGTCAGGAGAACGACACAAGCCAAAATGTGAGCCAACAATCCTTTAAAATATTTAGTGTGTTTAGTATCCATCCATCCATCCATTTTCTGCCGCTTTATCCGGGGCCGGGTCACAGGGGCAGCAGTCTGAGCAGGGACTCCCAGACTTCCTTCTCCCCAGACACTTCCTCTAACTCCTCCGGGGGATCCCGAGGTGTTCCCAGGCCAGCCGAGAGACATAATCTCTCCAGCGTGTCCTGGGTCTTCCCCGGGGCCTTGCCTGAGCCACCTCAGCTGGCTCCTCTCGACGTGGAGGAGCAGCGGCTCTACTCCGAGCTCCCCCCATGTGGCCGAGCTGCTCACCTTATCTCTAAGGGAGCGCTCAGCCACACGGTGGAGGAAACTCATTTCGACCGCTTGTATCCGCGATCTTTCGATCACTACCCAAAGCTCATGACCATAGGTGAGGGTAGGAACGTAGACCGACCGGTAAATAGAGAGCTTTGCCTTTCGGCTCAGCTCCCTCTTTACCACAACGGTCCGATGCAGCGACTGCATCACTGCAGCCGCTGCATCGATCCGCCTGTCAATCTCACGCTCCATCCTTCCCTCACTCGTGAACAAGACCCCGAGATACTTGAACTCCTCCACTTGGGGCAAGGACTCCCCACCCACCTGAAGAGGGTAAGCCACCTTTTTCCGGTCGAGAACCATGGCCTCGGATTTGGAGGTGCTGATTCTCATCCCAGCCGCTTCACACTCGGCTGCAAACCGTCCCAGTGCATGTTGCAGGTCCGGGTTTGATGGAGCCATCAGGACAACATCGTCTGCAAACAGCAGAGATGGAATCCTGTGGTCCCCAAACCAGACACCCTCCGACCCCTGACTGCGCCTAGAAATTCTGTCCATAAAAATTATGAACAGAACCGGTGACAAAGGGCAGCCCTGGCGGAGTCCAACATGCACTGGGAACAGGTCTGACTTACTGCCGGCAATGCGAACACAGCTCCTGCTCCGGTCATACAGGGACCGGACAGCCTTGAGCAAAGGGCCCCGGACCCCGTACTCCCGGAGCACCCCCCAAAGGACACCCCGAGGGACACGGTCAAAAGCCTTCTCCAGATCCACAAAGCACATGTGGACTGGTTGGGCAAACTCCCATGAACCCTCGAGCACCCGATGGAGGGTATAGAGCTGGTCCAGTGTTCCACGACCGGGACGAAAACCACTCTGCTCCTCCTGAATCCGAGGTTCGACTATCGGTCGGATTCTCCTCTCCAGTACCTTGGAATAGACCTTAACCGGGAGGCTGAGGAGTGTGATCCCTCTGTAGTTGGAACACACCCTCCGGTCCCCCTTCTTGAACAGAGGGACCACCACCCCGGTCTGCCAATCCAGAGGCACGGTCCCCGACCGCCACGCGATGTTGCAGAGACGTGTCAACCAAGACAGTCCTACAACATCCAGATACTTTAGGTACTCAGGACGGATCTCATCCACCCTGGAGCCCTGCCACCGAGGAGTTTGCGAACAACCTCAGTGACTTCAGCTTGGGTGATGGATGAGCCAGCCTCTGAGTCCCCGGTCTCTACTTCCTCTTCGGAAGACGTGACTGAGGGATTAAGGAGATCCTCAAAGTATTCCTTCCACCGTCCGACGACATCCCCAGTCGAGGTCAGCAGGCCTCCACCCGCACCGTAAACGGTGTTGGTGAGGCACTGCTTCCCCCTCCTGAGGCGCCGGACGGTATGCCAGAATTTCTTTGGTGCCGACCGATAGTCCTCCTCCATGGCCTCCCCGAACTCCTCCCAGGCCCGGGTTTTTGCCCCTGCGACAGCACGAGCCGCGGCTCGCTTGGTCTGCCGATACCTGTCGATGACCTCCGGAGACCCACAAGCCAGAGTGGCCTGATAGGCCTCCTTCTTCAGTCCGACGGCATCCCTTACTTCCGGTGCCCACCACCGGGTTCGAGGGTTGCCGCCACGACAAGCACCGGAGACCTTGCGACCACAGCTCCGAGCAGCCGCATCAACAATGGAGGCGGAGAACATGGTCCACTCGGACTCAATGTCCCCAACCTCCCCCGGGACATGGGAGAAGGTCTCCCGGAGGTGCGAGTTGAATACCCTACTGACAGAGGGCTCCACAAGACATTCCCAACAGACCCTCACAATGCGCTTGGGTCTGCCAAGTCTGTCCGGCTTCCTCCTCCGCCAGCGGATCCAACTCACCACCAGGTGGTGATCGGTTGACAACTCTGCCCCTCTCTTCACCTGAGTGTCCAAGACACGCGGCCGGAGGTCTGATGACACAACAACAAAGTCGATCATTGACCTCCTGCCTAGGGTGTCCTGGTGCCATGTGCACTGATGGACACCCTTGTGCTTGAACATGGTGTTCGTTATGGACAATCCGTGGCTAGCACAGAAGTCCAATAACTGAACACCGCTCGGGTTCAGATCGGGGAAGCCGTTCTTCCCGATCACCCCTCCCGATCACCCCTCCCCAGGTGTCATTGCCCATGTGGGCGTTGAAGTCCCCCAGTAGAACAACGGAGTCCCCGGTCGGTGCACTGTCCAGTACTCCTCCCAAGGACTCCAAGAAGGCCGGGTACTCTGCACTGCTGTTCGGCCCGTAGGCCGTCACAACAGTGAGAGACTTGTCCCCCACCCGAAGGCGGAAGGACGCAACCCTCTCGTTCACTGGGGTGAACTCCAACACGTGGCGGCTGAGCTGAGGGGCTATCAGCAAGCCCACACCAGCCCGCCGCCTCTCCCCGCGGGCAACACCAGAGAAGTGGAGCGTCCAGCCCCTCTCGAGGAGATGGGTTCCAGAGCCCAAACTGTGCGTGGAGGTGAGGCCGACTACATCTAGTCGGTATCGCTCAACCTCCCGCACAAGCTCAATCTCTTTCCCCCCCAGTGAGGTGACATTCCATGTCCCCAGAGTTAGTCTCTATGTCAAGAGATCTGGTCGCCGAGGCCCCTGCCGTCGACTGCCGCCCAGATCTCTCTGCACCGGCCCCTTATGGATCCTCCTGCGGGTGGTGGGCCCACGGGAGGGCGGCCCCACGTCGCTCCTTCGGGAGCCCGGCCGGGCCCTGTGGGGTAAGACCCGGCCACCAGGCGCTCGCCATTGAGCACCCATCCCAGGCCTGGCTCCAGGATGGGGCCCCGGTGACGCCGGGCGACGTAAACGGCCTTGTTTTTGTTGTCATCATAAGAGGCTTCTGAACCGATCTTTGTCTGACCCGTCACCTAGGACCTGTTTGCCTTGGGAGACCCTACCAGGGGCTTGAAGCCCCCGACAACATAGCTCCCGGGATCATTCAGGCGCTCAAACCCCTCCACCGTTAAGGTGTCGGTTCAAGGAGAGGTTCAAGAAGCTTTTGTGTTTAGTATGTTTAAGTTATAAATCCAAACATTCTTGTATCATTTGCAGATATTCAGGACAAATTTCTTCGTATTTTTGCTAGAAAATATGAGAAATCTTTCCAAGCTCTGAGATTGTACGCTGAACAAAGCGAAGATCGCGAGCTCGAGGCAAAACTTCTCATTGTAGAGAAATACGGTGATCGCATCCCACAACTGGTGTCCATGCTGAAAATGTGCCACGAAGACGACTATTCCCAAGCAGGTGAGAAAAAAGTACCACCTCATCAAATTTTTAGACTTAAAAGGGCTTGAATCAGGACCTTTCTTCATTGGGTCTTGCATAAATGTACAGTGAGGAAAAGGGGTTTTGCAAGTTCTCCCCCCCTCTATTACTGAGGGGTCTGGAATGTTCATCGTGGTGAGAGAGAATCAAAAGAAAATTACAGTAATCACATTGTATGATTTGTAATAGTTTATTTGTATGTTGTTGCTGCAAATAAATCAGAAAATCAATGTCAATATTTGGTACCAAAGCTTTTGTTTGCAATTACAGAGGTCAAATGCTTCCTGTAGTTCTTGACCAGGTTTGCACACATTGCAGCATGGATTTTGGCCCACTCCTCCACACAGATCTTCTAATTGTCAGGTTTCAGGGCTGTTAATGAGCAACACGGACTTTCAGCTCCTTCCAAATATTTTCTACTGGATTTAGGTCTGGGGACTGGCTAGGCCACTCCAAAACCTTTATATGCTTCTTACAGAGCCACTCCTGGCAGTGCTTCGGGTCATTGTCATTCTGGAAGACCCAGCCACGACTTATCTTTAATGCTCTGACTGAGGGAAGGAGGTTTTTACCAAAAATCGACATGGCCCCATTAATTTTCTCCTTAATACATTGCTGTCGTCCTGTCCATTGTGCAGAAAAGCACCCCCAAAGCATGATGTTTCCACCAGCATGCTTCACAGTAGGGATGGTGTTCTTGGGATGTTACCATCCTTCTTCTTCCAAAAATGACCTGTAGAGTTCATTCCAAAAAGTTCTATGTGACTCCTCTGGATCAACCAGATGGTCATTGGCAAACTTCAGACAGGCCTGGACATGTGCTGACTTGAGCAGGGGAACCTTTTGTGCGATGCATGATTTTAAACCATGACGGCGTTGTGTATTACCGATGGTACCCTTTGAAACTGTGGTCCCAGCTCTCTCTGGTCATTGATCAGCTTGTGGGCTGATTCCTCCCCTTTTTTGTCGTCATTGATACCCCATAAAGCAAGATCTGGTGCTTGAAGCCCCAGCCTGAGGGAAATTGACAGTCAACTTTAGCAATTTAACAAGTGCGCCAACGATTGATATTTTTTCATAAAGCTTCCCTCTTTCCAGTCTTTCTCTCTTGTCTTTTTTTTCCTATGGTATAGTGTAAAACAAATACTTTGAAGACATACAACTACAGCAGGTGGCGGTAAATGCACCTTTTCAGTTGGCTGCCAACCGCCATTATAAGTAACACAACAACAACCTTTCCAGTTTGTGGAGGTCTATTTTTTTTCACTTTTAGTTGTTGGATGTCTGCTTATTAGGCCCGAGCCCCAGCAGGGCGGAGGGCCTATTGCTCCCGCAACGCTGCCGAAGGCAGCGTTGCAACTGTCTGACCAAACATGCGGGCGCAGCCCGCATGTTTGGTACCCCGTCGCCCCTGGCAAGTACAGTGAACTAGCCCATGCCGAAGGCATGGATCATGCATACTTACTCCTGCTATGACAGAAATAGTCAACAATTAGTGAATGGGCGTAGCCCATTCACTAATTGTTGACAGCAGCAGCGCGAAGCGCTGCATTCCTCCAAAAACCCTCCTGGCATCGTCCCGTACGCGAGAATCCATGCCGCAGGCATGGGCCATGCTTGTATCTGCTCAAATCAATGGAAGTCTATGGGGAGTGGGCGGGGCATCCCGACGGAATAGGGAGTGACGAGCGCGTAAGCGCTCGTAATGATGATTCCACCCCATGGCGGCATCGGGAAGGCTTAGAGCTTTCAAACGATGTATAATCTGTTGTTATAGTGGAAACGGCTATATTGTTTTTGCTAAAAATATTATTATTAGGCCCGAGCCCCAGCAGGGCGGAGGGCCTATTGCTCCCGCAACGCTGCCGAAGGCAGCGTTGCAACTGTCTGACCAGAGTTTAACAACTGACCAGAGTTTAACAACTGATTCTAATTTGACGCAATTCGGACTTTATCTGCGCAAACGGCAGAAATGTTAAATTTGGGAGATTTCTGAAATTCTTGCTACAGTTTGCGGCTTCGCCGCACAGAGACCGTGAGAGGTATCAATGTAATTTGGATAACTTTTGATGTCCCACTCCTCAGTAGCATTTTCACCAAATTTCAGCTTTTTAGGGCCACCGCCCTGGGAGGAGTTCGTAAAAGTACGACGTTTGGAAAAACTCCGAAGTCATGTTTAGCCATTTTTGAAGCAATATGGCCGACGTTTAGTTGGGCGGACGGCGTTGCCGTAGTAATATTTTTTACTTCTCTTGTCACCATCTACCTCTGCGCCAAATTTCATGATTCTACGATCAGATTTTTTTTGGGTCATTTCCCATCTCTCAATGCATTTTTGGTACATTTGGGGGCGCTGACGCGCCAATTTTTTAAATTTCAGGTTAATATGTCTAACGCCCTAAGAGGAGTTTGTGAAAGTCTAAAGTGTAAACATGTTTTGGCGATTTCCCCATTGGAATAACATGGAAGGTTTCGGTCATCGTTACGGCAACGCCATAACAATTATGACATGGGTCTCATTGACTTTTTTGATGGGGATGACAAAATTGAGTTGTGTGTCAAATTTCATATAATTTCGCAAAACTAAATATTTAACCTCCATATAAAATCTGTAGGGGGTGCTGTGGCTCCAAATTAATTTATTTCACTTCAAGTAGGTTTAGGGCAAAGAGTTTAACAACTGATTCTAATTTGACGCAATTAGGACTTTATCTGCGCAAACGGCAGAAATGTTAAATTTGGGAGATTTCTGAAATTCTTGCTACAGTTTGCGGCTTCGCCGCACAGAGACCGTGAGAGGTATCAATGTAATTTGGATAACTTTTGATGTCCCACTCCTCAGTAGCATTTTCACCAAATTTCAGCTTTTTAGGGCCACCGCCCTGGGAGGAGTTCGTAAAAGTACGACGTTTGGAAAAACTCCGAAGTCATGTTTAGCCATTTTTGAAGCAATATGGCCGACGTTTAGTTGGGCGGACGGCGTTGCCGTAGTAATATTTTTTACTTCTCTTGTCACCATCTACCTCTGCGCCAAATTTCATGATTCTACGATCAGATTTTTTTTGGGTCATTTCCCATCTCTCAATGCATTTTTGGTACATTTGGGGGCGCTGACGCGCCAATTTTTTAAATTTTAGAAAAAGGAAAGAGCCAGAATGTAGAGAGGCACGATTTTTAGAGGTGTGCTAATTTTTGTGACTTTTCGTCAATGTTCACTGGGTGAAAAATAGGGGGGTTGGTCCCGAGAAGAAGAAGAAAGAAAGACTCATCTTCAGGGGTGAACCATCAAAAGTTATCCACATTTTTATTCTATGAGTCACGGTGTCTGTGCGGCAAAGCCGCACATTTTGCCAAGAATTCAAAATAAAATTGCTTTTTGATGGTAAAACAAAGGGGAGAAGATGTGACAGCGTCACAGATTCAGCAGTAGATGTAATAAAAGGACTCTTGCGGCGTGGCGGCGGCGTGGCGAGGGCCGATCATTGCCGCTTGCGGCTATATTTATTATTATTAGGCCCGAGCCCCAGCAGGGGGAGGGCCTATTGCTCCCGCAACGCTGCCGAAGGCAGCGTTGCAACTGTCTGACCAAACATGCGGGCGCAGCCCGCATGTTTGGTACCCCGTCGCCCCTGGCAAGTACAGTGAACTAGCCCATGCCGAAGGCATGGATCATGCATACTTACTCCTGCTATGACAGAAATAGTCAACAATTAGTGAATGGGCGTAGCCCATTCACTAATTGTTGACAACAGCAGCGCGAAGCGCTGCATTCCTCCAAAAACCCTCCTGGCATCGTCCCGTACGCGAGAATCCATGCCGCAGGCATGGGCCATGCTTGTATCTGCTCAAATCAATGGAAGTCTATGGGGAGTGGGCGGGGCATCCCGACGGAATAGGGAGTGACGAGCGCGTAAGCGCTCGTAATGATGATTCCACCCCATGGCGGCATCGGGAAGGCTTAGAGCTTTCAAACGATGTATCATTTGTTGTTATAGTAAAAACGGCTATATTGTTTTTGCTAAAAATATTATTATTATTATTATTATTATTATTTTTCTTGTTCTTCTTCAGCGCTTTGATCTCTAATTTGACCCCCTGAACATGCTCAAAAACTCACCAAACTTTGCCCAAAATTCAGAATCGGCGAAAAATTTTATTTTTTCTGGGCCATTTTTTTTTTCGTTAAAAAATGGCGCGACAGCGCCACCGACAAAAGTCAAAATACATTGCGCCTATGGGAGACGCCCCGAGGTCAACTTTGGCGTAAAGCTACGAAATTCGGGACACGCATTCCTCTCGTGAGGATAAACAAAAAAAATCGTTGTGGCCACGCCCCCAAACTTACCCTATGGCCGCCATCTTCCTTTGAAAATGAAAACAAGCTGAGTTAGCCATTTTCATTTACGTCAAACTTTGACGAACTCCTCCTAGGGCGTTTTGCCCACCGACTTCAAAATCGGCGTACGTCCTCTGGACAAGTGGGGCATCTAAAGTTATTCAATTTTTTGAGATACCTTTTACGGTCTGTGTGCGGCGCAGCCGCAAAGTTGGACAACTTATTTTGGAATATTGCAGGTCTAAAAATTGCTCCCATTTGATCAAAACCAGTCCGATTAGGACCAAATTTGAATCAGTTGTTAAACTTTCTAGTTTGGACCAGTTTAGGCTGACAAAATTGAAATGGCAGTGATAGCGCCCCCTACAGAGTGACCTTTAAATTAACATTGAAGGTCAAAAATTAGTTTTACCAAAATTGTCTAAACTTTACCCAAAATTCTATTTTGCCGTCCCGATCACAAAAGCCAATCACAAAAATGCCTAAATTTTTACGCCGTAGTCGTAGCGATGACAGAAACCTCCCATGTTATCCCTATGGGAAAACCACAAAATCTCTCAAATTACCACATTTTTATGTTTTACACTTTAACGAAGTCCTCCTAGTGCGTTTTGCCCACCAACCTCAAAATCGGTGTACGTCCTCAAGTGGTGTATCTAAAGTTATCCAAATTTTAAGGATAACTTTTACGGTCTTTGTGCGACGGAGCCGCAAACGTTTCCCAGAATTCTGACTATTTGGCCTTCAGAGTGGCCTATAAACAATAGAGTTTTTCCAAATGACATGATATTTTGAACGAAATTCTAATTTGCCATCCTGATCATACAAGTATGAGAGCCAAAGTCATATTTTGTACGGCGTAACCGTAGCGTTGACAGAAACATCCCATGTTATCCTTATGGGAAAATCGTAGAATCGCTCAAATCACCACATTTTTACGCTTCACACTTTAACAAACTCCTCCTAGGGCGATTGTCCGATCAAGTTCATATTTGGAGAATATCATCTACACAAGCGGGGCATCAAAACTTACCCATATTTTGATTCTAAGTGCTACGGTCTCTGTGTGGCGGACCCGCAAATATATGTCAGAAATGGGAAAACAGCGAAATCTCTAAAATCACCACATTTTTACGCTTCACACTTTAACGAACTCCTCCTAGGCCGATTGCCCGATCAAGCTCATATTTGGGGAAAATCATCTACACAAACGGGGCATCAAAAGTTATCCATATTTTGATTTTAAGTGGTACGGTCTCTGTGCCGTGGAGCTGCAAATATACTGTCACAAATGGGAAAAACGCCAAATCCTTGAAATGTTCACATTTACGCTTCACACTTTAACAAACTCCTCCGTGGGCAATAGCTCGATCAAGCTTTACTTTGGGAAAAATCATCTACACAAGCGCGGCATCAAAAGTTATCCATATTTTTATTCCAAGTGCTACGGTCTCTGTGCGGCGGCGCAGCAAATTTGACTGACACTTGTGTTCATTTGCACTGGATTGGCCATGTCCAATGTGTCGCCGTCTGTCAAGTTCTTTTTTTATTCAACACACAATAAGGGCGCCATCTTTATCAAGTCAAAAGCGCAGAGTCGGAAGGCCGGCGGCCCGCGAGGGCCGTTGGATGCCGCTTGCGGCTTTAATTTTTCTTGTTCTTCATCGCTTTGAACTCTAATTTGACCCCCTGAACATGCTCAAAAACTCACCAAACTTTGCCCAAAATTCAGAATCGGCGAAAAATTTTATTTTTTCTGGGCCATTTTTTTTTTCGTTAAAAAATGGCGCGACAGCGCCACCGACAAAAGTCAAAATACATTGCGCCTATGGGAGACGCCCCGAGGTCAACTTTGGCGTAAAGCTACGAAATTCGGGACACGCATTCCTCTCGTGAGGACGAACAAAAAAAATCATTGTGGCCACGCCCCCAGACTTACCCTATGGCCGCCATCTTCCTTTGAAAATGAAAATACGCTGTGTTAGTCATTTTGTTCACGTCAAACTTTGACGAACTCCTCCTAGGGCGTTTTGCCCACCGACTTCAAAATCGGCGGACGTCCTCTGGACAAGTGGGGCATCTAAAGTTATTCAATTTTTTGAGATACCTTTAACGGTCTGTGTGCGGCGCAGCCGCAAAGTTGGACAACTTATTTTGGAATATTGCAGATCTAAAAATTGCTCCCATTTGATCAAAACCAGTCCGATTAGGACCAAATTTGAATCAGTTGTTAAACTTTCTAGTTTGGACCAGTTTAGGCTGACAAAATTGAAATGGCCGCGATAGCGCCCCCTACAGAGTGACCTTTAAATTAACATTGAAGGTCAAAAATTAGTTTTACCAAAATTGTCTAAACTTTACCCAAAATTCTATTTTGCCGTCCCGATCACAAAAGCCAATCACAAAAATGCCTAAATTTTTACGGCGTAGTCGTAGCGATGACAGAAACCTCCCATGTTATCCCTATGGGAAAACCACCAAATCTCTCAAATTACCACATTTTTATGTTTTACACTTCAACGAACTCCTCCTAGTGCGTTTTGCCCACCAACCTCAAAATCGGTGTACGTCCTCTAGACAAGTGGGGCATCTAAAGTTATCCAAATTTTAAGGATAGCTTTTACGATTTCTGTGCGACGGAGCCGCAAACGTTTCCCAGAATTCTGACTATTTGGCCTTCAGAGTGGCCTATAAGCAATAGAGTTTTTCCAAATGACATGATATTTTGAACAAAATTCTAATTTGCCATCCTGATCATGAAAGTATGAGAGCCAAAGTCATATTTTGTACGGCGTAACCGTAGCGATGACAGAAACATCCCATGTTATCCTTATGGGAAAATCGTAGAATCGCTCAAATCACCACATTTTTACGCTTCACACTTTAATGAACTCCTCCTAGGGCGATTGTCCGATCAAGTTCATATTTGGAGAATATCATCTACACAAGCGGAGCATCAAAACGTATCCATATTTTGATTCTAAGTGCTACGGTCTCTGTGTGGCGGACCCGCAAATATATGTCAGAAATGGGAAAACAGCGAAATCTCTAAAATGACCACATTTTTACGCTTCACACTTTAACGAACTCCTCCCAGGGCGATTGCCCGATCAAGCTCATATTTGGGGAAAATCATCTACACAAACGGGGCATCAAAAGTTATCCATATTTTGATTTTAAGTGGTACGGTCTCTGTGCCGTGGAGCTGCAAATATACTGTCACAAATGGGAAAAACGCCAAATCCTTGAAATGTTCACATTTACGCTTCACACTTTAACAAACTCCTCCTAGTGCGTTTGGCCCACCGATCTCAAAATCGGTGTACCTCCTCTATACAAGTGGGGCATCAAAGGTTATTCAAATTTTATGGATAACATTTATGGTCTCTGTGCAGCTGAGCCGCAAACTTTTCGCAGAATTTGGACTATTTGGCCTTCAGAGTGGCCTATAAACAAGAGTTTTTCCAAATGACATGACATTTTGCACACAATTCTCATTTACCATTCCCAAAATAAAAGTTTGGGAGCCAAAGTCATATTTGGTAAAGCGTAGCCGTAGCGATGACGGAAACATCCCATGTTATCCCTATGGGGAAACCGCAAAATCTCTAAAATGACCACATTTTTACACTTCACACTTTAACAAACTCCTCCTAGGGCGATTATCCGATCAAGTTCATATTTGGGGAGAATCATCTACACAAGCGGGGCATCAAAAGTTATCCATATTTTTATTCCAAGTGTCACGGTCTCTGTGCGCTGGAGCTGCACATTTGACCGATATTTGTCTTCATTTGCACTGGTTAAGCACAGCATTGTACATGTCCAATGTGTCACTGTCTTAGTTCTTAGACAATTGCGTTAGCGCCAACTCTGTAAAATGCAGAGAGCAGAGTCGGAAGGCCGGCGGCCCGCGAGGGCCGTTGGATGCCGCTTGCGGCTTTAATTAGGCCCGAGCCCCAGCAGGGCGGAGGGCCTATTGCTCCCGCAACGCTGGCTTCGGCAGCGTTGCAACTGTCTGACCAAACATGCGGGCGCAGCCCGCATGTTTGGTACCCCGTCGCCCCTGGCAAGTACAGTGAACTAGCCCATGCCGAAGGCATGGATCATGCATACTTACTCCTGCTATGACAGAAATAGTCAACAATGAGTGAATGGGCGTAGCCCATTCACTCATTGTTGACAACAGCAGCGCGAAGCGCTGCATTCCTCCAAAAACCCTCTTGGCATCGTCCCGTACGCGAAAATCCATGCCGCAGGCATGGGTCATGCTTGTATCTGCTCAAATCAATGGAAGTCTATGGGGAGTGGGCGGGGCATCCCGACGGAATAGGGAGTGACGAGCGCGTAAGCGCTCGTAATGATGATTCCACCCCATGACGGCATCGGGAAGGCTTAGAGCTTTCAAACGATGTATAATTTGTTGTTATAGTGGAAACGGCTATATTGTTTTTGCTAAAAATATTATTATTTTTATTTTTATTATTTTTCTTGTTCTTCTGCTTTTTGAGCTCTAATTTGACCCCCTGAACATGCTCAAAAACTCACCAAACTTTGCCCAAAATTCAGAATCGGCGAAAAATTTTGTTTTTTCTGGGCCATTTTTTTTTTCGTTAAAAAATGGCGCGACAGCGCCACCGACAAAAGTCAAAATACATTGCGCCTATGGGAGACGCCCCGAGGTCAACTTTGGCGTAAAGCTACAAAATTCGGGACACGCATTCCTCTCGTGAGGACAAAAAAAAAAAAAAATTGTGGCCACGCCCCCAGACTTACCCTATGGCCGCCATCTTCCTTTGAAAATGAAAACACGCTGTGTTAGCCATTTTGTTCACGTCAAACTTTGACGAACTCCTCCTAGGGCGTTTTGCCCACCGACTTCAAAATCGGCGTACGTCCTCTGGACAAGTGGGGCATCTAAAGTTATCCAATTTTTTGAGATACCTTTACCGGTCTGTGTGCGGCGCAGCCGCAAAGTTGGACAACTTATTTTGGAATATTGCAGATCTAAAAATTGCTCCCATTTGATCAAAACGAGTCCGATTAGGACCAAATTTGAATCAGTTGTTAAACTTTCAAGTTTGGACCAGTTTAGCATGACAAAATTGAAATGGGCGCGATAGCGCCCCCTACAGAGTTGCCTTTGAGTGAATATTGATGGACAAAAACTGGTTTTACACAAATGTTCTAAACTTTGCCCAAAATTCTATTTTGGGGTCCCGAGCAAAAGGCCAATCAAACTTATGCCTTAATTTTTACGGCGTAGCCGTAGCCATGACGGAAACCTCCCATGTTATCCCTATGGGAAAATTGCTAAATCTCTCGAATATCCACATTTTTCTGTTTCACACTTTAACGAACTCCTCCTAGTGCGTTTTGCCCACCGACCTCAAAATCGGTGTACGTCCCCTAGACAAGTGGGGCATCTAAAGTTATCCAAATTTTAAGGATAACTTTTACGGTCTCTGTGTGACGGAGCCGCAAACTTTTCCCTGAATTCTGACTATTTGGCCTTCAGAGTGGCCTATAAACAATGACATTATATTTTGCACAAAATTCTAATTTGCCATCCTGATCATAAAAGTATGAGAGCCAAAGTCATATTTTGTACGGCGTAACCGTAACGATGACAGAAACATCCCATGATATCCTTATGGGAAAATCGCGAAATTGCTCAAATCACCACATTTTTACGCTTCACACTTTAACGAACTCCTCCTAGGGTGATTGTCTGATCAAGCTCATATTTGGGGAAAATCATCTACACAAGCGAGGCATCAAAAGTTATCCATATTTTGATTCTAAGTGCTACGGTCTCTGTGTGGCGGACCCGCAAATATATGTCAGAAATGGGAAAACAGCGAAATCTCTAAAATGACCACATTTTTATGCTTCACACTTTAACAAACTCCTCCTAGTGCGAAAGCCCGATCAAGCTCATATTTGGGGGAAATCATCTACACAAACGGGGCATAAAAAATTAGTCATATTTTGATATTAAGTGGTACGGTCTCTGTGCCGTGGAGCTGCAAATATACTGTCACAAATGGGAAAACGCCAAATCTTTGAAATGTTCACATTTACGCTTCACACTTTAACAAACTCCTCCATGGGCAATAGCTCGATCAAGCTTTACTTTGGGAAATATCATCTACACAAGCGGAGCATCAAAAGTTATCCATATTTATATTCTAAGTGCTACGGTCTCTGTGCGGCGGAGCAGCAAATTTGACTGACACTTGTGTTGATTTGCACTGGATTGGCCATGTCCAATGTGTCGCCGTCTGTCAAGTTCTTTTTTAATTCAACACACAATAAGGGCGCCATCTTTATCAAGTCGAAAGCGCAGAGTCGGAAGGCCGGCGGCCCGCGAGGGCCGTTGGATGCCGCTTGCGGCTTTAATTTTTCTTGTTCTTCTTCAGCGCTTTGATCTCTAATTTGACCCCCTGAACATGCTCAAAAACTCACCAAACTTTGCCCAAAATTCAGAATCGGCGAAAAATTTTGTTTTTTCTGGGCCATTTTTTTTTGCGTTAAAAAATGGCGCGACAGCGCCACCGACAAAAGTCAAAATACATTGCGCCTATGGAAGACGCCCCGAGGTCAACTTTGTCGTAGAGCTACGAAATTCGGGACACGCATTCCTCTCGTGAGGATAACGCCATTTTGTTCACGTCAAACTTTGACGAACTCCTCCTAGGGCGTTTTGCCCACCGACTTCAAAATCGGCGTACGTCCTCTGGACAAGTGGGGCATCTAAAGTTATTCAATTTTTTGAGATACCTTTTACGGTCTGTGTGCGGCGCAGCCGCAAAGTTGGATAACTTATTTTGGAATATTGCAGGTCTAAAAATTGCTCCCATTTGATCAAAACCAGTCCGATTAGGACCAAATTTGAATCAGTTGTTAAACTTTCTAGTTTGGACCAGTTTAGGCTGACAAAATTGAAATGGCAGTGATAGCGCCCCCTACAGAGTGACCTTTAAATTAACATTGAAAGTCAAAAATTAGTTTTACCAAAATTGTCTAAACTTTACCCAAAATTCTATTTTGCCGTCCCGATCACAAAAGCCAATCACAAAAATGCCTAAATTTTTACGCCGTAGTCGTAGCGATGACAGAAACCTCCCATGTTATCCCTATGGGAAAACCACAAAATCTCTCAAATTACCACATTTTTATGTTTTACACTTTAACGAAGTCCTCCTAGTGCGTTTTGCCCACCAACCTCAAAATCGGTGTACGTCCTCTAGACAAGTGGTGTATCTAAAGTTATCCAAATTTTAAGGATAACTTTTACGGTCTCTGTGCGACGGAGCCGCAAACGTTTCCCAGAATTCTGACTATTTGGCCTTCAGAGTGGCCTATAAACAATAGAGTTTTTCCAAATGACATGACATTTTGCACTAAATTCTAATTTGCCATCCTGATCATACAAGTATGAGAGCCAAAGTCATATTTTGTACGGCGTAACCGTAGCGTTGACAGAAACATCCCATGTTATCCTTATGGGAAAATCGAAACATCGCTCAAATCACCACATTTTTACGCTTCACACTTTAACAAACTCCTCCTAGGCCGATTGCCCGATCAAGCTCATATTTGGGAAAATCATCTACACAAACGGGGCATCAAAAGTTATCCATATTTTGATTTTAAGTGGTACGGTCTCTGTGCCGTGGAGCTGCAAATATACTGTCACAAATGGGAAAAACGCCAAATCCTTGAAATGTTCACATTTACGCTTCACACTTTAACAAACTCCTCCGTGGGCAATAGCTCGATCAAGCTTTACTTTGGGAAAAATCATCTACACAAGCGGATCATCAAAAGTTATCCATATTTTTATTCCAAGTGCTACGGTCTCTGTGCGGCGGCGCAGCAAATTTGACTGACACTTGTGTTCATTTGCACTGGATTGGCCATGTCCAACGTGTCGCCGTCTGTCAAGTTCTTTTTTTATTCAACACACAATAAGGGCGCCATCTTTATCAAGTCGAAAGCGCAGAGTCGGAAGGCCGGCGGCCCGCGAGGGCCGTTGGATGCCGCTTGCGGCTTTAATTTTGGTTTGTCTCCTCTCTCTGGTCTTGTTTTGTTTTTGTTGTTAATTTGAAATATAAAAAAGTGATTTTATGTTTTTTTTTTAAGATTCTATTTCTCACAGTAGAAATGCACCTGCGATGAAAATGTCAGACCTCTCCGTAGTTTCTAAGTGGAAGAAATTTTTCACACTTCTTTTCCTCACTGTACCTTTTTTAACCTCATCATTCTGTGTCAAATTCTCCATTTCTCGTGCAAGAGATTTTGTGTACTGTACACTGAATCTTCATTTTAAAATATTCATTGTCCATTTAAAAACAATATATTTGTGTATATTAAGTAAAAACAAGTAAATTAGTCTGCAGGACTAAAGCAAGACTAACAAAGCATAAATACTAATTCTTCCAACCCATAACAAGAAAACATATTTCAAAGACCTGGCACCACTTTTTGTGAAAATAGCGTGTGTAAAAATATCTTGTCTCTTAGTAACATGAATGGTAAACAGTAGGACTTAAATTAGTTTTGTAGTTTTTGTAGTTTGTAAGTAGACAACATTTAACTTGTTTAACAATGATGTTCCAGACTTCATCATGGGCACGGTGCACAAAGCCAAAGGCATGGAGTTCGACACTGTGATGGTGACGGACGACTTTGTGAAGATTCCTGCTTCAAGACACAACCTCCACTTCCACCAGAGCTTCGTCATGAGTACATAACACATGATTTATTATGGTTGGATAATAATTTGGCCCAATCGTTGCTTTACTTTTCATTATTGATGGGAAAAGTGAAGCCTTGTGAAACGATGAGTCCCCACAGCCAGTCACAGCACAAAACAAAAAGAAGCCTCTAAATATTGTACATTGTAAATATTCTACATTTAGTGAACCATTTATTTAATCGTTTTGAATACTGGAGATTTCTTTTTCTTTTTAGTTCAGATTTTACAGCAAAAGTCTTGGTTAAACTTTAACAAAATATATTAAGTCAACTAAATCAATAGTTTAATTCAAGTGCTTATTGCATCTTCAAGTCAAACCAAAGTCTATTATATATTATTTTATATTATATTATATTAACCAAATAGTTATATCATTTGGGGAATTGACTGCATTTCCCCCTGTGCCTTTCTTCAGGTGAGATTCCGAAAGACGAGTGGAATCTAATTTACGTGGCCGTGACCAGGGCTAAATCTTCACTGATTATTTCTGAGAGCATTCGCCGCCTCCTCACTCTGGATGGAGTAAGAACCTCTTTTATATGTTTTAATTCCATTTTTTTATTTTTTTCATAATTTCATGTAAAAGCAGCAGTGTGTGACATCATATTTTATTCTGAATTATTTTATTGTAAACCCAGCTCTTGTTTTATTTACAAAAGGGATAACCCTAACCCACCCTAAACACAAAATGTATGAAATCATGCCAGAATTGGAGCAAACTGTGCACAAACATTTGTAGCTGATTTTCATTGTATCAGCATCTGAAGGCAGCAAATTTTAAACAGCCGCACCTCTGACGCAGCTATTGTATGGGAAATGGAGAAGATTAATAACCAAAATACAAATACAAAAATCCTGGTGAACAACTTACAACACATTTTAAACAGAAGATGAAACACGGTCTTAATATGTTCATCTTTAACGTCGCACAAATTTTATTATTCAATTCAATTCTCCACGTTTTTCCCCCTTCAAATGGTAAATATTTGTCCCCCAGAGATTGTTATTTTCAGAGAGTTAAACATCTTCAAACAATCTATATTATGTTGTGAAATGTGTGATCCCACATCATCAGAAATCATTTCAGTTTGTTATTTGTGAGCAGTTTCTTTTCCTCTGCCATTGGACTCATAAACACTTTAAAACACCTGTCACTTTAACAATAATAATCAACAATAATTGAATCAATCATTGCATTGCTCACTTTCTGCACTACATCTCTAAATTTAACTGTACATTTTGTGTATATACTCTATTTTTATCTTATTAGTCAATTTATTTTGTTTTTTAATGCATTTATTTATCTTATTATTGACCATTGTTGTATGCTGCACCTTAACACCAAAGCAAGTTCCTATGTTTGTGACTTTAGTTCACTGACAATGGCAGTAAAAGTTTTTTTTTCTGATTCTGCCGTGTCGTAGGAGTACTTCCTGAAGTCGGACATGCCCTCTGCCCTCGTCAAAGACAACCAGCCTCTGCCCTGCTGCGTGTCCAACTGCCCCAACTGTATCACCCCCGGGTCGGCCTTCATCATGTCGCGTCGCCAGATTTACTGTGTAAGAACTACTACTACTACTTCAAACTGTCACTGTCGACGGCTCTCTGATCCGTCAAGTTTATTTCAAAAGTGGCAGTGTGCATTAAACAAAATAATTGGTTATTTTAGGGTAAAATAATGAAATAATGTTACGATTAGTTGCATTAATGGCATTAAATAATTGGCATTTCTAACACAAAAACACTTAAAACTTACGTCTCAATGGATTGATTTGCTTCTTGCACAATAGTAACAAAATCACTCTTGTTTACCCTCCATGCAAACCTTATCCCCTCTCTCCCGTTCTCCCCCCTCCTCAGACGGTCGGGGAGTCTCCCGGGGGGGCTTTGTGTGAGCGCTGTGTGTGGGCGCGGTCTGGACCCATGGCGTTCCTCATGACCGACGACGTACTGTCCATGGCTGAGATCCCAGAAAACTTCCAGATGGCTCGACACCACATCATGCTGCTCGCTCTGTTCTGAACACATCCCTATACAAATCCTATTATGTTCACTCATTTGTACATTGTTTTAAAACGTTTTACTGATGTGTGGAAAAAACAAAGGCTTTCGATGTGCCAAAATTTTTAAGTTTTGTATATGTTGTTTTATAAATAACACTATTTGACCAGTGTTTTATTTTGTGACCAACAAACTGAGCACACCAATTATAAAAAGTATATTGTTTTACTAATTTAACTTTTGTCACCCCAATCATTTTTATAATATGGAGAAAATAAGTGCACCTACAGGAATGTTACGTAAATTTTACTTTGTACATATCAATGCTGTGATGTCATCTAATAATACTAAGAATAGATGTAAAGGCAGATGTTTTTTGTTTAGCTCAACTCTTCATTTTTAATGGTATCCTACTTTTCCTTCTTTCCGTCATACACTTTAGGGCATAAGTAACTGAGAATAGATCTTGAGACTTTTATAGGGTTTATCGCCCAATTGCCTTGAATGACTGCACTGGAGTTCTTTTCTATGAGCAAAGCTTCAGCTGCAACTAAACTAGCGTGAGGGAAATTGTGCAATCCTGTTTGTCAAAAGGCAGATATTCCCCTTAGAATTCACCAAAGTTGAACGTATTTTAATGCTGACTGGTTGTTCATTTCTCCTATGTTTAGTGAATAAATCAATTTATTAGACAGGAAAGGTCAGTGTGTAATGGGGATGAGAGAGAAGGGAGGACATGCAGTAAACTGATAGTCTTGAGTTCAAAGCCCAACTCTGATGCCTATCGTGTGTGCTGTGCTATAACCACTCGACCACTGAGCAGCAGGAATAAATCAATTTTCAAGTAACTCCAGCTCCAGCTCCTTTTGTCAAACATCTGCAAAAGATCAATACAAAGTGTTAAAACATACATTGAAACTTGATGGTGAATAAATCACTAGTTGCCAGCTTAATTACTACAAAGATTACCTGAGGAGTAAAATGGACTTAAAAAGTGTATTTTTAAACCTTGAAAGATTTGAAACTTAAGTAGTATGTTTTTTTCCAGGTGTTCCAGTGTGATTACATTTATGGGAAACTTCTTAGTAGTGAGATTGTGATTGTGAAAAATTTAGTGTACAGTACTCCGATTTCTTTCCTGACAAAACTCATTCAGACGTGCTGCTGCTGCTGGGACCAGTCTAATGACGTGGTAATATTTCATCCAAACAGGAAAAGAAGGAAATTGTATTATTTCACAACATTCCACAAAAAGTGGAACTTGAACTCTTCAAGAACCACTTCAGACTGATCACACTGTGCTGTCAAATTTGCCATGATTTGTAAAAAATAATTACTACTACCACAGACTTCAAAACTACTCTACTGCTGAATGCTCCACAGTAAACACCCGTAATTAAATAACTGCAAGATAGCAAAGTTTAAACCAATCAGTGGAACATTCAAGGCAAACAGACAAGCATTTACCAGAAATTTACACAGTGCACCGTCAAATACTCAAGTTTTTTCGACATATTTCCGCACATAGCTGATTGGGCAATTGCTTTCTTTATCCAATGTTCTCCAAGCTTTTTATAATATATTGACTGGATAATTCTGAATTACTAACCTTTGTCTTGGTGCATGTACTCCTATTTCATTACTTTCTTTAAAATCGTTTGTCTGAACAAATGAGGAGTTTGTGGTCTTCTGTACACCATGGATACTAAATATAACACTATGCGCTTGTATTGTTTCACCTCGGACTAAAATACGTGCGCACACTTCTCGAAACAGGAAGTCATCCGCCTTGTGCTGGTTTGTCTGTTGTGGAGATGGAGGAATGCGAGGTTTATGTTTTTGATTCATCTGAGAGCAAACTTTCAAAAGTGGACATATTGAGCGGGTTTGTCAGAGAGAAAATAACTTTAGCTGTACGGGAAATATTAGCGGTGGTGGAGACAACAGTTGCTGGTTACGAGGATGAAGTTTTGCAGTTGAAGCGGGAGTTGAGTCTTAAAAAGGAGCAACTGGGCGCGATACTGCAACCTGAAATTTATCTGAACCGGATCGGTATGAGGCCACAACATTTTTGTCGTTAATAGTAGTTGTTGTAGTTGTTGCACTTAGATTTAATTGCTGTTTTCCTACATTTTGATGTTGGATCTTCAGACTTTTCCAGTGTCTCTTCAGATGAAGTGAGGCACGTGCTAAAGACGATCTCAAAAGATAAAGACAATGGGACATCGAGGGAGGGGTCTGTAATTCTCTCATGTATTCATATATTTTGTATTACTTTTTAAAGATTTATACATTGTATGTTTTTTGCAGCAAGGTGTCTCGTGAAGAAACACTGGTGGACCAGGTGGAAGATTGTAGTTTTGCAAATATTCACAGTGACTCCTCTCTGTCCTGTCCGGCTGGAGGAGAGAAGTGTCTTAAAGATGATGAAGAAAATGATGCCCCAAAAACCAAAAGAAGGAGGCGGTTGCCAAAACGATACAGGTCAAACGACGATGAGACAGACTCTGGTGGTGAGAAGAACAGAGATAAAGAATCGAAACCCAACTACAAAGGGCGGAGATCTTCAAATGTGAAGAAAATGGGTGTGATAAAACTTCGAGTTGGTTTGTTGGAGAAGTGCCCCGACAGCGATCCCTCAAACAATTGTAAGACATTTGGAAATCAAACTCCTCTGACTTTATAAAGTCAATAACAACTGTCATTTGTGTCAGCTTTCAGAGTTAAAGTTCCAGGTCAAACAATAGTGTGTCAACAAAACCTAAGCGAGTCTGACTTCTTCAATCATCTGAGGTCCACCTTTCCTGAGCTTGGAGAAGACACACCACTAGAGGCTGTTTTGCTTGACAGAAACAAAAGAGCAGTTCCTCATCCAGCAAATAAGATAACACAGACAGAGATTTACAGAGCCTTCCGAAAAGCAGAGAAACACCTCGCTTTTTACATACAACCAAAGGTATGGTAGTTATATTCTTTCTTTGATTAAACAGTATATATTGTAGCTAATAATGCCCAACTTTCTGAAGGAGTTTGGAGATATTTGCGACACCCCAACAACTTCGCTTGATCACAAACCCAGCAGAAGGTAAGCTTTGTACAGAGAAATGAATGAAGACCAACTTTTACCATCATGTGTTGGAAGTTTTTATACTATTTTATATAAACTAGTAAGAAACGGAAATCACCGTTGTGACATCAATCTGTGTTCGATATAAAGTATATATTATGTAAATTATAATTATGTTTTGAGAGTCTGAGAAGGTATGACTGCAGTGGCCCCTTTTCCCACAGCGATCCTGAAGAACACCCACCGTCAGAGACGGTGGGTCCCAGTAAATCGATAGTTGAGGGAAATGGCACATCCTCCATTGTGTCTTTAGCTCAGAGTGAAGATGATGACTGGAAGCCAGACCAAAGTGATGAAGAACATTGTAACTTTACAAAGTCTGAAAAGATCAGAAAGAAAAGAGCTCAAAAGCCGAGCTCTGAATCATGTAAAGTGTGTGATATTTCATTCCAATCTAAGAAGATCTTAACCAAACATGCTCTATGTCATCTGGATAATCCACAGCACATCTGTGGAGTATGTGGACAAGAGCTGGAGACTTCAGAGGAGCTCAAGAGTCATCTGGAAGCTCACCAGAAACTACATCAATGTAAGACATGTGGACGATATTTTGTGACTTTTCTTGTGTTTCAAAAACACTTAGTTATATGTCAGATGGGAAAAAACATCTGCTGATAATAGCCCCTTGTGGAAAAAAATTAATGTGTCCCAAAAAGACAAACCTCACAAATGTGACTCCTGCCCTAAGTCCTTCAGAACTAAAACACAGCTTTATTTTCACAAGAGCAAACACACAGGCAAGAAGCCATTTTGCTGTGATATTTGTGGCAAATGTTTGTCAAATTATTCATCTCTTTACCGACACAAATTGATTCATACTGGTGAGACGAAACACAGCTGTACAGTTTGTGAAAGGCTCTTTAATAGTAGAACTCGTCTAAAACGGCATCTGATAATGCATTTTGAAAGAGAAAAGAACTTTTTGTGTGAAATTTGCAGCAAAACATTTTACACAAGGACATTGTTAAAGATGCACCAGAAAATACACGATGAATCACATATCGTTAAATGTCCTGTTTGTGACAAATCATTGAAAGGAGAGTTAGACGAACACATGAGGGTTCACACAGGAGAAAAACCTTTCAGTTGTAAAATGTGTGGTAAGAAGTTTAGATTACGCAATCATCTTAGAAACCACATGAACTCCCATCTTGGCATCAAACCCTTCACCTGCACAGTGTGTGGATATAAATGTTCTCGCAATGAGCACTTGACAATGCACATGAGCACTCACACTGGGCACAAACCCTACAAATGTAATCTGTGTGACAAGGCCTATACACAAACACACTGTTTAAAAACCCACATGAAGAGCCACCAGACTGAAGAACAGTCTGCTGTGGATGCCCATGAAATTTGCAGTGGAGGATATTTTGTCCCCAATAACACTTTTTAAAAGTATTTTCTGTTTACACCTGTGTACAGGACAGACATCAATATTAACACAGGGTTTAGGATGGCAAAAAAATATATTTTGATAATTGATTAATCTACTGATTATTCTTATAGAACGCGAAAGGCATGTAAACAAGATTTTTACTAGATCAAAGAGGAAACTATAATGAAGTTGCTTAATGACATCTTGTTTACTGGGTGTCTTCATCAAACTCTAAATTTACAAACTGTCCATGTTATACTCGTGTAATAACTGTCTGAGTCATATGGCATGTTTTGGAATCTATGTACAGACTAGTTAATGATTATTAAATAATTGATAGTTGCAAATTCTTGATTAACTTTTTGTGGTCCTTCAATCTCTTTTAATCTACTGGTGTGACAGTCTCAATAAGGAAAAATACAGTACCTACTGAGAAAATGCACTCCAAGGAAAGATGGTTTACAATCAAAATGAATGGAAACAATGTTTACTCTTCTGTAACCTATTCGATAAGAAAAAAAATGTGCTGTACTTTTCATTAGTACTTTTAATTACAGAAATAATAAAATATACTGCTGTAAAATGAGTATATATACCACAGACTACTGAATACAGTATGAATCAAGTCTCCAGAGGGAGTCTGGCATCCAGCCCTAGTGATGATGAAAGCACAGTATTAATATTACATTGAAAGATTTAGTTGTAGTCATCTGGACTCAGTTTGAAAAAATAGACGTTTCGACTCTCATCCAAGAGTCATTGTCAATAACAGAATTTAGGTCGAGAACTCCGATATTAATACTGTTCTGTGGTAAGACCCGCCCATTGGGAGGAGCCTTCCTGAAGTAGAAAGAGTTGTTTGTTTCAACAGAAACTCCCCCCTTGTATCTACCGAGCTAGCCTATTCAGAATCTTAATGGGCTATTAGAAACCTCTTTGTCTTTGTGAGACCCTGGCTCAACCACCCTGAGTACCTGATTAGCATCTACATGTCCTTGTCCTGGTCCTCTACCTTTCCAGGGGTTCAGTATTCCATTATAAATAACAGGAAGATTAAGATTACTAGTTCAGGACCACAGAGCGCCGTGCATCTCCACCTTGAAGCCTCTAATCACTCGTTTGAAGACGGTGAGGTGAAGGTTTTAAGCAGGGAGAAAAGATGGTTTGAAAGAGGAGTTAAGGAAGCTATTTTTGTTAAAAAAGAAAGACCTTCTTTAAACAGAAATGGAGGGCTAAGGTTTAATCTTCCTGTTATTTATAATGGGATACTGAACCCCTGGAAAGGTAGAGGACATTCAGATGCTAATCAGGTACTCAGGGTGGTTGAGCCAGGGTCTCACAAAGACAAAGAGGTTTCTAATAGCCCATTAAGATTCTGAATAGGCTAGCTCGGTAGATACAAGGGGGGAGTTTCTGTTGAAACAAACAACTCTTTCTACTTCAGGAAGGCTCCGCCCAATGGGCGGGTCTTACCACAGAACAGTATTAATATCGGAGTTCTCGATCTAAATTCTTTTATTGACAATGACTCTTGGATGAGAGTCGAAACGTCTATTTTTTCAAACTGAGTCCAGATGACTACAACTGAAGCTTTTTCTACTATGGAACACGCCTGGACGAATGAGGGATTACACCGACATTACATTGAAACATTTATTTTGCTTTTGTTTGAGGGATCAGCTCAACGTCAACAAAAGCAAGATTTGTGTTTACTTGTACTTTTCTCAGCCCGTCATTTGTTAAGTTCAGTTGTACATTTTTCTCCTGAACCTTGAAAAGGGTGCAAAGGAGAGTGTCATTATTTTCTCTAATTTTGAAGTGTGAAATGTTAACTTTTACTGTTACTCACTGTGTCTTTGATGTATTTGTACATGGGATACAACGTTGTGTCTTCTTTCAATAAAGTAAGCTTTGATTCCACTTTTTGTTTAGTTCCTCCTATAACATACACAATAAAATAACATTTAAAAAGAAAAAAACAAAATGTAGAAAATGTACTTTCCGGGTGTACATAGACCATGTTTGAATGTAACGTTACCTGTAAATAAGCTTACTAAAAGGCCCACGCAGACAACAGTTATGGTTCCAATGGGACTGAAGTACATGTATGACAAGGAGTACCACTTGTCTGCTAGAAGAGACCTGGAAAACCGTATGCATATAGAGTTAATTGAATAAGACCAAAAAATATCTTGTGGTTTAAGCCATAGGTATGGAAGTGACGATGGGGCATGAACAGAAGAGGATTTGATGATAAAAAGGATGCTTAGGTGAGAACTAAACAAACAGGCCTAGAGAGAGAGGACAGGGTTGGAAAATCCCATACCTGCTTCCAAAATCTTGCCCATATCTAGTAATGGGGAAAGTCTCTGTTGGGATAGCAGTGGATGTCCAGTTGTGAATCTTTGCTGTGGTGAAGTTACAGCCTGCAGTGTTTAGTGGCAGTGGGCGTGTGAGTTCAGGAGGAGGTGGGTAAATGTTGGAGCCAATGGAAACCCAGAGAGACAACGCAAGTCCCAACACTAGGCCAGACATCGCGCCCTGGACAAGATTATTATATAACTTGAGTCCAGTTTATCTTGATTCACAAAGAACAGTTACACCTGAGTTGAGTTGAAACATACTTTTGAGTTGGCAAAAGGGCAGAGAATACCCAACACAAAAAGGCCCAGCAATGGACCTCCAATCACCCCAAATATACTGATCGCAGCCTGCCAAGAACATATACCATAAATGAATAAACAACAACAATTCAAATATAAATGTATAACTCTACCTGTAAGAGTCCTCCCATAAGAGAGGCCAGTGCTGCCATCCCAATGCACAAGGCTCCATACAATAAACCTGTGAAAAGCAATGGTTACAATTCAATTCACTCTTTAAAGTTTCAGATGATAGTTTTCTCACTGAGCCCTTTGGAAATCCAAGCCAGTTGTTTCTCTGACATATTTGAATTTGGCTTGATTAGATCTTCGACTGTCACTGCAGTCAGAGCGTTAATACTGGAAGACACTGTGCTGGAAATAAGGAGAATACAATTACAAGAGTAGATTACATGCTTTTCTCATTTTTGATTTGTTTGGTGTATTTGTGGTTAATACTGTATTTATCATAGTATAAAAGTACAAGGGTGGTTCTAAAGGGTTGTATGGGGGGGGGGGGCAGTGCCCCCTTTGCGCAGAGCCTCCCCATTTGGGAGAATTGTTATTGCTGCCTTGAAAGAATAGTCATTGCTACGGTACAGTGGCGGCTGGTGGTACCAGCCGCTGCTGCTACGGTAACTGATGGGGATCCTAACATGAAGTTCTAACATCCTGAATGGAATGGTGCTATGGAACTTGGTGTAAAGGCATGCTATTCATTAAAGTGTTCCTTTTTCTTTTGTCCTTTTTGTTCTTTTTGTCCTCCAAGTCTCTTTATGTATGGCTTGAGTTGAGTAAGCTCCCAAGAAGTGTGACTTAGGAACATTTGACTGAAGCCTTTTCTTATTTACCTCAGGGATCCACTGTAGGCTGCAGCTACAAACACCCCGGGAAGACCAGGGTAGCCCCCTAAGATGTCCATTACCAAATATGGCAACAGCTGCAAAACATCATGCAAATAAAATGTAATTTGTAATAACATACGTTAGGCGGAAATACGAGTGAGTTTCTTCTAATTGCAAAATTCCTGTATATTTTTTCATTGGTATTATTATATATATATAGGGAGTGTCTGCAGTGGGCGTGTCTGCAGTGCTGCGGCGCGCGGCCGAAACTGCCATGTTATTAGTTTCCAGGATGATGATAATGATAATGGTCAAACCTGATCTGGGGCGGAGATGAGTCCAGAGGTCCAGGGGTCACAGCTCTTGTAGACAGAATACAGGCACAAACCAGCAAAAACTGAGGAAAGCATAATGCACCACAGGCCTAACAGGTTTAAATACAGAGATCTGATAGAAAAAGGAGATAGTCCTATTCACTGACCAGGTATAATTTGATAGCTCCTGATGAATGTGTATCAAACAAAAACAACTTCAACAAATCTTCTAAATAAAATATGACCTCACAGTCTGGCGTGAGTGAGACTTTTGCAGGCGATGTATCGTTGAACCTGGGCCTGGTTGATCCCATAAATACTGGACCACACAAATGTTGCACCAATGGTAACTGTCCAGAAAGTGTGTCGCTTCAAAGGATTCAGGTCAAATCTAAATTGAGACAACAAAAACGCACAGTGATATGTATTACATTAACAGTTTGAATTAAACATAGTTTTGGAAGACTTATCATACTCCATGAAGTTGAGTCTCCCTCCTTCTTGTGAATCTTTGATAATGGGAAAGACACCTCCTTGTAAACTTACAGAACGGACAATGACAGCGAGGAAGCCTGCGAACATGACACCAATCTGTGGACAATAAATTAAGATTTAATCTCATGTTTGGTGTGGGACGGAAACATGAAATAAGATAAGATAAGATATTCCTTTATTGTCCCACATGGGGAAATTTCATTGATGCAACGCAGGTAGATACAGAGGTAGATACAGAGGAAAAGAACAGATCACTTATAGGAAGTTTGAAAAACACTCTCAGCAGAAGATCTCTTATAAACAAAAACTCCCATAGACGAAACCTCCCATTTCCCAACAAGGGATGGAGGGGAAAAATAATAAAGATAAAAATAAATGAATGATAAATACATAAATACCATTGCATGTGATCACGACAGTAATTGCACATGAATATGTGTCACGACGGCACATGGATTGCACATGAATTTCACAGTAATACAGAACATCTTCATAGAGCTGACAGAGGTGTATGCGTTTCACGAGATAAGAAACAACGGTAGGTTAAAATGGATCAAGTCAGTAGCAATAATATCAGGTCCAACACATTTTTGGGGGTTTTCAGAATTATTATTATTATTCATTAGCTTGACTGTCCTGTCTTCTCCTGATGCGTCTATATTGCTTATCCTCTCCCCATTTTCCTCCAGGTGATGAAACACAATTAAATACCCAGGGGGGATGAATCCGATGAAATGCCCTGGGGGGACAAATGTGATGAGGTACGATAAAATGCCCAGGAGGGATGAATGTGATAAAAATGCCCTGGGAGGACAAATCCAATTAAATTCCCAGTGGGTACGAATGCGCTGAAGTGCGATGAAATGTGATGAAATGGCCATTGCAAAAAAATGTCCAGAAGAGTCAAATGCACTGTAATGCCCCGAGGGGACAAATGTGATGTATTGTGGGGATTCAATTTGATGAAATGCTCGGAGGTGTAAAGATTTCCAGGGGGAACGGATGCGATGAAATGCCCTGAGGGTACGAAAGTAATTTACAAAATGTAAAAGCCTGGGGGCCATGAAACGCCTAGGGGCCATGAAATGCCTGGGGGCCATGAAATGCCTAGGGGCCATGAAATGCCTGGAGGGGAATAAATGCTCAGGGGGAGTGAAAGACCTGGGGGGATGAAATGCCCAGGGGAGATGAATGCGTTGAATGAAATGAATGAAAAGTCCAGGGAGGACAAATGTGAAGAAATGCTATGAAATGCTTAATGAATACAACATTATATCCAGATGAGATGAATGTGATGAAATGACCAGGGGGAATAAAATGCGAGTGTGGAGAATGCAATTAAAATCCCTGGGGGGATAAATGTGGTGTAATAAGATAAGATAAGATATTCCTTTATTGTCCCACATGGGGAAACTTCATTGGTGCAACGCAGGTAGATACAGAGGTAGATACAGAAGAAAAGAACAGATCACTTATAGGAAGTTTGAAAAAACACTTTCAGTAGAAGATCTCCTATAGACAAGTAATGCAAGGTTGAATGCAATGAAATTGCTATAATATTCCACAGAGCGGCATAAAAATGTCTTTCTCCATGGGAAATGTTTCGAGTACAATTTTAATTTCCATGACATTATGAAAGTGATGTGAACTTTCTGTTACTTACTATTGCTTTAACTTAAACCACTTGGAATAGATCCATACCTACAACTGTGTTATGTTGATGATTGCATTACCAGACAATGATAACCACAAAAAAAAAAAAAAAAATAGGGCAGTGCAAGAGTCTATGGTTACCTGAAACACATCCGTCCACACCACTGCCTTCAAACCTCCCTGAAACAAGAGCAAAAGCCAAACAATAACAAATAAAACATTGAGCTACTCTTTAAGTGATGTTTAATTGAATCTTCCAAATACCATTGTGCAGTAGAAGGTGCAAACTACTCCTGTGGATACTATAGCACCCCACAGATTCATCCCTGTTACTATAAAGATGCCAATTGAATATATAGTGGGGGAAAAGCCACTAGGGCAATCAAGAAAAACATCTTAGTGGGATGACCGCAGCTTACCTTGAGTTAAGGCTAGGGCAGGGGTATAAATAACTATCCCAGTATAGAGCACCTGCAACAATAGAAAATGAGGTGTCTCTGAGGTATCCATGTGGTTTTGGCTCAGTGTGGTTGTGGTCCGACGTACTTTTGGGTTGATAGTGGTGAAAAGTGACTCACCGTCTGCACAATGAACAACGCAGAGCCCAGCAGACGAGTGGCTCTGTTGAAACGCAGCTCTAGATACTTACACATGAAACGAAATACAAAGTAGAGAGAGAGGGGGGGAGGTGGGGGTATCATTGCTTTGCTTTTCATAATAACTGAAAGAACTAATATTGAAGATACAGGCCGATACAGTAAGGCAACACTAACCTCGTTTGTGCTGGTGATGCCCAGTCTGTAGAAAATTGGGAGGAAGATCTCGGATGTCACTGTCATTGTCAACATATGGGAAAGACAAGTATATGCAATGATGGCTCCATAATGGTACACCTGTAATAAAGAAGGATTGTGATGTGTAAAAATACCTCCATTGCTACATGCACATTGATAACAAAACTGATCAGCAAACTTTGTTAAGTTGAAAAGATTGTATTCTCTTATTGTTCGTATTCTCCAAAGAAGTCTTTATTTTTTATAAATGTTTTGTTGCAAGTTTCTTAGAACTACACCTCAAAGATTATAAACATTCACATTATTTTCTCTCTCGCTGATTCTGTTAATAAATAATGTTAACATGCCGTGATCTTTTAAAGCACACAAGCGTAAAACAGAGGGGTTTGACAACAATCACCTGAAATAATAAATATACTATTACAATTATGATGAAAATTGTCAATCCACTCCAAATGTATTGTATTGGAAACCTCAGTTCTATACAATCAAAAAGGAATTCAGTCCAGACTAAGGTCTTAATAATGTGTGTCAGAACTGATTGCGTTAGGTTTAGCTTTACTGTTCATGGGCGCACACTTTGGTCACAATTCACACGTTCATCGAACACAACATGAGGACAACGGCTCAGTCTGCGCAACTTCAACACAAAAATAAGGCCATGCCCCAATAAATACACTGCTTGTATGGATGAAGTGTTTGATTTAGACGTGAGTTAGACCTGCTGTATTGTTATTTGTTTTCATAGATGTGTGTGTCATTTTCCCCAGTTTAAAATCCTGAAGATGCTATAAATTGCTTTATATTCATTACATTCTTTTTTGGTGTTGTTTACATTATGGTTTGTAAGGATGTAATTGTCATTTCAAGATTTTCACAATTTTCACAATTTTCACTATTTTTACTGTTGATAAAAATACCATTTCAACCAATTTTGTGATTTACACTCACCTCAACCGGCGTGGACAGGACGGTGATGGCGGACATGAAGCTGGCCGTCAGAGACATGGCCACGGGGAGAGCAGTGAGCTTCCGGCCCCCCGTCAGAAAGACCCTAGAACTCTGCTGGCCCCGGTCTTTCCAGGCATAGTACACCCCCACTGCAGCAGATACCAAAAGCATCAGAGCAAAAACCACATAATCCTCCAATACAAAGGCTGGAGTGGTCGGAGACATGTTGGTGAGAAATAATTTGTAGAGTTCTGGAGATGGTGCGACAGGTGCGACTTTGCAAATAACAAAAAAAAAGTTAAAATGTTATAGTAATAACAGTAATTGTGGTGGTAAAAGTACAATATTAGTGGTTGTAAATGAATAAATCCTAGGTAGGTTGTACAAGTAGTAGTAATAACTATTCTAACTGTCCTCAAGACAAGAAAAGCTGACCCTGCTTATAATGAAAAAGATTCAGTCTCCCGTGCGTCTGAACTAAGAAGACTGAATGATTTGGAAGAGTGACAGGTAGAGAGATGCTGGATTGGATTCCTGCAGGTGAAGGAGAGTCAAGAGGCCAGATAAAGGGCTGTTCACTGGACCAGTTAGGCTGCACCAATCACAACACACTTTAAACTGCTGCGTCAGTACTGCTGTTTATGAGGTCAGCAAGAAGTTTTCAAAGTGACTCATCTTAACCCACAGTCTATTCCAAAAAAGTACAATACAAGGATTTCAAGTTCTGAATGTTCTGGAAAATAATGCAAGTTAAAAATATTTTTTAAGTTTGTCTACTCCCAGAACTTTGATAATCAGAATTATAGGAGCAATTTAAATTTTCAAGTATAAGTCGCACCAGCCAAAAAATGCATAATGGAGAAGAAAAAAACATATATAAGTCACACTGGACTCGAGTATGACATAAGGTTGCAAGTGTGAAAATAACAAATAATATCACATATGATATAAGTCGCTTCGGAGTATAAGTATATTAGTATAAATATGAATATAAGTATAAGTTGCACACCGGCCAAAACTATGAAAAAAGGTCAGGTAAATACGGTACTGACCAGAATAAATTTTACAACTAAAAGATTGTTGGAATTCACTGATCTTTGAAGTATCATCAACATGAGCCGGTGTTTTCCAATCAGAGTGTCTACAGAGCCGCGGCCGAAACTGCCATGTTTTTTTGTTCCGCGGCTCCTGAAATGGCTGCGCTATTTGACCGTGCCGTTTTAGACCGTGCCGGGTTAAGGTTAGGGTTGAGGTTAGGGTTAGGGTTAGGGTTAACCATGGGGCTATATGGCAGTGCCGCGATTCCTGAAACTGCTGGGCCATTTGACCGCGCCGCGGCTAAACAGGGACCTTGGGCCCAAGGGAACTCGGGATGATTTCAATCTAACAATGTTAATTTTCTTTTTGGATGGGGGTCTGCAGAGCCATGTTATTTTTGTGCCGGCCGCGCGCCGCGGCTCCTGAAACTGCGCCGCTATTTGACCGTGCCGGGTTAAGGTTAGGGTTAAGGCTAGGGTTAGGGTTAAGGTTAAGGTTAAGGTTAGGGTTAGGGTTAGCCATGAGGCTATAACGGGCTGTAAGGGAAATGCCGCGGTCCCTGAAACTGCGCGGCCATTTGACCGTGCCTTTCTTTTTATACATCCACATACTGGAAAATATTTTCAGATTGTATTTGAATACAACATGCTATTTGTAGTGCATTTTACATTGTAGGATAATTTTACAATTAAATGTCTTAGTTTAATGGCAATTTAGTAAACTGGCTTATATTTAGCAAAGAAACACTGGTAAACAAATAGGGGTGAGAGTGAAAATATTCTTTAGTTTGGACTACTACAATGTGATGCTGTTCAATTTCTACAGCCGGCTTCTTGAGTTTGTTTCTATGATTTTAAAGTATGGTCAAGTTTTCATTCAATTTTTTATTCTATTAATTGGTTGCACCAGCAAGTATGCCAGCCTTGGGTTTTTAGACTTTATCTCATAATTTGAGTTATTGTTGGTGCTGTCTTATAAAGTAGGATGAGAGCGCAATCTCAATCCGCCTTCTTCATAACTGTATCTTAGGTATGAGAAAGTTGGTTGGCCCCCTCAACCCAATTTACCGTCTGGTCGGCACATGTCTGGATCTCAATGGCCTCTCTGATCCAACGGGGGTATTTTCTGCTCTGTGTCTATGACTTAAGCACTGTCTCAAAATATGAGATGGTCTGAGATAGCAGAATTAAGCGTTTGTGCTTTTTAATACCGCGGCTACAGTTCTGAAGAAGTCAGACTACAGATAGCTCTATCGTCCTGTTGCTTCAAGTGAAACAGTACCAAAAGTCTGTTTAAATCAGCTGTCCAGACATGTCTCTGCAACATTCTGAGGAAAGCAGCAGAGTGCAGCTGAAACAGACAAGTTATGATAAAAAATGTGGTTTGTTTAAAAGAAACATTTATATAATTATATCAGAAGACCTAATGAACTGACTTGGGTTGTACTCTGAGTACCCCCTAAATTAGGGATGTCCAAACTATGGCCCGGGTGCCAAATGTGACTCTCAGACCTGTTCTTGTAGCCTTTTACTGCAATTTATAATTATTATTCCATCCATCCATCCATCTTCTGCCGCTTTATCCGGGGCCGGGTCGCGGGGGCAGCAGTCTGAGCAGGGACTCCCAGACTTCCTTCTCCCCAGACACTTCCTCTAACTCCTCCGGGGGGATCCCGAGGCGTTCCCAGGCCAGCCGAGAGACATAGTCTCTCCAGCGTGTCCTGGGTCTTCCCCGGGGCCTCTTCCCGGTGGGACATGCCTGAAACACCTCCCGAGGGAGGCGCCCAGGAGGCATCCGAAACAGATGCCCGAGCCACCTCAGCTGGCTCCTCTCGACGTGGAGGAGCAGCGGCTCTACTCCGAGCTCCCCCCGTGTGGCCGAGCTCCTCACCTTATCTCTAAGGGAGCGCCCAGCCACACGGCGGAGGAAACTCATTTCGACCGCTTGTATCCGCGATCTTGTTCTTTCGGTCACTACCCAAAGCTCATGACCATAGGTGAGGGTAGGAACGTAGACCGACCGGTAAATAGAGAGCTTTGCCTTTCGGCTCAGCTCCTTCTTTACCACAACGGTCCGATTCAGCGACTGCATCACTGCAGCCGCTGCACCGATCCGCCTGTCGATCTCACGCTCCATCCTTCCCTCACTCGTGAACAAGACCCCGAGATACTTGAACTCCTCCACTTGGGGCAAGGACACCCCACCCACCTGGAGAGGGCAAGCCACCTTTTTCCGGTCGAGAACCATGGCCTCGGATTTGGAGGTGCTGATTCTCATCCCAGCCGCTTCACACTCGGCTGCAAACCGTCCCAGTGCATGTTGCAGGTCCGGGTTTGATGGAGCCATCAGGACAACATCGTCTGCAAACAGCAGAGATGAGATCCTGTGGTCCCCAAACCGGACACCCTCCGACCCCTGACTGCGCCTAGAAATTCTGTCCATAAAAATTATGAACAGAACCGGTGACAAAGGGCAGCCCTGGCGGAGTCCAACATGCACTGGGAACAGGTCTGACTTACTGCCGGCAATGCGAACACAGCTCCTGCTCCGGTCATACAGGGACCGGACAGCCCTGAGCAAAGGGCCCCGGACCCCGTACTCCCGGAGCACCCCCCAAAGGACACCCCGAGGGACACGGTCGAAAGCCTTCTCCAGATCCACAAAACACATATGGACTGGTTGGGCAAACTCCCATGAACCCTCGAGCACCCGATGGAGGGTATAGAGCTGGTCCAGTGTTCCACGACCAGGACGAAAACCACTCTGCTCCTCCTGAATCCGAGGTTCGACTATCGGTCGGATTCTCCTCTCCAGTACCTTGGAATAGACCTTACCCGGGAGGCTGAGGAGTGTGATCCCTCTGTAGTTGGAACACACCCTCCGGTCCCCCTTCTTGAACAGAGGGACCACCACCCCGGTCTGCCAGTCCAGAGGCACGGTCCCCGAACGCCACGCGATGTTGCAGAGACGTGTCAACCAAGACAGTCCTACAACATCCAGATACTTTAGGTACTCAGGGCGGATCTCATCCACCCCCGGAGCCCTGCCACCGAGGAGTTTGCGAACAACCTCTAATATAATTATTATTATTATTATTATTATTATTATTATTATTATTACAAATTACGAGTATATTTTATGTTAGCAAAAATATTCTTTAGGATGTAGAATTTATCACTAAGAACATTATACAATCGAATTTCACCCTGGTAAATGCTTGTGTACTCCTGGTTGGAAATTACAAAGCTAAAATTAAAGTGAAAGTAATATAAGTGGTATATTACTAGCACACACATAGTAATGAAGCAAATCATATAAAAAGTATAGCTCAGCGAAAATAAACGAAACCGGAAGTAAAGGACAAATCATCTCTTCTCCACGCGGCTCAGAGTTCCCAGCATGCTTCATTCATCATGGCTGCGCCCTGCTTTCGGCGTGTGTGTAAACACTCGGAGCTTTAAAACAATTTTAATCAAGATTTAATGATTAAGTTTAAAACAAACGCGCACAACTACAGCATCGTCTATATCTTATGTTTGAAAAAGAAAAGCAAAGATGAAGATCAAATCCAAGTCTTCGTATCATAAATCTGAAAACACTTTCAGGGTGAGTTCACTAAAGCATGTTCCTTCTGCAGGATTGAACTGGACACGAATAAAGCAGACAACGATTACAGGGCCATGTGCAGATGTATCTATTGTTTTTCTACAGATGTTATGTTCAATGGGTAAAATTGTGTACGTTTTTCTGTTTTGGTCAGTGTTTTGCTTTCTGCTTTGGATAATACTTTGGCTTGGATCAAAAATAAGGATGGGCAATATTGACAAAAATGAATACCTGTATTTATTGGGATTATTTAGATACAGATATTCAGAAAGATATTCAGACAATATTTTAAATATGAGTCAATAATATGTTAAAATGTGCCCGTAAATATTTTGGTTGAGATTGAAGTATGTAAATGACTAAATGTGAATGGACCATAACATTAACCACAAAAGTGCTGAAATATCACTTTATATCCTTCCATTTTCTTTTGTTAAAGTACACTTTTAATTATAGATGATGTACTCAAAGCATAATGACTCCAAACATCTGTGATATATACAGTTTTCAATATATCCACCTCCTAACTGCTGTGTAACATTATTATCTTTAACAACATGGGTTTATGGGAACACAAGTGTTATTATTGTGATGTTGTACATTACATGTATGTGTTATTTTACTCAAAAATGTTATGTCATTATTATAATTTTTTCCACAGTTTCTCACTTTTGCTGAGAGACTTGCCAATGTGAACATTGACGTGATTCATCGTATCGACCGCACAGGCTCCTATGCAGAAGTAAGCTCATGATTACACTTTTCTTCTGCTTACCTTTTCATTTTATTTTTGTTTAACTTCAACCCTCCCTATGTTTTTAATGTAGGAAGTAGAGACATATTTTTCCGAAGGACTCACAAAATGGAGAGACCTAAACTTGACAGAGAATTTCAGTATGTTTAATGTAAAATAATAAAAATCATTAAATAAGATGTATGTAAAATAATATGTTTTACCTTTCTTATCAGCCACGTTTCTGAAAGAAGTCACAAACAAATGCCAGTCCTTCAACCTGCTGGTGTTTCACCAGAAGTCAATAGTGGAAAGTCTGAAGATGCACCTCGCCATCAAAAACAGTCTCGCCCTTCAACCTCTGTTAGAGTATGTGAGCTTTTTTTGTTTTTTGCCATCTGCCACCATGTTGGTTCTAGTAGCTATTGTAAAGTTTAAACAAATGTAAACAAAGGAAACATGCTTTAACTGCCCAAATTATCAGTATTGAGTGCCCTAATAACTGTGCTGACTTCCCTACTTAGTGATGTTAAAACATAATGTATAATTGATAGACAACTTATTAACAAACTATAGATTGAAATAATTGATTTTTAAATATTGTAAAGGTGCTGTTACCACAAAAAAAATCCAAGTATAGGTGGTTGTACTGTTAATCTATGCCATTATTGTTTTAACATGGAACATTCAAAAAGTAACAGTTAAATATGGGCTACTGTCTTAAGTCCTGGTTAACGAAAAATATTGTGTTCCCATTGATCTATGCACCAAGTTAAGTTATGGTATATTAGTGTACGTCATCATTATGTGGTACACAATATCTAATCTATACCGTGTTTCCTGTTCAGTTTGGTGGTGCAGCTAGCCAGAGATCTGCAGGTCGATTTTTATCCCCACTTTCCCGACTTCTTCCTCCTCATCACGGCGCTCCTGGACACAAAAGATACAGAACTGCTGGAGTGGGCCTTCACCTGTCTGTCCTATCTCTACAAATATCTGTGGAGACTCATGGTGAAAGACATGGTCAACATCTACAGGTGAACATTAATACATTGTCTGGTAATTAAAAAAAAAAGTGTTATTATGTCCTTTTTACATGGGAACAAATACATGCAAGAAATCCAGTGTGTGAAGAAAAACGCAATGTTATTTTAGTTTTGATAAAATGAGTGAAATTAAATTATATGGAGCTAATGAAAGGTTGTTTTCTCTGTCTGCAAAAAAACAACAACATTGTCATGACAAGCAAAATGTATACTATTGTAATACTGTACTTTAACTGTCTTTGTCTTTTTCCACTTGCATAGTTTATACAGCACACTGTTGGCACATAAGAAGGAGCACATCAAAAAGTTTGCTGCTGAAAGTTTCTCCTTTTTGATGAGAAAGGTGTGATAATAAAACACATTCTTGTTATGTTTGATGTATTCATTTATTGCATGTGGTTTACAGCTCTATTGTTTATTTTCTCCACAGGTTCCTGACCTTGATGCGCTCCTCAATGATGTGTTTTCAGATCTACAACAGCATCCCGAAAAAGCCGAGGGAACAGGGCAGCTGCTGTTTGAGATGTGCAAAGGAGTCAGAAACATGTTTCACTCTTGTACTGCAAATGTGAGTTCTTGTTGATTTTATTTTTGTATTGTTTAGCTACAACCACCACATATATAACATTCAGTAAATATGGGAAGAGAAAATTAAATACTTTTGATCAACTGTTCAGCTTGATAATAGTAAGTAATTTATAATTGCATACCACAAAAGAAATAGATGATGGCATGTATTGGCAACTTAGCCTTCTGGATGAGGTTTTGGAGTTGGGGAAAAAAACCTCCCTTTAAACTTTAAAACATCCCTTTGTCAACTTCTAAAGTGAACTAGTAGCAGAACTCCACTTATTAATAATCATATATTTTCATTTGCCTTTAGGCGCTCTCTGTGGCCCTTCGTAAACTGGGGCCCGCCACTTGTTCAGGCCTCTCTCTGCCCTGGGACACAGTCAGAGACGCTCTCGATCAAATGGCTCAATCTGCCGCTGATCATGTGAACAAAGAACAATTTCTAGTTATGTTTGAGTGTCTACAAGTAAGTACTTGATTCTGTTTTGGTTCATTTTTAGTGGTATTTAATCGATTTGTATAATAATTATCACATTTTGCATCCATCGTTTACAGGCCAGTGTACTCGAGGTTCTGGGAATCATTGAGGCTAAAGGGGACAAAGCAGAGGAAGCGTCAGACCAGCTGGAACGACTGCTGTTCCTTTTCCACACGCTGGTGTCGCACAAAGACGGCGCTAAGGTCACAAAGCCAGAGCAGGTCTGCCAGGTAAAACCAGGTTCTACAAATGTATGCAGTTCTACAAATGTATTTTCTGTTTCAAATAATTTAGCTTAGGGCAAAATTATTGATTATTTAAGGTAACATCAGTATCTCAAATATAATAAATAAAAGAATACATCTAGAAGGTATTTTGAATTTATGGTAAATTAAAATTCCGATTCAGTCATGATTCTTAACATTAGTTTCTTTTTTTGCTTGGATTTGCTTCAGTTAAGTTTTTAATGTGAAAAAGTTGTCTATTAAATAAAGCAATTATACAGCGGTTATGAGAATGTCACTTTGTTGTTGATGTTTCCTCAGGTGGTCCTAAAGCTGGTTCAGTGCCCTCCTCTGTCCGCCTCCTGCTCCCGTCTTCTCCTCCAGATCATCTCCTCTTTGTTGTTGGGAGAGAACATCACTTTACCAAATGCTCTCATACAGCAAGCTACTCAGAAGGTGCAGAATAAATTAAGAAATATTTAATATTTCACAATTTATGGATTAGAGTGAGTGAATGTATTGTTTTTCCTGTGACTAACTTGTTCGGGCTCTTTGCGACATTATCAGGGTTAATGTTAGGTAATCCCATAATTGTATAAATAGGTCCAGGAATGAATGTATGAATGTATAAATTTATGAACAAATGACCTGTTGTGTTGTGTACAAGATTATTTATTTTTTCTCCCCGTTTTGTTTAGATTTTCAACAGTAACATCGGACAAGATCTAATCCTAGAGTTTACCAAAGAAATGTTCACCATGAAACCATTCGAACAAGTGAGTAATTTAATATTATATTATTTCATATCAAAACTGATTTTCTTTTTATTGTTTTAGTAGATTAATCAATCCCACATTACTTCAGTCATTATTAAAAAACTTCTATATTTTCTTTCCAATGTTACAAATACCTTTTCGTGCTCTTTCTTTAGCTCTTCCTGCCCAGCCTGCTGCGCTTCTCCACTGGGCTGGTGACCTCTGGTGACCCCATATTGTTCCGATCAGGTTTGGAGGTCTTGGTCACTCTGATCCTGGCCAAAGCCCCGCCCCCCACAGATGGCTCCATGGCGTTTGAGACGTACCCACTGCTTTTCACGGGACTGACAACTGGGTAACTCCAGTATTTCCCTTTGTGGTTAATTATCAATACAGCCCCAATACTTTAGCTTTTTCAATTTGTACGAATAAATTCCACATCAAAACAAATATTATGAATTTGCTCAGCTGTTGTAGTGGTAACCCATGATTTATTTTTATTTTTTATGTAACTGACTTATTTTTGTTTGATGTACGGCTGTATTTTTCATTAACTAATTTATTTATTTTGAGCAATTCAGTGAAAAGAGAAATAAAGTATCCAGAACCCTTAATGCCATAAGCACAAATAATTCACATTTTGTATTTAATTTAAAAAGGAGTGGAAAGAAGGAAAAAAAAAAGGTTTAATTGAATTCCACACCCTTTTTGCTTCCTTTTCACTTTGCACAGAATTTCTTTTTAATTTCCAATCAATAATAAATTCACTTCTATTTTAAAAATGTATCACATGGTCAATGATGAACAAATTTGAGGTATAAGTAATGACAGTATATGTTGTATTTTCTGCAGAGTATTTAGCAGTAGAGAGATGAATGATAAGGGCACGTCACAAGAGCCTCCTTCTGTACCGGAGATGGTTCTTTCTCTGGTCAAATTTCCCGAGGACGCCGAGCGACCAATCACAAACCTGTCTCACTTGTGGGCCGCACTTGTGCTTCTGCCACACCTCAGGTAACGACCCACTCAAATTGGCAAAAGTTGTATATGTTGCATGTTATAAGTGATATATGTCGATATTATAAGTGATCTGTTCTTCTGTATCTACCTCTGTATCTACCTGCGTTACACCAATGAAATTTCCCCATGTGGGACAATAAAGGAATATCTTATCTTATCTTATCTTATGTTTTCTCTATTAATTGCTTTGTATAATTAGATCTAGTTACTTCGGTACTAATGTGGTGATGTGTTTTTTTTTGTAGACCACTGCCCGCAGCATCAGTGCTTCCTCCTGTTACAGCCTTCTTGAACCATCTACTCATTCAAATAGATTCAGAAAAACTCGGGAAAGGTGTGTTTTCCATAGTACGGTTATTATTTGTCATAATCCAAACTATATTCACCAGTGTCCTCTTTATGTCTCCACAGCTGGCTTATTTGTGGCTAGACAGGCTTTGAGCTGCCTCCTCACTGTGGATAACTCGGCTAATGTCCTTTCATGCATCTCGGTGGATAAGATCACATCAATCCTACAGTACGGCATTCACAAAATCTTCACCAAAACTAGGGGTGTCACAATGTTGAAATGTTGTGTTACGATTACAGTGGAAAACAAAGACAAAAGAGGAATTTAATTGAACCAAACTTTCTATTGAAGATTATTTTGCTCCTTGACAAACATTTAAGTTAATTTGAATTGTGTTGTGTTGACATCCCTGGACTAAATGTGCCCACAACTAAGTGACACAGAACCGTAACTTGTATATTACTTATTACCACAGAAAATATCCTTCAGACCTCTCGTGCCTTCTCCTGGGAGATTTGTACTACACTCGTATGGCCTTGAGTGGCGTTTCTGACAATCTCTCCCACAATGCACTGCTGCAGCTTTACCAAATACTGCACAACAACTTGTCCTCCAACATTTCCATGGTTTGTCTTTTTCAAAATATCTGGAAATACGCTAGAGTAATTGTATGGATGAGTATTCTTTTATTTTTTCTATTGTAGATCCGACTGCTGACTCTGAGGATCTTTTCTCATTTTGAGGCTGATTTACCTGCACCAGCCGAGGTACTGCACACTTTAGGGTTGCCAAAAGTATCAATACCCAGAGACTAATCAATACTAAAACTAGTATCAAAATTAGATACTAATTTTAAGAAGTATATGTTTTTGATTCTTAAAAAGATCACAAACAGGACTTTCCTGAATAGTTTTAGAATGATCTTGATCTACAGCCAAAAAATGATTCAAGACTACAGGGCAATAATGGTCAGATTGTTCTCTCAACATATGAACTTTCCTCTGGAAAAAACAAAATATTCTTATCTGTACCAAAAGACTTGTGTGTTTCATTAAATCATCATTTCATTTAATCTATCAATTTCATTTAATCTATCAATTTCAGCCCTACATCCTGGATTCATAGAAGCGTACATTCATAACTTTCTATTCGGGACATTTAAATGCAGGCTTCTCAAATTGTATTTAAGATCACCACTTTAAGAAGCACCAAATCTAACCAGATTGTACAGAAGGATTTGTTCATATCTAAACCTAAGCCTGATTAATTAGAATGAGTTTTCACTTGTAAGTTGTAGGCAAAATTTGTTTTTGTTCACTCCAATACAACATAAGGTATCCCAAATCCATCCTTTAAATTTTGTATCTTATGCGTCAACAACAAAATGAAGCAAGAAATACATGATCTAACCATTTATTTTGCAGTTGTGTCAATTAACTAGAAAAGAAGTGTAAAATGTACCTCTCAAAATGTTTTTCCTTTTTACCTGCAGTGTCACGCCTTAAAATCTAATACATTTAACTGACCAAATATATAATTGACTGTCTGTTATATTGTGTATTTGCATTCTGTCCAGGGAGAGGAGAATGCGGAGGTGCAGTGTGTGTTTGCGGTTTGTCTTCAGGCTGAGTTGGTCCCGGCCTCAGTCCAGGACTACAGAGAGAAACTGCTCCACCTCCGAAAACTCAGACACGACCTGGTCCAGCGCAGCCTCCCTGTGGGACCTGCTGGCACTTTCCAACAGGTACACACAATACAAAACTGTTTTTATGATGCACCCAACCAATATCTAAGTCTGCTTGTTTAAATCACTGTGGTTAGTGTCTCCTGCTGGTCTGTGGATCCATTTTGGACATTTATACACTTTATATTATGTAAGAATTGTTTTGCCTGTTCCCATATAATAGTATTTCTCATGCTTTAAAAAAAAAATCTAGGTGCCTCTGCGATACCTGATTTCCATGCTGTTTGTCAATTTCAAACCACTGTGGGATGCAGTCATTGAGCTCATCGTGTGAGTAAACTTGTTTCTCAGTGCCCTGGTACCCCCTGTTTTAGGAAATCCAAACATCAATCCCCTATGGTCCATGTAGTATTTTACCAGTTATTAATTAATACATTTTTACTTTCTTTTTTCACATACAAAAGAAAATAGCTTTCTTTTCCCCTGCTAAGATATTTGTCAGATTTCTGCCTCCTTGTGGTAGACCGTAGTTTACCATATTAAAACTCCTCTGGACATTTTCTCTGATCGTTTTCATTCAAGGTTAAGTGGCCCTCTTGAATATTGTATTGGTGCATGTATTCTTTACAGTATATGCTTGCATACATAATTCAGATTTTTATGTTGTGCATACCAGCAGCAACACATAAACACAGTTTCTGTTCTCAGGAGCCATGCCAGAGGAATGGACAACAAAGATTTCTGGAGAGTCTTCCATGAACAACTGGAAATGGTGGCGACACTGGCAGGTACTTTTTTTGTCTTTTTCTTCATTATCATATTTTATTGTGGCAATGTTATCTTTGGTTTGGATTTTTTTTTTTTTGATAGAATGTTATCTAAAGTGACTGTGTTTTGATATGCACTGCATGTGAATGATGGACAGGTTTGTGCAAATTGTCTCTAATCATGCCACATTTCCCATTGACTATAGATTTGGGATATTACACAAAGAGTGCCTTGGCCTGAAATGCTTGTGTTAACGATCATACTTGTTTTTATCTTTGTGTTTAACAGAGAAAGAGCTGGAGGACACTGATGATGACAGTGAAAACACAGACACGAGTCTCCAGTCTGAACCGGGCTGTGACTGTATTGAAAGTGGCGATGTGGGGGTGCTCTTCATGCAGCGCCTGAAGAAGATCTCTAAGCCCAATGACAGGACGGACTTCCCAAATTTCCGCGGCCTGCTTTGGAAAGCCATGTTCCAGTTCCCGGATAGAGTGGAACCACGGAGCAGAGAGCTCACACCTCTGCTGCTTAGATTTGTCAGGTTAGACAATAATGTAATGATAACAAGCCTACATTAAATAAGAACTATGTAACCACACAACATACTGTATGTTCTTTAGAGAGAAGAGAAGACCACTTATTTTATTTTTTTAATTACTGTACTATGTAACTTTCCTGGCGAAAGATCCACATACCCTGGACTTTTAACACTGGACTGGTGATGTTTAGAAGACTGATTATCTTTTCATCTCTTTGCAGCTGACAAATAAACAAGCAGAAAGTTCAGAGTTTGACAATTAGGCTAAGTCTGTTGACAAAGTGACTGCAGTAAATATCTATACAATGGAGCAGTGATGAACCAGTTACAAGAAGCACAGGCTAGTCTACGTGGTTTAGCAGTTGAGCTCCAATTACAGAAATCACTCAATTGTTGTCTGCTGCGAATCCAAATATATACATACATATTAATAGGTGGACACAGGACACACCGCTAGGCAATGGATGGAATGTGCTGCAGGATTGTTTGGTTGCAGCACATAGGCTTTACCCTGCCTCAGTAATGTCATTTACCAATTTTCTGAATGTCTCTTACCCTATTCCATGCTTTCTTCTGTCCTGTGCCATAAAAGATACAGACGACTAAATCGGCACATTCAAATGGAAAGGAATGATGTAAAAATAACGTAAACGTCTTCTTTCAGGAATGAGTTTTACGCGAAAGACATGCTTGTGGCGCCAACTCAGGATTTGAAAAAGAGAGATGCTGAAGCCCTTGAGGAGACATCGATGGCTGTAGATGAGGAAGAGGAGGTGGAGGAAGAGGAAGAGGAAGGCAATCAACAGAGAAAGGCTTTGCCCAAGAGAGCGGCTGCCAAGTAAGATACACCAGAGTGCCAAGTCTTCCAAAATGGTGGAAAATGGTTTTAAGTATTTATTATCATTTTTTACAGACAGCTGACGACTCATCTAAAAGTGTTTGCCAAATTCACCAATCCTCGTTCACTTTACATGGAAGGCAGTCTCAGTGAGCTCTATTATCAGGTATAATCTTTTGAATGCGATCAAATTAGCTGTTTCAATAATGTTGGTTAATTCGTTTTGTAATTTTAACTTTTTTTCCCCTAGTTGCTTTGTCACCAAGACCAGCACATCCAGCAGGTGGCACTAGAGTGTGTACTCACATACAAAGACCCCCACATTGTACCATACAAGTAAGTGAAAAGGACTGCAAAATTGCTTTAATTAATCCAAAAATAATAATAATGATCCATCCATTTTCTACCGCTTGGTCCCTTTCGGGGTCGCGGGTGACTGGAGCCTATCCCAGTGACTTCGGGCCTGAGGCAGGGTACACCCTGGACAGTGGCCAACTTGTCGCAGGGCCAACACAGAGACATAGACATTACAGACAGTTCACGCTCACATTCATTCACTAGGGCCAATTTAGAGTCACCAATTTTACCTAACACATGCATGTCTTTGGATAATAATGATAATAATAATAATATTTTTTTTGTTCATGGTTTGATAAACCTTTGCCCTGCGCAGAATTTTCACAATATTTTCCTCTCCTCTCTGAATATGTCCATTGTGTCCATTGGTGATGAATTAGGAGTATTATCTACATCCTTCCTAAATTACAGGAGGTTTAGGACTCAGAGGAATGCCAGCTTTCAATTCAGTGGCACATTTTTCTTTCTACTGTCAGTTCTCAATGTTATCAGTTGAGCGTGGATACATTTGGGGATGGACATGGAGGTTTATATTACACTATGTGTGACCCTTTGTTCACAATGACTCACTGAAACCATTTATAATGTTCAAGCAGCTCAGGGTAATTCAAGTTAGGAAAATAATGTTGATACTGCTGCAAATTACATGCTTTTTAAATAACAAATGGCATATTGTTCTTGCAACATTGCAGATAACCTTTTGAAACCAACATTGCAGATATATTGTCTTCATATTACCATAATTTACATAACCACAATCCTAATCCTAAATACTTATTTATTCTACAAAACTTTCAAATCTCAGCCCATTACTGACTTTCCTTCATTCATTATTTTTGAAAGTTCAAATACTTTTATATTGTTTTCACATATTCACAGTTTTACAGAATTGTTGCATGCTAATGTTGTTCTGTTTTAACATAATTATTTATGTGTTTGTTATTCAGGGCGAACCTTGAGAGACTCCTGGATGACAAACACTTCAAAGAGGAGATCGTCCATTTTAACATTTCGGAGGAGACTGGAGTGGTGGACTCTTCGCACAGAGACAAACTCATCCCGCTGCTCATGAGGTCGGTGTTGTTATCATCGTTCTTCAGATATTATGTAGCTTTTGTTAATGTTATAATAATAAATTAATCACATTTTTTAAACTGGGGATCTTCAGCTACAGTCAGTTACAGACCAGACATACTTGAAAGTAAAGCATTCATTCAGCATATATTTCTACTTATCTACATGTCAGAAACACACAAGTTAGCAGATTCTTTTCTCGGGCGAAGATTAAAAAAATCGGAATACTTAATTTTGCACAGGCTGCTGTTTGGTCGGCTGAGGACTAAAGCGGGCAGTAAGTTCCAGGGGAAGGCCAGTGCTGCGGCTCGTTCCTCCATCATCCTTCGCTTCCTTGCGGGCTGTCAGTCTGAGGAGCTGGGCATGTTTGTGGACCTGCTACTGGAGCCTCTGTCCCACCACTCTCAAGGTACTGTAGGTCCAAGTCCAGTTATTCATGGGCTCCCATTACTTCAAACATAAGATATAAATATCACAAGTACTTGAGCATCACCCTTAACGAGAGCTATTTGTTAAGGCTGTACATTTAGAATTTTTATAACAAGAAAGGCAGCAGTTTTTACCATATCCTTATTTGTATTGCATGTATCCCATCATTCTGTGGCCAACAGTGTATTTGCACTTTGCTATAAGGCAGTTATACAATGAGCAAACTACTGTATGTTATGACCAAATAAAAACATACGCAAACTAATTTAAAGGTGCACAACTTTTTTCTAAATTATTACTGTTTATTATTTATCAATGTTTTTGTAAAAAGACATATAAATAAACAAATAAATACATTTATGCACATATCCCATACATTTCTCAAAGTCTAATTTAACCCTGGGGTAGCTGATTGTCAAACTGTGAAAAGATGAAGCAGGAATTTAAAGCTGTCCAACTTGCTTTCTAGCTTTCACAAACTATTTTGAACATCACTTATATCCATCCACATGATTGTCTGATCATTTGTACAGCTTTAGAGGAACTTTCAGATGCAAAATGAAGCAGGGGAGGACTTTCTTACAAGTTTGCGAATAATAAAATGTTTGAAACATTATTTTGTCACAAAGTCCTTGGATAGAGCTTTGTTCTGTGTCTGTTCAGGTTCTTGTGTGGAGGCAGTAGAGCGAGCCATAGCAGATACAGATGTGGGCGCTGTCCTGCCTCTGGGACGTGTGCACTCTCTGCTGAACATTATCACCGTGGTGATGGACAAACTGGGACACCTCATCCATTCGTACCTGCCCAAAATACTGCAGATCGTCCTTTGTGTCACCGCCTCTTTGTCCACGCTGCTCGACCGCAGAGAACAGGTGTCAGACTCTCGACTCTATAGCCTGATAGAAAACTGACAATTCCGAGCATTCTAGGCATTTGAAACATTTGTACCCCCTTTTAAATATGTATTTTTTAAATTCCTATCATTTACTGATATATACACATTCAATTTACATCTTGTCTTTGTGTATTTTATATAATAAATATATTTTAACAGTAATAAAATAATAACTCAATAAACTGAAATTTGTGATTTTGATTCAGTTGATAATATTTTATGGTTTGTTTTTTGTTCCAGTTGCGTGCTGGATGCATCAGCCCTCTGAAGAACCTGCGGCGACTGGGAGTTTTGAGGATACTGGACTTTTTTGACAATTTTGACTTCTATAATTTCACCCCAGAAGAACTGGATGCTGTGTTTGTGGGTGTGGTTTGGCCTCAGGTAATGCCTTCTGGTCACATATTTATTAGTAAGTTGCGATTTATTCCAGTGATGTAGAACAATTCAATCTGAAATTCTCTAATAGGGTCGACTCAGGCTATTTTCTGAATGTCCCTTCTCTCTCTTCACTCCTTTTCTTACTGTCCAATAGAGTAAATGTATAAAAGCTACGGGTCTGGTTTTCTTTCTACAGTTTATATCTACAGATTTGTTCGAATGCTAAAGGATTTTGTTACTTAAATGTAAATGTTTCATATTGAATGTGAGATTGACCCGTGTCTGATCAAATTAGTGTCGTCTTTGTCAGTCTGTAACCTTGATTGAGACTGAAATAATAAGATTTACTGGGATGGATGCCCTGTGATCATAAATGTGACAAGAAAAGTAGAAAAACTACACAATTTTTTTTTCTGTCTGTATTTTCTATAGATACGCCGTTTACCCACAGAAAGCACATACTCTCCCAGCCCCCTGCTCAAACTCATCCATATTTGGTGCAAAAATGCTAGGTAAGAAACTCAATATTTTTCTTATCCTTATTATTCTTCCAATGCATTACAAACATACACTATAAATTATTTTCTGTCAGGCTTTTTCCCCTTTTGGCCAAGCAGAAGTCAGACCACCCGGAGTTAGACGTCCTCCTCAGTGTGTTTGCACTACTTTCAGCCAAAAACGCTTCTACAATGACCATTGCCACAGTTATGGACATAGCCGAGTCACTGGCCTCAACCGAAGACTTTGTGGCTTCAGAGACAGAGACAGAGTTGATTGTAAACGGTGGCGTTCTTCCCCAACCAGCAGAGGGCACTCTCATAACAGGTTTGTGGCTGGAATGTATATGTTCTTTAACAGTATCTTTCGGCGCATTCACAATTGTCATGGTTTGATCCTGGTGTGAGTGCAGATTAGTCCTGATGTAGAATTGGTTTAGTCTTCAGTCTTTAGTCCCAGCTTTGACATGGTGTTATATCTGTATACACAATCAAGTCATGTGGACCTGTCCGACTTATGGAGCCAAAAAACAGATCCCCTTAACGTAAATCCTGAATTATTAGGTCAATAACGTGGTTTGAGGTTAAAGTTACGGCTTTGGTTAATCGAGTAATGAATAAAGTTACGATCAGTGTCCAGGAAATGAAGGTATGTAAAATCAATGTCCCCAACATGTGTGCAAGTGAAAATGTTTCGATATTCAATCAGACCCTACCTACGTCTACCCTAAACATGATACACAATACACTACAAAGCTAAAATATTATGCGTTAAGTATGTTTTAAGTATACAAATATATTGAAGTATGAAAGACTTTAGGTTTTTTGATAGCTGAATTTATTTTGAAAAATTTGAATACAAATATCGACCACTTCCCTCCTCAGACTCCCTGACTAAAGGCTCCAGGCTGCTGCTGCCGCACATCTCGACTCTGCTGCATTACCTCAGCTGTGTCGTACGAAACACTGACCGACTCAAGAAGAAGAAATTCAGAGCTCAAGTGTCCCGCGAGCTCAACATACTCTCCAAGTAAGTTTGCTCATTTTTTGTGTTTTTTTTTCGGGCGACTGGGGCCTTTCCCAGTGACTTTGGGCCTTTTTCGATTCAATTTGGTGTAAATGTTGTGATGGTAACATTGTTATTTTGACACATTCCCTTCAGGCTCAGTCGATTTGTTAGTGACAAAGAACAAAGCTCTGTGCTCATCAGCCTGCTGCTACCTCACCTCCAGAAAGGAAACAACCCACCAGTAAGACACAGTAGCCCGTATTCGATTATGATTCAACAGAATTTGTGGTGTATATGTTAATCCTGTTTTTGTTTTTAACAGGAGACTGAGATTGACGTCTTGGCCACAGTTCAGAACTTGTTGCGTCAGTGTTCGAATCCCTCCTCTTTCCTGCGGCCGTTGAGTAAACTTTTCTCTGTCATCCACAAGAAGATCCCCCGACAAGCCCTCACCAGTGTCTTCCAGGTACAGTTATCATAACTTTTAGGAGACATAGTATGCAAAATGTACTTTTAAGTACTTTTAACCTTGTTAAAACTGCACAAAGTGGCATATTGAACCAAGTTTGCCCTAAAATGTAAAGCATAAATGGCTTAGGAAAAGTACGCCTAAAATGCTATTTACGCGGTTTAGTTGACAAAAAGGTTTATTCTTGTGGAAGTTCCACTTTAATGTTTGCCGAACCTTAACACCTGGAGCTTGATCATTTCTGTTCTTCAGACATTGTCAGATTTGGAGCCCTCACTCGCATACATCACTGATGTCTCTACCAAGGTATGTGCATAACAGATCATTGTATCATTTCATTATTAATTTCTGCTGAAAATGTATATTAATATATTGAATTGTTTTCACAGCTCAATGCCTTCGACAGTCGACATTTGGATGAAATTTACTTTGATGTTCGTCTGGAGGCATTTCAAGGAGCGACGAGACGCGTGCGAGACATGCAGACGCTTGACCTGGACTTTATCTTCATGCTCATACACAACTGCTTTCACTCCTTTGAGGTAACAGTGTAATATCATTACTGATCAGATCAGCTTGATTATTATTTTGTTCAAATTGTTTGTTTAAATTACTCATTTCCTCCTCCAGATTGGTGACATGTCCCTGGGAGACAATGCCACCTTTTGTCTGTCTGCGATCATTGAGCAGCTGGCAGCCATCGGAGCCGGAGAGCAGCTTTACAGAGACGTCATACAACACACCGTTCTGGACGCTGTGCTCAAAGGCCTGCGCAGCAAAACTGAGGTAAAACATACAGCTGTGGCAAGTTTATTAGACTTTATTGTTCCTTTTAGGGAGAATTGTCCCCTGCATTTGACCCATTCCCCAGAGTGGTTGAGCTAAGATTCTTGACATAATCTTGAGCCAGTTCAGTTACCTAAACAACAAATCAAACAATCATATAACTGTCAAATTCAATTTGACAGTTATACACCCTGAAATGCGGTTCGTATATTCTGTTGCAGAGGACAACATTATATTGCATAAGAAGTACCTCATTATGCAATCACATGGTAGTAGTTAAGTTTTGGGGGGTATGTTTTATCAACATGCGTGCATGCCGTAACACAGTATAATAAAAAGTAGAGATGGGACGAGATCTCGTGCCACAAGATATCGCGAGATAAACTCAAGATTGTACCCTTTTGTGTGTATATTTTAGTAATTTGCTTGAAAGAATAAGGATATATTTTTTCTCCTTCTTAGAGTGTCCAACATGAGTACACCACAGTTCTGGCCTGTTTGGTGAAGACCTTCCCCTCAAAGAAGGAGTTCACAGACTTGGTGCAGCTCACAGACTACAATGACCCTGAATCGGACTTCTTTGAACACATGAAGCACATCCAGGTGACAACATTACCCATTCTCACTTTTCAATGGATCTTTGAAGTGTCTCTTTTAACACCGCCCAACCAATAGTAACATCAGTTCTTCTCTTCCAGATCCACCGTCGAGGTCGAGCCTTGAGAAAACTGGCCAAGCAGCTGACAGAGGGCGCTGTGGTCCTAAGCCCTCGCTCCCTTCAGAACTACATAATGCCATACGCCATGACGGCACTGATGGATGAGAAGATGTTAAAGGTCTGGAGATTGTATTAAATGGTTGCACATCTGAATAAGTAGCATCATTAAAATACTATATATTTATTCAAACTTGCATATGCCAAAATTTAAATTTAGATGAAGAGGTGTCTGCCTCCTGCTTGTTTCCATAGAGATGGTCCTGCGTTGCCTGTCTGTGGAACATTCCAGGCAAAGCAATAAAAGTTACATTGTGTACCTTTTTAATATATATCTGTGCTGGATTTATGTGTACTGCATTGTAGATGAAGAACGCCACCTCAAAATGATAAATTGCCCATATTTATTTGCATTTGACCAACCATTGAATTCCTTATATTTCAGCATGAGAACATGATATCGGCCTCAGTGGAAGTGGTGGGAGCAGTGTGTCGTAAGCTAACCTGGTCAAAGTATCTGTACTACCTCAAACACTTCGTTCACGTCCTGCAAACTGCACAAGCTGAACAGAAGCTGGCTGTGAGGCAAGTTCCATGGACAGTCTACCTCTGAGTGCATTTCACACCAAAAAGGGTTTAACTAATCATAATTGTCTTTACCTTTCTTGTTGTAGCCTGCTGGTGACTGTTTTGGAGGCTTTTCATTTCGATTACGAGACTCTTAATAAGGAAATTGAGGCTGCTAAAGCAAGAGAAGGTGAGAGTAGGATTTTGATTTCCGTTTTAGCCATTTCTGGGACACACACACTTACACACATTTAAAAAAAAAAAAGAAAAGTCAAAAAATATACTGCCTTATATATATACTAATATACGGATTTTAAGATGATAAATGAAACAAGTTCCTTATACAGTCTAAATAAGTGACATTTTTAACATGTACATGTCCTCTTGGCTTTTTCTTATACTTTCCTTTAGATGGTACCACTGTTCTTGATCCAGGGGAGGAAGAGAATGCCGCAGAAGACGAAGACGAGGCTAGTGATGACGAGAGCGCCATGGAAACGAACAGCAAAGATCAACCGGATGTTGCCAAGGACACAAAAACGGCCGACGTTACTATGGAAACAGACAATACCGATGCACAAAAGGACTCAGACACCGCCAAAGTTTCCGTTGGCGTGACTATAAGGACGATACAGCCCAAAGCGCCTGCCGGAGTGGCCACTGGGCTGCCCAAGAGCAAAGAGGACCTGGAGACTTTGATCAGCGCCATTCATCGTTCAGTTATCGAGAACGTGCTGCCTCGACTGCAAAAGTGTCTGACTGCTAAGGTACACAAACCACAAACATTTAGTAGTTTGGGGAATATGGAATGCGTACAAAACATAAAAACAGCGAGGAGTAGCTTTAATGTAATTTTATTATTTAGATATTAGCTGACAAAACTGGCTGCTGCTACTCACCATCGTCTCGCATCCTCTCCCTCCATTTTTGAGCAAACACAATAATCCACAAAGTTTTCCTTAATCACCGATAGGAATTGTGTCGATAAACTCATCATACAATTCTCAGTTTCAATCACTCAAGTTCAAATTAAAATTGCCACTACTTTTCTACCCTACAGTGAAAATATTCAGTTTGCGCTTAACGTTGTAGTCATTAAACTTTGTCATTGTACTGAGCGAAGCAAAAACGAGCTCAAAGATAGGCATCAAACACAATCTAATTTTGATTGTTTCGATCAGGTGCAAAGAGATGAAGAACACAAGGCCGTTAAGTCAAAGGAAGTGAAGGAGGAGGAAGTGGTCCGCATCCCCATCGCCTTTGCCATGGTCAAATTAATGCAGACTTTGCCTCCTCATATTATGGATATCAACTTGCCAGGGTAAACTACCATACACCCTGAGAATATATGTTGTAACAGGTTTTCCTATTGTCACATTGTTGTTGTTGTTGTTGTGCAGGATTTTAATTAAAGTGTGCGTACTGCTGAGGAATCGCTTCCAGGAGGTCAGGGATGTGGCCCGAGGAACTTTGGTGAAGATTATCGAGACGTTGGGCATCAGATATTTGCATTATCTGCTCAAAGAAATGCAAGGCGTGCTGGTGAAAGGCTACCAGGTACACATTTAAACGTGCATATACTTGTAACCATAGAAAATGTCACTTTTTAACATGGCGTGTGTGTTGGAATAATTTTTGTTTTAGGTCCATGTGTTGACCTTCACAGTTCACCGGCTTCTGTCCATCCTCAGTCCAACTCTGAAGAGCGGAGACTTGGATTCCTGTATGAACATGCTCATTGATGTAAGGACCACAAACATCAACAATTTACTAGACATTGTTCGAGTTTAGTGTTGTTTTAACGTATTTCTTTTTACAAATCCTGTTAGATATGACAATTGACCTCATGATTTTGACGTTTAGGATGTATGTGGTGTTTAGGAAGAGTTTGCTGGAGGTCTCAAGGGCAGTAGGAGTAGATTGGCAGTCACGTTTTTGTCGGTGACTCATACGTAACCCTGAGTATGTGGAGTGAAGGAATTGTGCATGAAATCGCAAAACAACTAAAAGCATAATTTGATATTATTAGAAGATCAGTAAGACCTCCAGATCTAGGACTGTCATTTTGAGTCCGTCTTTGTGAACTTATTATCTTACTCGCATTTTTAACAGATCTTTAACAATGAGCTGTTTGGAGCCGTGGCTGAAGAAAAGGAGGTGAAGGGCATTGTATCTAAATCGATGGAGGCCAGACACAGCAAAAGTATGGACTCCTATGAACTGCTTGCCCAGTTCTGCAGCAAAGAGAGCATCACCAAAATGATCCTACCGCTGAAGGAGGTGAGGCTTCAGGCATCAAACATTAAACAGTGCCACTTCATTTTAAAGCAGAACTAAGTAACTCTGTCGATGGAGCTCCCCCTGTGGCGCGTTTGTGAAAATATGATTTATTTATCATAATAAGAAGGTATAATCACATACAAAAATATTTAACATTGCCAAATATGAAAAAAGAGCCAGGGTTTCTCAGCTGAGTTGTCTTCGGGTCGATGTCGGCAAATGTTGGCAGCAGGGTTGCCTGACCAGCCATTCCCAACACGTTTTGACAGACTACTTTACAAAACCTGAGGGTCTGGGATTCAACCCAGTTGCGCCAATTTCCAAAGGGAGTGATTGACAGGCGGATTAACCAATCAGACAAACGCATTGTCCGTTCGTGTCTAAACAAACATCGTGGATTACGAGGAAAGGATAAAAATAACACAGACTGAGAAACGTTGACGACTTCTGCCGAGTCAACAAGCGACGCACTAAACTCTGTAAATCTCAGTTAAATAAAGTTATATATTTTGTTCTGAATGTTCCGAAAATATTTGAGAGACGTCTTCCACATTTGAGAGACATGTGACACAAAGTCTTCCGCATTTGAGAGACACGTGACGTGACACAAATTAGCGGCGATGGTTGGAGCGGTAAATGCTGGAAAGTTTTTTTTGACGCCCTCCATGGTCCGATTCCAGGCCGAGACTCATTCGAACAGGTCAGGCAAGCAGCAGGGGGCGACGACAACCGCTTCAAATGCCCCAACAATATATATTTAACCAGCACAGGGACCTACAACACCGTTTAATAAGGTGAAAATGTTACTTACGGTAGTTTTGCTTTCAACTGTTATTGAGATGTAAAATGTTCAAAAAAGTTATTGCAAACCACTTTCCCACATTTGATAAACAATGGGAAATTAAAAGGTCCCAAAGATCAGAGCCTGTGAAATTGTTTTGACTTCAATGTTTAATGAACCAATAGGATTCTTGTCTTTGTGACATTTTAAAGGTGCACTATGTACACATTTTCAGGTGGAGGAGGCTTGTTTCCATGAAGATGTTATTGCTTTGCCTGGAGGGTTCCTCAGTGTGGCATTAAACGTATATTTGCATTTTACCTTGGAAAAAAAATGCAAGCTTACTAAGAGTGGGGTCACCACTTCACAGATTTGACCTCATACTTGGCCCGCCATAGTGCAGAACATTCATCTCCATGGAAACAAGCTATTGGCACACCCCGCCCCAACCAAAAAGTTAACTTTAAACAGCACATAAGCTTACACATTATTGAAAGTCCTAAATGCAACAAACCCTCTTTCTCGCTGACAGATCTTGGAGACCTTGTCCAGTCTGAAGGTGTGTAACCGGGTGGGGGCGGTGCTGCGCAGACTGATCCTGGGCCTGCTGGTCAACAGTGGAATGACTTCTCAGGACATTCTGCTCCTCTGCCACGGCCTGATGAGCGAGAGCCTGCCCCTCCTCACCAAGAGAGAAAAGTGAGAACCTGACCACAATTTCTTATGTTGCTGAATTGAAACGTTTAAATCTATGCTAATATTTCAGGATTTATGATTTCTTTTAACTTCACACTAAATGTAGAAAAATAACAATACATATGAAATTAATACATGAATCATTATAAATAAATATATTTCTGTTTTTGAACAATGATATCATGTACCCAAAGCATTTTTGTTTTTTAAAACAAGAAAGTTTAATAAAATATTTAATAAAATCTGAATTGTACTTGACAAATGTACCTTTCAGACCTAAAATGGCAGTTAATGGCTGATTGTTTTTTACAGAGACAAGTCCAAAGTCAAGCCTCCTCCTGACCCCCGGCTGCCCCCTCCTAGCTGCCTATTGCTTCCTCCGACCCCAAAGAGAGGTGGGCAGAGAGCAGCTGTGAGCAGCAAGACGAACATGCACATACTGGTGGATGCGGGACTCAAGGTAAACCTGTTTGTTTCATTTTAATGGGTCTTAGCAGGTCTTTTGAAGTAAATCCTTGATTTAGTAGCACTATGATTTGGTCTTAAAATGGATGTGGATTGAGCACAATTTTGTTGGTTATGTCAATACTTACTGCCCATTTCTAATCTCTTATTAAATAATTTCCTTCAACCAATCTTTATTTTACAACATCTTATAACAAGAAAACATCTCAACCTTTTGAAAATCTTTTTTAGTTTGTGAATTAAATCGGGGAGTCAGCTACTGTGGTATTTGGAGTAAAGAAACACTTGGCTAATACTTTACTGCTTCCATGTTAAAATTGTACTATTTTGTCCCCTTTTCAGCTTTTTCACTTGAGCCTGAAAAGAGGCAAAGTTACATCCGCTGAAGTCTCTGCTCTGGAAATGCTGGACCCCTTTGTGCTGTTGCTGCTTGATTGTCTCGACTCGTTGCACGTCAAGGTTGTAGCAAGTTATATAGTCTGCCATTATCATCAAGTAGTATTTTCACATTTATGCTTGACTTTCACTCTGTGTCTAGGTGATCACGGAGGCTCTGGTTGGCTTCACTTGGCTGCTGAAATTTCCTCTTCCTTCAATTGAGACAAACGCAGAGCAAATGACCAAACAGTTATTTGTTCTGCTCAAAGATTACTCTAAAGCCGGAGCTGCGCGTGGAGAGAACTACCTCCTTGTTCAGAACTGCTTCAAGGTACAAAACGGCAAAATACGAGGATAAGCCTTCACATTAGGATCAATGAACGCATTACATTTTACATTGGGCTGGGCGAGATGGTAAAAAGTAGAAAAGTTCAATTTCTATAACAGTGTCCAGACTTCCTTTGAAACCTATTCTCTCACGGCCCACTCCTGGACAAATTAGGTATTACATCAATGTGACCAAAAATGTATAACTTTTTTTAATCGTAATGATCTATCACAATTTTTGATTTGGTTCATTCAAAAAACTGTTGGGACTCTGCTCCAAACTACATACTTTTACTGACAGAAGATTGGCTTTGGGCTTCTCGTTTTAAAGAGCCAAGTTGATCATTGACTTTTAGAAATTACTTGGTCGATTACACAGCCCTAATTTCATATAATTTTGATCGCTGCGCCATTGTTTGGTTCGCACTTGAATGTCGTTTCCCACTCGTTCCCTCCACTTCAAATCACAAATAAAGCATGTTTTTAAAGTAAGCACAACACTTAATTAATTTTCTTATTTCTCAGACCATCACTGTGCTGGTAAAGAATATCAAAACGAATGCCGTCTCCGAGACGCAGCTGCAAGTGCTGCTGGGATACGCTGAGGAGGACATTTATGACCAGTCCAGACAGGCCACCGCCTTCAGCCTGCTCAAGGTAAACCACAAGACACTGCACTTTATACAATTATGATGATGTGCCAGAATAATGTTCAAATGTAATATCTCGCACTAGGCTATTCTGTCCAGGAAGCTTGTTGTCCCCGAGATGGAGGATGTGATGAAGAAAGTAGCCAAACTTTCTGTTAATGGTGGAAATGCTATGATCAGGATACACTGCCGACAGGTATTCCAATTATTTTCATCTACAGATGTCAAGGGTTGTGTATCAATATAAAAAAAATACCAAATACCCTATCAAAGTGTTGTAACAAACCAAAAATGAGCTACAGAACTAATAATTTATAGATTGGTCTGGATCTCAAATTATAAACAATCCTAAAGATTAACCTCGATCCATGTCCAGAAGTTGTAAATATTTTATTAGTTTTGTATGCAATTCATGCTACTTTTATGTGTGATGGTAGTAAAATAACATGTGTCTTTTCAGATCTATATGAAGTACCTGCTGGACTATCCTCTGGGAGCCAAGCTCAGACACCACTTGGATTTTGTGGTCGCTCAACTCTCCTATGAACACGACACAGGGAGGGAGTCCGCTCTGGAGATGATGGCCTCTATCTTTCAAACGTTTCCTCAGGTACGCCAACACGTTCAGTCATTTGACCAAAACGACCTGAACGGGAGGATACATATGCCTTTCTTGTCCTTTTCAGAAAATGTTGCAAAAATACACCACCTTGTTCTTTGCCCCTTTGGCTTTGGTGGTGGTGAACGACGACTCTGCGCGCTGTAAGAAAATGGCCGCCATGACCATCAAGGCTCTGATCACTCAAATCGACCTTAACAGCAAGAATCATCTGTACTCAATGGTGGAGACGTGGCTCGACTCTGAGAAGGTACAAACAGTTACAAAACAACCATTCAAAACGATGACTGAACAGTGTTTCTTCTCAAAATGTGCTACATGGTTTGGTTGTCGTGGGACTAAAACTCTCAAATGCTACATAGAGCTGTTGTAATATTTCAAACAAGGTTATAAAGTCATAGTATTACAGTCTTTTTACATTTGTGGGATGCTTAAACCCTAACTAATACACTGATCACATTTCACTTTTTTTTGCTAATATTGTCCACCTCTACCCACTTTTCTTGTGCTTTTTTGATGATTTGTTGTTTTTGTTACTTTCAGTCCACTCTGAAACGCCTGGGCGCTCAGATCTGTGGTCTGTATGTGGAGGTGGAGGAGGAAAAATTCTCTCGTCGCCTCGAAAAGCTGTTACCGATCATAGAAAAGGAGATCCACCCAGACAACTATGAAGATGTAAGGGTCATATTTATCAATTACTATATTCAAATATTACGTTGTGTTGGTGTTTCTATGACATTCATTTGTGTATTTCAGATTGAGGAGGAGCAGGAGGAGAGAGGAGCAGACCGCTTGTTGTTTGCTTATCTTACTCTCATCACCAAACTGTGCAAACACTGCGGTTTCTTGGCGCTAACCAAGGATCACGAAACGCTGATTAAAATCTGGAGTAAGTAATTACATGTTCAACTGTGATATCTGTACCTATCAAGTGTTAATTAAAGTTAGGTGACAATGTCCAGTTATTAGATTGGCAAACTGGCCGAATATTTAACTTGGAATTTCCCGCTGTCAGGTTAGAATGTATTAATCCTGTCTAAAAAGAACAAAATTAGATGAATAATGTAATGTAATTGTAGATTTTGTCTCAAAATTACTTGTTTTTTAAATAAATAATTCTCTGAGATGCAATTGGAAAATCAAGGCTAGAGATGATTCACAAGAAATTTCAAGAAATGTCTCAATCACATTTCCTCCTGGAGAGACACAGACAACAAAGAAAGAACCGTTAAGCGAGCTTCATTACGTAGGTTTGGCGCTCAGACTCTGACGGAAGACATCGCGATTATGGGTGCTCCGTAATAGAATTGTATTAGATGTCTCCCCCAGGGCCTGGAAACTGGTGGTGGTAGATATGAGGAGAGGGTAGAGAGGATGGTGAGGACGATGTGAGGGATGCAGAGGAGGAGAAGGAGAGATGATGGGTCGCAGTACGGTCGAACTGGATGAGGGTTTGCGCTGATTGGGAGCAGAGGAGGTGCGCCATGCCAAGGGGAGGAGGAGTAACTCTGGTGCATTGATTGAGACTGGAGAGCGGGTGGCCCTGGCAGTAGCAGTGGACGTAGATGAATTTATGCAGGCTTAATTTCTGATACGGATTTTACCTCAAATAAAGTTTATGGAACTGAATTAGTGCTTTATTCCTCTGTGTTCACTCCCTGTCCCTCTCTGCAGGCCACACTGAAGCCCACCTGCGGCATCCTCACTCGTGGGTGTGGCTCACGGCCGCTCAGCTTTTCGGGCAGCTCTTTGCGTCCCAGCAGCCCGAAGAGCTGCTCAGCCTCTGGAGAGGGAGAGATGAGACGTCAAATCGACCGGCAGCAAAGGTCTTCATCACCAATGCACTGGACAAGAAGGTATGGCACAATCATAAAGTTATTTTTTACCGTCTCGCACTTGACAAGCAGTTTCTATTGTCTGTCACTTTGTTTTTATTGTACTCTACTATGTATGCCTTAGATTAAAGGTTGAATGGACGATTTTTTTGGCACAAATCTGAGTCTAATTTCCTCGTGGCGTGGACTGCCGATTAGTCCTGCCACGTATCAATCATAAAACGCACCTACCGCTCACCTGCAGCCGCGTCAGGCTCGTCCCCACGTTTCCGCGTGTCTAAGCGCATTGATCTATCATAATATAGTTCCCTCAGTGCACGAGACAAAATGAAGACGGAGAATGACAGTTCGAGCTGACGCAGAAGTGGACGGAAATCTACGGGAGACGAGAGATGCGATGCGCTCCGTCGCGCTAATAAACAAACGCACGTGTGTGTTGTATCAGTCCACACGGGGGAGTGCGCATGCGCACTTCCGCCTGCGTTCTCAAATCACCGAAAAATCGTCCAAGCGCCTTTAATTCACTCTTTATTTAATCTTGAGGAGAAATTAAATTGATTCCCAAACCTATTATATTTTAGATTGTTTGAAAAACAACAACACAAACTGGTTATTTCTCTAATTGATAACAAGACTATATTTCTATAATTCTAGATGAGAGAGTTGGCGCTGGCTTTCTGTTATCAGCTTCAGTCGAAGTACCTGGACACTGCCTCGGGAGAGCAGGTAAATATAATGATTAAAGAATGTTTGATGCAAAAAAAAAACATTATTAGTATTAATCAATTGTCTTCTCTGGTGCTTTCTGTTTTCAGGTCATCAAAAACTTACTTTTTGTTGGCAAAATGATCTACCTCATTTCCCCCGAGTCCGACGTGACTTCGGCCTCAGAGGGGGAAGTTAAAATGGAGGAGGATCAGATAGAGAAGGATCAGATGGAGAAGGATCAGACGGAGAAGGCGGAGGAGGAGGAGGAAGAGGAGGAGAACAAAAATGGACTTGAAGAAGAAGAGGAGAAAGAGGAAGATGACAAAGATGACCGGCCGCTTTCACTTCTGTGGCTCATAAACAAACTGTCTCTCATGGCCAAACGAGAAGCCGCTTATTCGCCCAAAGTCCCTCTCAAGGTTCGTTTAAAACCACTGTACGTCATTCAGGCATAACGTTGTGACTGCGGATTAACAAAGCTCTGCCACATGGTGTTTATTAAAGGGGCAGCAAGCAGGCATTTTGTCATTAGTAAAACATGGTTCAAATGACTGTACGTTTGTTAGATATTAGATATATTTGAGTTAGTTTGCTGTTATCGGCCCATCCAAAGTGGTCCAAACAGAATATCTGGTCTAATAAAATAACACTGTAGCAAAATAAACTGCCCATGCTCAATTTTTTGGTTCAGTAACATGTCAGATAATTCGGTTACATGCAGTTTGAAGCTGTGTAGTGGGCTTAGAATAATTAAAGCCATATATGTAAGACTTTAACTCCCCTGTGCCGTTGATTGTATTGAATTTCTACTTTCTTGTAGAGAACTTGTGTGTTTAAATTCCTTGGAGCGATGGGTATGGATTTGGGCAAAGAGCGCCTGGGGCCGTATCTGAAGACGATCATCACTCCCCTGTACAGAGAGCTGGACAGCACATACGCAGACCAAGGTACTACACTATTTACAACCTGCAGTAAAGAATTGCTATTTCATTATCTGTCATTATTCCTTTGATAAACTAGATTAGCTTCTGGCATTATTTCATTCTAAACTATTTGCTTTTGTCTTTCTTTATTTATTTCAATCTTGATCTTCAAACTTGATGAAAACATAATTTATATTGCTATTTTGCAAAGTCCTGTCCTAAATACTGCATTAAACTATGAATATACTGTTATCGCTGAGTTTCGAATAATTGTCAATCCTGCTGTATTTAATTTAGATGCGAGTAACAGCTGGTGTTTTGTATTTTAACTTGATAAATCGATTAAAAAATAAACTTATCTTGTTGCACGTGTGAATGAAATGTTTGTGAATTTCTTCATGAAAATGACCACATGCCCAGTTAAAGGACACCGCCTCCCGCCCGTCAGAGCGACATATTGTCGAATATGAAAAGTTGCCCACACCCCTGCAAAACGACCCTTCTGCTCTCGTTTCAGACCCCACCCTGAAGAACCTGGCGCAGGAGCTGATCGAGCTGTTGAAGAAGCAGGTGGGACTGGCGCCGTTCTCTTTGGCCTTCTCTGCCGTTCAGAGGGAGTTCTCCCAGAGACGGGCCTCGCGCAAGAGGCACAGAGCTATGCAGGTACGCTCGCAAAAACAGTAATAACAGTGTAATAACAGCTGCCTTATTTTTCAGACGGATATTTGAGTAAGCTTCCATACACATTTAAAAACAATAACTGCCAAAGTGATAGTTTTTTATCTTGCAAACAGTGAAAGCTCTGACCATTTACCCACTTTTCCTTGTTGAATAGTGTTGTATTTGATAAAGCACGCCGTGTTTTTAAAGATGTCGTCTTTCACTCAAAATGTTGCATGTATTAGAACAAGTGAAAATGTCACAATGAATGCATTCTAATACCAACGGCACGTCTGACATTTGTTTGTCTTTAGGCGGTGGCGAATCCGGAAATGGCGGCGAAAAAGAAGCTGAAAAAGCACAAGAACAAAATTGAAGCCAAGAAAAGGAAGATTGAATTCCTCCGACCCGGATATAAGGCCAAGAAACACAGAGGCCACGCGCTCAAAGACCTGGCCATGGTCAAGTGACGAGCGCCTCACACTTTACAGACCTCTCATAGATGAACCGCACCCTTAATATTGTATGACGTGGAAAATAACTTTTATTTTTAAAGCTTTTTTTTTTTATATAGTTTATTCTTATGACTCAGACGTTTGTGCCTTTAGTTTATACATAACTTTCCGTACTATATTGGTAATATTGTGGTATACAATTCCTTGATAAATCCACTACATTGAACTTGGCACTCAACGTATCAGAAGATGGAGGCAGAAAACATGTACAAGAAAGTCTTTTTACAGAAGGATTAGAGGTTATTTGTATTACGTGAGATGCTGTACATTCAGACTTATTCATACTGAAGACTACACGTGACGTAGATCAAGTTAAAGTTGACATAATGTGTGACTTTTTCTGGTGGAGGGACCTGTTTTTTACGAAGTCGCGATTAAAACACAGCAACAGCAAAATAAATTCATCATACTGCATCTCCATGGAAACAAGCTGGTGGCGGACCCTCGCATCAGCATAATTGCATAGTGCACCTTTATGGATTTACTCATTTGAAAGTGTGTACAAACATGGCTATTTGCATATTACTTAAACTGTAATATTTGTAATTAAAACAAGTGTAAAACTATGTACATTTTGGCTGTATTGTTTTAAAATAAAACCATTGTAGCCACTTTATGAATTTAAACCAAGTGTCAAAATCACATTTTACTGAGAATAATTTTACTGTACAAGCAGATATAAATATGCAAAACAATAAAACTTGAGCATAAAGTTAGTGTTGAGACAATATGCCAAAGCTGCACTTGGTGGAAAAAGTCCTTAAGCACTCGAGTAAACCAAATCAATAGACAGCATAAAATACTTTTTCTGACATTGTATTGGCTGGATTTTAGTACAAACACAGCTGTAGTTGGCTGAGGACGAGCGGTCAACACAAATCTACCAAAACTTCACCAACCACATTTCACTCATAGCAAATATTTCATAACAGGAAAGGCAAATGCTAGAGTTAAACGTAACAGAGTAAAAGGTGGAATTTAATTGGGTAAAATCTGTGGTGTCTATATGGACTTCACCTGTCAGTCATCGCAATATCTCCCAATTTTACACGATTCAGATGCTCAATTCCTTCCTACATATAATTTTGCAGTAAAAAAGTTGAATCACATGCATGAATGCCCCGAAACATACTCTGTAATAAAGTAATACATCCAGTTGTAAAACTGCTGAGGCGGCATGCTCACAGATAGTAAAATAAGCTCTATTAATCACATTAATCAAAATGCAACAAACGTATCTGTCCCATGTCTCACAAGTAGTTTGTTGTCCCAGTTCAGACTTTACTGCAGCTTTACTCATGTCCGAAAGTTTGATATTGACCAAGGCTTTGATGGGTTTAAAGTGGGGGAAAAAAAGGGAGAAAAAGTATAGCCCGGAGTGCGATCAAGGGTCCAAAAAAGTCAGATTAGGAATGAAGAAGGAGCGGGGAAGTCACAAAGGGATGTACACCGGGGTATAAGAGCGTATGTCCAAAAAAACTAGAGGCATCACTGTCGACTCTTCAGCGCGTCCACCAACCTGAGAGGAAAGAGACAGAAACATGAGTGACACTGGTAAACGGATGCTGCGCGGTTTGTATGAAAAATATGCAAGAAACAATAGTTAGGAAAAAGTGTTCTAATTTGTATTACCGTTTTCTGTTTCGGAAATGTACATGCAGATGGGAACAACAAACCAAAGTGTCTTAAAGGAGTAATAGACGATTTTTCGCCGATTTGAGAACTAGAGGAAGTCCACGCCACAAGGAAATGAGACTCAGATTTGGGCAAAAAACGTCCATTACGCCTTTAAACCGCAATTTTAGTAGAGAAATGTTACATCAATTTCCACTGTAATCCATAAATCTTTTTGTTACTGTAGCATGTAGTTTTTGCGTATTATCTTCAAGACAACACCTGTTAGCTTCCAATAAACGTGCTAATACGAAAAATAACCATTCTGAATTAGGAAGCTCTTTATGTGTGCTAGGATGCACAAAATAAACTTAATCCAATACTCACCACTCCATGCCCTCGTCCAGTCCTGTTCCTTTGGTGGCCGATGTCTTGAAGATCTGCCATTTTCTGTCTTTGAGAGCAGAAAGTCCCAATGCTGTTGCTACTTCTGCAGGAGTCAGAGCCTGGTCCATGTCCTGTTTGTTTGCAAAGACCATCAAGATGGCTTTCTTCAGCTCCTCTTCCTGTAGTAAAAGTTGCAACAATGATTAGATCATGTATTCAATCCAAATGGCATCTAGAAAGACATTTAAAGTGTATAAAATTGTTTTTGTTATTTTTTAATGCAAGAACTGTGTATGTGTCGTTAACATTGAGAAAACATCGTGTTTTTATACCAAGTGCATGTTCATTTATTTCACAGAGAACACTGAACTATAAAAAAGTTGTAGGGTTCTGTGAGAAATGTGATGCACAAACCTCCAACATGGCGACTAACTCAGATTTGGAAATCCCCATTCTGTCACGGTCACTGCTGTCCACAACATAAATGACTGCGTCTGTATTTGAGTAGTAACACCGCCAGTATGGTCTGTGTACAGAAAGAATTAATGGTGAAAACATTCTTGACATTTCCCCTTTTGTAGTACAAACCACTCCCTGCACTTACCGAATACTCGTCTGGCCTCCAAGATCCCACACCTGAAACTTGAGGTTCTTGTACGTGACGGTCTCTACATTAAAACCAATTGCTGCAAAAAAAATATATATATATATACTAATTAAAATTATTTACAGAACTGTTTATTATTGGCATATTATTATCATGGGTTTTAGAATGATGTGAAATAAGTACAGCTGCCATAGCGATTAACAATGTAAAAAATATATATACACACACCGGTATATATATATTGAATGGATTTTTTTTATTTTTTGTAAGGACGCACATTTTTGCATAAATATAAATGTACCGTAGTTAATGATTGTTAATCATTGACTGAGGTTCAGGAGGTGGACCACACCACCTCCTCCTGCAACCACTCATTAACCACACCTCCTCCTCCTCCTATAACCACTCCTCAACTCTTTAACCACATCTCCTCCTCCTCCTCCTCCTGCAACCACTCCTCCACTCTTTAACCACATCTCCTCCTCCTCCTCCTGCAACCACTCCTCCACTCTTTAACCACATCTCCTCCTCCTCCTCCTATAACCACTCCTCCACTCTTTAACTACTCCTCAACTCTTTAACCACATCTCCTCCTCCTCCTCCTCCTCCTCCTGCAACCACTCCTCCACTCTTTAACCACATCTCCTCCTCCTCCTCCTGCAACCACTCCTCCACTCTTTAACCACATCTCCTCCTCCTCCTCCTATAACCACTCCTCCACTCTTTAACCACATCTCCTCCTCCTCCTCCTGCAACCACTCCTCCACTCTTTAACCACATCTCCTCCTCCTCCTCCTATAACCACTCCTCCACTCTTTAACCAACTCTCCTCCTCCTCCTCCTCCTGCAACCACTCCTCCACTCTTTAACCACATCTCCTCCTCCTCCTCCTGCAACCACTCCTCCACTCTTTAACCACATCTCCTCCTCCTCCTCCTCCTGCAACCACTCCTCAACTCTTTAACCACATCTCTTCCTCCTCCTCCTGCAACCACACCTATAATGACGTCATAAGGCGCTGGTACAGCTGGCAGCCCGGTGTAAACGCTCTCTCTTCTTTCTCACACTTATTGTGCTTTATCTCCTATATTTTGTAAATATAGTTAGTATATTTTTTCTACTTTACTGTACGATAGGGACACGCGCTGGAATAGTTTTTTAATTCAACTGTTTTTGACTTTTTTCGGCTGGATTTGAGCGTTTTTCGTTGCGTTCGTTGTGTTGTTGTGACGTGAGCTAGCTCCGAGCAAGCCCACCAGCTGTTTTTCATACTTCCTATAAGTGATCTGTTCTTCTGTATCTACCTCTGTATCTACCTGCGTTGCACCAATGAAATTTCCCCATGTGGGACAATAAAGGAATATCTTATCTTATAATAATCCAAAAGCCCTATTTATACAGGCTTATCCCAGCATTTCTGGTCGTCTCTGCTCTCTTGACCCCACACCCCATGTCTCTTTTGTCTTCACATTAACACATCACCATCTAGAGGAGGGAGTTTTTTTTAATCGGCTGGGCTAGGGTTAGGTTTTTTTTTCGCATCACTAACTGATACCGATTGATCAGGTATAATAAGGCACAGATATTTTTTTCCGAGGTGTCCCAGTTCGTCCTCAGGCATCAGATGTGTCTTTTTGAACAAACTAATGAGCGTAAATGGAAATAAAAGAGCAATTTGGCAAAAAAATATGTCTGTATGTTGACATAATCATGTAATTAATTATTTTACATCCAAGATAAATACCTTTTGCTATCATTTTAAGTGAAAACTAAATTTATGGCCATTACTTCAACTTAAGATAGATTTGTGAAATACTATTGAATTTAAAATACAGGTACAATATTGGCAAACATAGCAGCAAGCAATATATTGTTGAAACCCAGCAATAAAATCACTATGTTTTATTTTTAGGGACAGTGCAATAAGTAGTTAAGTTTGAAATATGTACAGTACAATACAGCTTAGAAGAAGAAGTACATACTGGGAATAGTCGTGACAACTTCTCCAACCTGCAGACGATAAAGAATGGTAGTTTTTCCAGCTCCATCTAACCCCAGAATTAAAATCCTCATCTCCCTGGTCCCAAACAGGCCAGAGAAAAGACTGGAGAAAAATAAACCTGAGAGACAAGAAACACATCACGTGGTGGAGCATTATTAATACTGGATGTATGAGACAAATATCACTCAAGAAAAGAACATAGGACTTAAATTCTGAAAAATGTTTAAAGGAAGTTCAACATGGAGAAGGAAGTTTAAAAAGCCTTTGTAATGATCTCTGTATTACACTTTAGTTTATCATATTTGGTACATTCAAACTAGATAAAGGAAATTACATGATTTTAACAAGAATCGCAATGTTTACACAAGAGTTGACGGTGGATGTAACTACTTCATATCAATTCCTTCTTGTTTATAGCATTCAAACGTGTATTAAGATATAAAGATATGCTATTTTTTCCAGAATAATACTGCATGAACGCTTAAAAATCTAGCACATCCTGAATTTAGCTGTTAGCTTCTGCCTGCAATAGCGTGTTTTCCTGTGGCGTAGGATGCAAGAACCAGAAAACACTGCGAACTAATAATTAAAATACAATTATGTCTGATATGAGCGCAAGCGATTACACGTTATTTGAATATAATAAGGAAAACTCACCCATTTTGACAGCGCTACGGCTCTACTCTCAAAAATACAGCCGCAGTAGGAAAAAGCAGCAGGCGTTTTACTTCCGTGTGGTTGACGTGTCACTGGAAAGCGTCACCGGCCTAGCTGTGATATGGTCTCGCACATTCAACATAGTCAAAAAGAAGTCTAAAGGGCTAAAGAATAAAGAATTAAGCCTAAACAATAAAGAATAAGATATTCCTTTATTGTCCCACATGGGGAAATTTCATTGGTGCAACGCAGGTAGATACAGAGGTAGATACAGAAGAACAGATCACTTATAGGAAGTCTGAAAAACACTTTCAGTAGAAGATCTCCTATGAATAAATAAAAACTCCCATAGACAAATAAATAAATACATAAATACCATTGCATGTGATCACGACGTAATTGCACATGAATATGTGTCACGACAGCACATAGATTGCACATGAATTTCACAGTAATTGCACATGAATTGCACATGAATTCCAACAGCAATTGCACATATGACAGAATTGCACATCAGTATTAGGTTAGGTCAGTATTGCGAGTGTTCAGTACTAACAGTTTTTGTTATAAAGTCTGACAGCAGCAGGAAGGAAAGACCTACGGAACCTTTCCTTCACACATCGAGGGTGGATCAGTCTCTCACTGAAGCTGCTCTCCAGAGCGGACAGAGTGTCCTGCAGGGGGTGACACTCATGGTCCAGCATAGATGTGAATCTAGCCAGGACCCTCCTGTCCCCCACCTCCTGCACCGAGTCCAGAGCACAGCCCAGGACGGAGCTGGACTTCTTGATGACTCTGTCCAGCTTCCTCCTCTCCCTCTCTGTGATGCTGCTGCTCCAGCAGGCCACACCGTACAGGAGGGCTGATGCCACCACAGAGTCGTAGAAGGTCTTCAGGAGTGGCCCTGTCACTCCAAAAGACCTGAGTCTCCTCAGGAGGTAGAGCCGACTCTGGCTCTTCCTGTACAGTGCGTCTGTGTTATGAGTCCAGTCCAGTTTGTGGTTCAGATGAACACCCAGGTACTTGTATGAGTCCACTCTCTCAATGTCCCGTCCCTGGATGTTCACTGGTGAGGGGGCAGTGGGGTGGCCTCAGGAGAAGTCCACCACCATCTCCTTGGTCTTCCCCGCGAGGAGAGAAAGGGCGCGAGGACAGTGCCCTGGGGCGCCCCCACACTGCAGGTCCGAGTGTCAGACACACAGTTCCGGGCTCTCACAAACTGGGGTCGGTCTGTGAGGTAGTCCAGGATCCACTCTGCCAGGTCATACTCCACACCAGCCGTCTCCAGCTTGTCCCTCAGGAGCAGCGGCTGGATGGTGTTGAAGGCGCTGGAAAGATCGAAGAACAGAATCCTCACAGAGCTGCCAGGCTTTTCCAGGTGAGAGAGAGAGCGGTGCAGCAGGGAGATGACGGCGTCCTCCACTCCGATGCCAGACCGATATGCAAACTGCAGCGGGTCCATGGCTGAGCTCACGGTGGAGCGGAGGTGGTCCAGGACTAGCCGCTCCAGTGTCTTCATCAGGTGGGACGTGAGAGCCACTGGCCTGAAGCTGTTGAGGTCTTTGGGGCGCGGTGTCTTAGGCCCAGGTACCAGACAGGAGGTCTTCCAGACCTGTGGTACCACCCTCAGCTTCAGGCTCATGTTGAAGACATGCTCCATAACTCCATACAGTTCATCTGCGCAGGACTTAAGGAGCCTGGGGCTGATGCCATCAGGTCCTGCTGCCTTCCTCACTTTAATCCTCTTCAGCTCACTCCTCACCTGTGCTGCTGTGACAGTCAGTGGTTGGCAGGGGGACCGTGTGCTGGGGGGATGGGTGAGTCCAGGCGAAGTGGGGAGCTGATGGTCCGGGGCAGATAAGCGAAGAGGAACAGATGCAGGGCATTGTCCACCTGTGGAAGAGGGAGCATGCAGCTGTGCAGGGGGAGGGGCGGGTGACCGATCAAACCTCAAGAAGTGAGCATTTAAATCATTCACCCACTGTAGATCCCCCTCTGTCTGGGCAGGGGGGATTTTGAAGCCCGAGATGGTCTTCAGGCTCCTCCACACTCCCTGAATGTTCTTTTGCTGCAGCTGCTCCTCCATCCTCCTCTTGTAGCCGGCCTCAGCCTGGTGGGCTCACTCGGAGCTAGCTCACGTCACAACAACACAACGAACGCAACGAAAAACGCTCAAATCCAGCCGAAAAAAGTCAAAAACAGTTGAATTCAAAAACTATTCCAGCGCGTGTCCCTATCGCACAGTAAAATAGAAAAAATATACTAATTATATTTACTAAATATAGGAGATAAAGCACAATAAGTGTGAGAAAGAAGAGAGAGCGTTTACACCGGGCTGCCAGCTGTACCAGCGCCTTATGACGAAACAAAGGTAACCAGCCGCCATAAAACACAGAAGAAGAAGAAGAAGAAGAAGAAGAAGAAGAAGAAGAAGAAGAAGAAGATTCAACTGTGTAGAAATAATTACTTAATGTTGAAAATTCCGGAATAGAGGTGACTTGAGACTAATAAAGAATATTTTAACACTTGGACACCGACTGCCATAAAACACCAAAGAAGAAGAATATATTCAACTGTTCAACTGTAGAGAAATAATGACAAAATATTCAAAATTCCGGAATAGAGGTGACTTGAGACTAAATCAAGCAGACTGTAGCCTAATAAGGATGGGGAAATATATTCAATTATTAATATTCCATTCATCCATTTTCTTCCGCTTATCCGTGGCTGGGACACTTCTCTTCCAACTCCTCCGGGGGGATCCCGAGGCGTTCCCAGGCCAGCGAAGAGACATAGTCTCTCCAGCGTGTCCTGGGTCTTCCCCGGGGCCTCGTCCTGGTGGGACATGCCCGGAACACCTGCCCAGGGAGGCGCCCAGGAGGCATCCGGATTAGATGCCCGAGCCACCTCAGCTGGCTCCTCTCGACGTGGAGGAGCAGCGTCTCTACTCTGAGCTCCTCCCGTGTGACTGAGCTGCTCACCTTATCTCTAAGGGAGTGCCCAGCAGGCACCCAGCCACCCGGCAGAGGAAACTCATTTCGACCGATTGTATCCACGATCTTGTCCTTTATATATTAATATTTATAATTTTCTTGCCTCAAAAAGTGCATTTGGCTTCACAAAAAAAGTATTGATTTGTGGAGAAGTATGTAATGTATCTGTAGATAAAATGAAAAACATTATTTCTGTAAGCATTTGCCTTAATAAAAAAACTAAAGTGTAAAGCTCCAATGAAACAAACAAGGAAAATATAACAGTAAATTACATTACGGGCTCTATAACAATACGGGCTCTATAACTGAGATGTCATCATTAGCCAAAATCACCTTGATTTTTCCATATTTTTGCTATTCTGAGGCTAATCTAAATCATCCATTGGAATTGAAATTGCATTATATTCCACTTTCACTTTCACTTAAAATGTTTTTTCATTTTTATCTACGTGTTCGTCTATTTTTTTAACCCTTCAATAAATATATATATTTTTAATTGAATCTGCCATGTGGAAGTAGAGCTTTAGTTTATCAAGCACGTCGTGGGCTGCGTTCAAAACCACGCATAAAATTGGCGTTTCCAAACGTTCACACCGCTTTGTCAAAGGATCGGGTGATACGCAGGGACCGCGTTGTTTTGAACGCAGCTCGGATCGCAGTGACATCGAGGAGTTGCCCTCTTTAAACAGCATCAAATTTATTACCACTGCAAAACCAAATAGATTTCACTGACAGAAGTGGGCAACCTCAGGCCATACGGGTGTTACAACGCATTATGTAGCTGTCGTAAACGTGAATCATGTTGCTTTTCATTTGAGGCGCAATCATCCGCGGATGGACGCTGACTGGCGGAGGAGACATCCCTCCAGTCCGCGGTGAGACAGACGAGGCGGGACAGGGCTGATGGAGCGGTCGGACAGGGCCCCTCTGCTGGACTGGGAGGAGGCTCCGTCGGCGGAGAAGCCCGGAGGAGACGCTCCCGATGATCGTCTGCCGAGTCCCCCCGACACCCGCTCTGTCGTGTCTGGCTTTGGGTGGAGCGGCGGGCAGGGTGGTCCCAGTAGCCCACCGGTCGCCGAGCAAGCCCCGCGCCCGGACGAGGAGGACTGTCTGTCGGACTCAGCCGGCAGGGAGGTGGCCCTGGAGGACAGCATGGTGAAATGGGAGGAGAAGGACCAGATAGTGTCTGTCTTCGTGGTTACGTTCAACACAAGGACAGGTGAGATGCTGCATTATGATCTTTGTCAAGACTGATCAGGTTGTACTCAAAAATGGTCTTCATTGGCCATTTCTGAACTAATTATTATTGATTTCCAAAAGATCTACAGTGAATCGTAGACGTGCAGCTGTAGGAACCAAAGTAGGGAGGAGCAGTGAGGACACACTGATCCCTGGGAATTTTGTGTCTTATTCATCATTCATTTATTATTAGAGGAATTGTTTTCTTACTGTGTGTGTCTCTTTTTTTTCCAACCTATTTTATGGGGGACAAGCTTATCTTTATTGGGTGGGGACATTCATTATTTTCATTGTACTACACCAGGCGATCGTCCCATACACACTACTAATGAGGGATTACACCGACATACACACTACTGTCATAGTTCTTTCCCTTATGTACTCTAGCTTGTATGGGAAGTTTTTCATATTCAAAATCCTTTGCAAATTAACTGTGTATTTATGTTTTGTACATTTGTGACGTGTCCCATGCAGTGAACACGAGTAACACAAGGCAGACTCACATTCGCACAGCCCTGTTGAAGGAGAAGAAGCCTGTCCCTGTTAGAGCCAGTTTTGCACCACTACAGGTGTGGCCTTTAGTGACAAAGCTAAATCCTCGACAACGTCCTCTGTTGTCCAAATAGGTAAAATGTAAAGTCAAGGGGCTTAAAACCGAGTGGATCAATGGGACCACATCTAGGCAGAGTGAGCTTATACATTATTAATTAGTGCCATGTTACAGACAGGGCAAGTCCTGATGAAATAGGAGGCGTTAGGGCAGTTCAGTCTAATCGATGATGTAAAGATCAGTAGCCTTACTACTACTACAAAATCATTACAGGGAAGCAGATTTGTATTTCTGTGTATTTTCTTACTCAACATGGCACAATCACTCCAGTTAATCTTTGTGTCATGGGGTCTCAAAGATACCAGAATTAATGATAACCTTTTGATTTGTCATTTCTTTTCAGATTCAAATAACCAGCTGCTTGTATGTGGTAGTATTGCCACAAAAGTAGCTGTAACATTTAGTCATTTAGGATTAGTTTAGTTATTTAGGATTCGTTTAGTTATTTAGGATTAGTTTATGATTAGGTTTTAGTTGTATAGTGCTGTTCAAGGAAGTTTGAATGTTCATTTTCACCCAATGAGAAATGTTACTATTACCACTGAGCTGGAGCTGAACAATTTAGTTTGGCTTTAACTATCTCCGATTAAATCTGAGTGGATAGCACATGTGCTTGGTGAATTGCTGCAATGTCCTTCCCCAGTCTCACCCCCCTTTCCTGCTATTCTGTCCTGTCTAATAAAGTCTACAGGCCAAAAAAATCCTTCAATTAAATTAATACATTTAAAAACTAAACCTGCTACTTTGTTTCCAGTTCAAACTGTAATACTGACTATTGTACTTTAAACAGAAATAGAAATGTTAATGTTTGTAGAGGAAAAACTAAGACTGTAACAAGAATAGTATTTGTTTCTTAAATAATATTAGCCTTTGCTCTTTTGCAAGTATTGACCATTCAAATAACAAATCTGCTTCTATTGTGAAATTAGATTGTGGTTAATCCTGCAGTCATCCTGTTTACCATCACGTAAAGTAAAGTAAAGTAAAGTAAAGATGTTTAGTTACTCAGGTGGCTTTAACATCTTCTGTTCTAATAAAATGCTGCACACTAAATACATACTTATACATCTCGTCAGTCTGAGTCACTCATTATCTTGCTCTTGTATTTGCTCAGCTGCCACTTGAACGTCAGCTGACACACAAAGAACAGCCAAGAAAGCATTTGGGCTCCGTCACGTCTTTTTCAGTGGCATGACAGGGATTTGATATTGTGTCTAACTATGGGCTGTGATTGATGGCTTGATTTGATGTGTTTTGTGGCAGGGAACATGCTGGAGTGGTGTTTGCCCAAAGACATGGACCTGGAGGGTGTGGAGTTCAAGGCCATCGCCAGTGGATCTCACAGAGTCTCCACAGACTTCATGTGCGTATTTGCAGACACAATTCTAAAGGGGCCCCGTGTAACTTCTCTGGTGGAGGGTCTGCCACCTGCTTGTCTCCATAGAGATGTTGCAGCTTTTCCACGGAATCGCATTACACTTATTTAATGACGTGTTTCATTGTTTAAAAATACCTTGGGTATTCTTACTTTAAGCTGGATTTAATGTCATATTTTGGAACATTCTCCATGGAGACAAGCAGGTGGTGGATGCTTCACCAGAAAAGGGCAAGGCAAGTTCATTTGTAGAGCCCAGTTCGTACACAGGGCAATTCAAAGTCCTAAAAGACCCAAAAGAGAAGAGTGCAAATAGAATCCTTTCAGTCATATGCACAGCTAAACAAAACTGTTAGCTTAGATTTAAACATTGCCAGAGTAGAGTGTCTCCCATCTTCAGGAAGACTATGTGCAGGTGTGACCGGTCCCAAAGAATACGACCAAAGCTACATTCTCTCCTCAGTCGGCTGTGTTTTATGACTTGTAATTACCTTTGTCTCCCTGTGTGGCCATTTTAGCTACTTCCGAAAGGGCGGCTACTTCGGCCTGGCCTGCTTTGCCAACATGGCGGTGGAGAGCACGGTGGAGCGAGGGGCGCGGATGAAGTCCGTGGGTATCCTGTCTCCTTCCTACACTCTCCTGTACAGATACATGAGCTTCCTGGAGCATCAAGTCCGGTAAGAGCGCTCCCCGCTGCTGCTGAAGTGAAATACACAGCAGGGCACTGACAAACTAGAGCAGTCGTTCACACAACGTCTGCAGTTTCAGCCTTTATTTATATTTTAATTACATATAATCTTATCCTAGCGCTGGTTCTTCTTTAATGTTGTGGCTTGTCCTGGTTTGGATTTGATCATTATAGTCTTGACATTAACGATCAATATTATACAGCAAAGGTTTCCTATTTTATCCATTTTAAAGTCTTAAGTCTATTCAGGCCTAAACTAGGATAAAATAAACCACAAATATTAGTTACATCCTGTGTGATCAATAATTTATTTCTGATTCTAAGCTTGACCATTTACTTACTGGAATTCTTCTTTACCGCTTAAAAGCTGATGCTCACAGGGGGAAACAAATCCATATTATTCAGAGATTTTAGTCATTCCAACTTGCATTTATCCCTCAAAATCAGAAATAAGACAGTTCTGCTTTTGTTCACTCTGTTCCTCTTTTCCATTACCCACTTTTTCTTTATATAAACTTCACTTTCTGTCCCTCCTCTCCCATTCATGGCTTTGTTATCTCTAGTATGAGAAGGATTTTTAAGAATCTTTTGAGGTATTTGTTTTTTACACTGTATAACTCCTGTTCTAGTCCGGATTATAGTTTCAGCCCATGAAGTATATATGTTATTCAGTGCTTATTCAGTCCTGGCCTGGTCCGAGTTTAATTCTGGTTTAGAGGTGTAAAGTGAAGCATTTTATTCTAGTGTGCAATCACAGTATAAAAAAACAACAACCCAGTTCTTCAACCACAATTCTCCACTCTGGGCCATTTCCTCTTTCTTCCCTTTTCTTCCCATGAACTTCCTCTTGTTGCTTCTCTAACCTGGTCGTGAGATTGGCCTGGAGTCATGCAGCGGTCGCTCCTCACTCATCTCTGCTCTAGATTCTCCATCTGTGTCCATCACGGCCCCGTCTGCTGCTTATATAAAGGGCTTAGTGTTCATCATGCCGTGATTAAGACATTTAGGAATGTGGGCATTTTTGTCATAGATGCAGTTCTTTCCCTAATAGAATTAAAGTCAGGCCAAGAGAACAAGCTTTTATTAAAACAGAATTGATATTTTAAAAGTTACTTAAACTTAATTAATTGCACAATCACCATTAGAAACACATTGTTAGAAATAGCAGCATGGTTATGTTCACTTGTTTGACATAATCTGTGTAAACCTGTCGTGAATACTGTAATTCAAAGAGATGTTAGTATTTATTTGAACATTTTCTTGCCAGACTTCAGCTGCAGACTCCAGGCCACTACTCTCCTCTAGAGGCTTTTTATGAAGATAAGAGAGCAGTGCTGCCCCCTGGTGGTGATGGGATTGTCACTGCGTGTCCAGCTAATGCCTGGGGAGCTGTCATCAATCACAGCATGCACCCCGAGATGAAGGTACTGCTATATCACTCCATCAACTGTAAATATCATTCTTCATTTCAGATTGTGTTTCTCAGTCATAGTCATTAATCAGTTTGTCAAAAATATATACCATGAATTGATTAAAAGAAAGGTACCTTACATCAAAACTAGATTCTAAATTGAATAGTCTGAGAATGATCTGGACTCATCATCTTATCATCACATAATACAATTAAAAAAAATACTATTATTTTGTCACATTAAATTACATTAAATTGTCTTTTTCTTTTTTTTAATCATTGTGGGACGTAAATCAGTATCAGTATTTAAAAAGTATACTTTGCATAAGATTGTAAATTTTCATGAGACATTTTCACTTACATATTTAGATTTTGTGGAAGGTACAACATAGCGGAAATATTTATGTGGGGTTTAAAAACATTTCAGTAAGAATTAAGTAAAATACGTGAGACAATAGAAAAAGCCATTGACGCTTGAAAATTAAGAAAGTTGAAATGAAATAGGATTAGAGTAAAAGTAATATTCTTTTGATTCATTTATCTTCTACCTCAGATCACTCATCCGGCCGGCTGCATGTCCCAGTTCATCCGTTTTTTCGGGGAGCACATCATGGTGCTGTGGAAACTGGCTCTGCTCCGGAGACGCATCCTCATCTTCTCTCCTCCGCCTGTGGGAGTGGTCTGTTACCGAGGTGAGGAAATGAAGTTAAAACACCAATTAATAAGCACAATTTATCAAAAAATAACAACTCAAGGGACTCCAAAGGGTACAGGCAGAAGTGGAAGTGGTATTGGTTTAGAGGTGGACAAAATTAATGTGTTTTAATTATTTTTTTAATTATTTATACATTTTTTCTTGATAAAAATAATCAGAAAATATTTTAATGATATATCTGTAATGTGTCTGTAAATGTTTTGGTTGAGGTTCAAATCCAGCCCAAACGTAAATAGAAAATTAACCAGAAAGGGGTTTATACCATACTCAAATCTTGTAATACTTTTTGATGTAATTTGTAATAGCGTTAATTATAGATGATAAAGTCTAATTTTCAATCTTCAAAACATCAATTGCGTCATTGTTCATTTTTCAATACCTTTCCCACCACTATATTAAATTGGCCTTATTTGAACCCTAATGCCAAGAGCACTGTCAACCGTCATACATTTATCTACAATTATAATAAGTATTTTTATATCACTAAAATAATATTACAAAGAACCTCCCCTACTGTTAAAACTATGGACCATACTTTTTTGTCCAAGTTTAGTTCGAGTTTGTCCTGGTTTAGTTCACCTTGTTTTTGTTGGCCTGGTTTGCCGTTTATACATCGTTTGCTTTGTGTTTTATTTGGCTGTTCAGTTACATTTCTCATATTATACGTGTGTTAACAGACTCTCTTTCTTCATAGTTTACTGCTGCTGCTGTCTGGCAAACATCTCCATCCCGGGCATCGGAGTCGCCGTGCCCGAGTTTAGGCCCTTTTTCTACGTGAACGTGGCTGACATCAGTGCACTGGAAAACGAGCTCTCCTACGTCGCTTGTAAGAAATCTTGACACTCTCTTGACTCTCATGACACACTGTTAGTTGTAGTAGTAGCAGTAGTAAAACAATAACCTGCTTTGTTTGTACTTTGAGGCACTACTGAGAAGATCTTTGAGGAGAAGAAGGATCTGTACGATGTTTACTTGGACAATCAAAATGTGAAAACGTACAGAGAAGGACTAAAGCCGCTGCTCCGACTCAGCGCCGCAGACAAAGACAAGTACCACAAACTCACAGAGCAAAGGTACAGTTAAGATCGTTACATTCATTGTGCCACTTTAAAGCGATGCCAACTTTAGTACGACATTATTACTGTGCATTAATGCTGAGATTTCCTAAAAAACAGTGTTTCAATTGTGTTTAGGCAAATGTTGCTGTACTCGCAAGAGGAGACTGGAGACTGTGTGTCCAGTGAAGAGGATCTATTCATTCTGTGAGTACAAGTCCATAAAGAATAAAGGTTTGCATAGTAACCTAAACACCTAAGCAAAACATGTCATTATTTTTTAGCTATTTAGATCTCGAATGGTCCAAGAATATGAGCTTTTTGACACAATGCTACCAAATTAAGCTTAAATAATGCTAATTATTTAAGCTTAAGGTTAATTATTTTTTTCCTTTTTAAATCTGCCCTGATTTTTTGGAGTTTGGGTGTACTTTAGAAAATAGTTATTTGATTACTGAATTTGTGAATAATTAATAATTGATTAGTTACGATTAATCAATGAACTTGTTTCAACCCTAGTTTGAAAACAACCACTATTAATAATTGAGGTTGCGTTCACACTTGCACAGACATCACATCAAAACTGGGGCTAAACCAGGACTAAAACGGGACCAAATCAAGTCCGAGTTAGATCAGAATGAAACTGGAATGAATTGATCAACACATATTTGGTATTGAAATGAAGTCCCTAACACAAAAGCCTATAATGTGAACAAATCTATCTTTCACTTCTTTGTCAAAGTATTTAAGACGTTTTTTTATTCATCTGCGTTTTTCAACTAGGTTCTTCTTGGAGCAGAACAACCGGATTTTCCAGACGCTGAGTGAAGTTGCCAGCAGCACTGAGCCCACCCTGACCCAGGAGACGGTGAGGGCCATGGGGCTGGACCCTCACGGAGACCGGCTCTTCCTGCTCCACCTGCTGGAGATCTACGGCTACGACACGCTGCTCGTCTCTGAACAACTCTGCTGCAGTTGAGGAACCGTCAGTCAAATGGAAAGAGAGAAAGAGTTTTGCTTTGAATTGATTTTGTGCTGCACTGCTGGTATTCCCAGTCACACTGGGAAAGTAGATCTAATTATTAGAGCTATGTGTAATTTGGTCTCTTGCTGGAAATTAGTTGTAGGGCAACTTCTTAGAAAACCAAACAAGATTTTAAAAATGTGTTTTATTAATTTATTTCCCATAGTCCATCCTGTTTAGAGAAACTGTCGATCTTAGCAGTATACTGTCTATTGCACTTTGATTCAGGGTTAGGCCTGGGTCTGCACTGGATGTAACAGCTCAGATTCTGTGTCTCTGAAGTGAGTTTGAAGCGTCACAACAGTGGAAAAAGCAGAAGAGTCTAAATTGTGATAAATCCAGTGTTCAGAAAAGCGGTCAGTCCTCTTACTCATCCACAAATGTACAAAGCGGCATTGTGTGCACATGTTTGAAAAAGAAAATAGTCTATTTGTTCTAAAATTAGTATTCAGTAATAAGTATGGCCGTCGGTGCCGCCATGTTTTTTTTTTGTTCAGTTATGATTTCCGGCCAAACCACAATGCTGCTCTGTGATTGGTTCCAGTCTCACCTGCCGGCCCTAAATGACATATGATTGGCTCCTTAAACCACTGGCGCAGACTGCAAACAAATCTGCGGGAAAATCGTGAGAATTCATCTTGCTGACACTGGATGGGCAATGTTGGTAAAGAATTAACCAACAATAAGAATGTTATTTCTCACAAAAATCTAATCTACCAGTAGTGATTTTATTGTATTAACTCAATGTATTGAAATAGTGGTTGATATTTTGTCAAATTGTGCGTCCTGAAAAATCTGGCCCTCGGGAAACTTACTGTAAGTTGAATAGCCCTGCACTAAACCCTTAACTTTGGGTTTGAACCTTTGAGCCAATCTCTAGCAATAGGTACATTTTGTCCTTGGGTGTCATGGCTGTTATGAAAAGAGACTGTTAACGCCAACTAAAAGCAAGTTTGACGCAAGCAGATTTCAAAAGCGTTGGGGTCCAAAGCTGAAGATGCAAGATTGCCTTGTTGGTCGAGTTGAAGTTGAGAGAAAGGTAGCCATTTCTGTAAATACTTTTTTGTACAGTGTGTCAGCCTGTGTGTGCGTGTGTGATATGGGTTTTCCTCTTTGTACAAGAAGTGCTGGAAATCACATTGAACTAAATGCCTCTTATGTCCAAATCAGGTCCACATTAGTTGAACTGTTGAATATTGTATGGTCAAACTGCCTTCACAAGCCATGTCTGTAAACACTACATTTACTGCTGCAAAAAAAAAAAAAAGAGCTGGAAGTTTAATTGTTGCGACTGAAAAGATGCACCTGAAATACCGGAAGAAACCACTTCATTTAAATGTAGGCGCACTGTTGGCTGGGTCTACAGTGCGGATGGGATGTTAAGCACTGGTGAAATAACATTGTTTGAGTGCTACACAACGTTCGAATGTAACACAACGAAATGGCATTAAATGTAGATTATGAACATTATTATTATTATTATTATTTGTTATGCTAGGTAATGATTAATATAGGGAAAAAATAAGTACAGTTCAGGTACCAACACCAAGTACTGGGAAAAAGAAAAGACAAAAAAGCTACCCAGCCCTAATAAGATCTTCTATACACATTTTTATATTTACCATAACTAATCTAAATTCAATTACTTAAAAGTGCAGACATCAAAGCACCCGTCTTTGGCAAATCCTAACTCTGTATTATGAAAACTAAGAATATATTGTACACAAACATGGAATCTTACACAGTATTTGTTAAATATTTTTTTAAAAAGCAGTATGTTTATGTTTTGGCCTCAGTGTCTATGAATAAGATTTATTGGATAAGAATTTAGGAATCAAGAATTGATCCGTCTCATTTGTACAAAATCAAAATATTACATTCACCCTGGAAAAAATTGTCAAGGGATTTTAAAATGATTTCAAGTAAGAAAAGGCAGATGAATGCATCTTTTATTACATTTTTCCTTTGATAACAAATACACCTCAACAATCACCCTCTATATGTCCTGAACGTAACACTTCACATCACTTTGTGGCTCGTGCACAAAACATGCTTTTGTATTATTTGAATATTTTGTCTTAGTCATTTGTAAACTATTTTGTTGTAAATAATTATGTTCTGATGAAATGGAATAAGCTGAATGCGTTTTATGTGAAACCTCAGAAGTCAGCGGTGGAAAACACTTAATTTTACTGAAGTGGTTTATTTACCCAAGACCTTTTAGGTTTTCTAAATTCTTGAAGGTAAAAAACTAAAAAAGATTCTAAAATTAGACAAATACATGCGGTAAGTGAATTGCATCTTTAGACTTACCATCACAACATTCTTGAGTTTGAGAAAATACAGAAACACATCCACATTTGAATGTATAAACGTTTTAAATAATTCAGAAATGTGTTTTTATGAATTTATTTCCACTCAAGTTATATTTCCAACTCGCTGTCCAATATCCACTTGAACACCATGTACAGATTTCTGTTGAAGGAACACGGTGATACATTTGACTCGTTAAAACATGTTTATTTTACTGTAAAACCATTCTCAAATAAAGTGCATTATCACTGGTTATGAACGCAGTTATAGTCTGTTCAATGTCACTGAATAAGTAACTAAGTTACAATTACAGTTAGTTTATATGCTGTGCTCATCTTCAGCAGATCTGCTTAAAAATAAATATATTGTTTCAGTTGCAAATAAAAAAATAGAGCAGAGTTTAAAATGCAGGCAAGTGTCAATAAATTGTTAAAAAAATAAAAACATTACGCAGTTTAGTTGAAGCAAACGTGTCCAGCTCCATTTCTCTAGCGATAAAAACATCATAATTTAATAGATACACAATATATCGACTTTATTACATAGTTTTAATTTATTGAGATGCATTATGTAAAAAAACAACATAGAAAACTTAATATTGTAAAAAAAAGAAAGAAACCCCTATAACCGGTTTAAAATTATTCTGTGTCATTGTTGATTATAATGTAGTCGTCACTATTGGAGGAGCTGGCGTTGCACACATTGACGTTGCCGGGGTCGGTGGAGGCTAGTGCGGGTGTAGTGTTGTAAATGGCGGTCTTCAGAACTGTCGTCCAGCGGTCTCTGTTGTCCGTGTGGTCGCAAAAGAAAGTGTGCGTGATTTTTGATTGTCTCAAACAGAAACAAGCTTGACCCAGAAACTCCTGCGGACATTTCTCCATCGTGTAGCCGAGCAGAGGAATAGTGGACAGGGGTTTGACGTCCTACAGAAAAACACAGAAGAGACACCAGTCAAAACATGTGTGAATAGTGTAATGGGTTTTTCAAATATAATAATAATTAATTATTAATTTAAATGACGTAAACCTCTTGTTAAATAATTTTGTCCCTTTTCTGTCAAAGCACAATCAGATGTTACACTTTTAAATGTAGTAAACAGACAAATATTTGTAAAATAAAACATTGATATATTCCTACCTGTGGCGCAGCATACAAGTACAGGACCGTCGGATCATTTTTGGGAAGAACAGCCCAAGTTTGTTGCCTTGATTTTGGGTTGTGACCATAATTTAAGAAGCCGCTCATTAAACTCGGTAATATGGGACTGTCTGACTGCAACAACACAAACATATTTGATTAGAAATCTGCAATTTTTTTATATTCAAAAGATTACAATTTAACTATATTGCTCTAGTGCTTTATAAATATGAATCAGTTTCTAAGATTATTATTCATTCACTTTTCTGTTCAGACTAACGATCTGTTACTGTATGTTACTATTATAGAATACACACTACACTATATCGTACCATCTCTACAATATATCATTGCCTACATACCTTGGATACAGTACAATTACATGTGCATTTTGGTTATCCAACACTAGACTTTGATAAAGAAACGGTGCTCACGTCTGCTCTTGGTCGCTCTCTTCGCTTAGTGGTCAGGATGAGGAAGCAGGATTTACACACTCTGTTCAGCTTGTTCCCATCGTACTCCAGAGCTACCTTGTTGTCTGAACACTTCCAACACACAACCTGTAAAAGTAGAAGTAAAAGTAGCGCATGACGTAACAGTATTGGGAGAGTAGAAACCCTGGCTTACACATCCGCAGGCTCTGCAGTGGTGCCTCCTTCTCGTGAGCGGGTTAAAAGGCTCGTTACATTTCATACACGTCGTCACCTCATGGTCTCGGATCCACTTCGGAGCGCGGCGACCCAGTTCCTTCATCTGTACAAAATGTGTGAGGAGCCAGTGTATCGCCTTGGATGATTTCTTAAAGTTGATACTGTACATCGCATTCACACGAGCCCCACACTTACCGGTTGCTCCCTGATTAGTTCTTGCGTGGCCGTTTTGAAAGTTTCATTCTTCTTCTGGAAAACACGAACGGCTTCCTGGATCACCTGCAAAAAGACGACACAATGTGAAGAAACTGCACATTTGGACAAGGTGCATGTGGAAGAAACCCCGGGCTGAACGTTACCTTTATCCAGTCATCGCGTTCTTCTTTAGAACTACATGAAGACAATAAGGACAATGTTTAGTACAGTTGAATTATCGGTGAAGCTTTCTAAAGGACATTTGGCCAGACCAGCGATCAGGCCTACATTTAGAATGAATAACTGCTGCTGCCTGCACACCTGGCTTGCAGCTCCACAGTCTTCTCCTTCCCAGAGACCTGAAAACTAAAAGGATGTTCTTCGTTTATCGTCCGCTGAACGCTCAGCCCGTCCATCCCGATCCTGCAGCGCACGGTGTACCTCTGCCCCACCAGACTGAATTTAGGCGAGCAGCACAGCAGGAAGTTATTGAACTGTGGGACACAAATCAAAATACAATAGAGGATTTAAACGCACATCTACTTTTACCGTATATGAGAAAATAGAAAATATGCTTAATCTCTATTCTGCTCACAAGGAGAGTGGTGCAACATCCCAAGCTTCATTCAAGAAACAGCAGAAATAGGCATTTTAGCTCGTCTTAGTAACAAATCAAGCACCATCTAAATTGGACCAATAAGCAAAATCAAACTGATATCTAAAGTTTTAGTTTTTGATCTAATGTCTCAAAAGCAATGCCGGAGCAAATCCAGAATACAATTCAATATTTTGTACCATCCAAATGTTTTTAAAAAGAGCTTTCCAATAGAGATGCCAAATTATAAAAATTAAGTAAACAAATTAAAACGAATTAAAAAGAATTACTAAATCTGACCTTTACGGAATGGTTTTAGATTTGCACTGCACTGCTGCTTCGATGTGTTGACGACTATATTCTATGAAGTACATCTATGATCTAATGCTAAGGTATCAAACATTGAGCCGTTCCCTTATTATCAATATCAAATTTGACGTTTTAGTATCACAACACTAACTGTTACTTTCTTTGCAGCCCTGTTACCGAATTAAATCAGTAATGCATGAAGCTGGAATTTCTTTGGACTTAAAGTTGATATTTTTGTATTGCTTGAATGTCCTTGCGCAAGTTCAGTCACAGAAACTACACACATCTTAAATAAAACTGCTTATCCCCACATGGAAAAGGCAACACACAAAGATAGGCATTATTGTTCAAACCAAAAAGAGCCGTCTCTCCATGGCAGACGTGTTCCTGGCAGCGAGCTTGACGAGACGTCCCTCCTTCAGAAACTCGTTTGTCGGATTGACCACCTCCTTCTCTCCCACCATCTCAAAGATCTCCAGCAGCTTCCTCACATCCTCCTGCGAGGCACACACCAGCGTTACACAATAATACACACAGACAACAAACTCATTTCAGACACTGCACAGTAACACGTTTCTTAGTGGAAATGTGTTTTGGAAACGTACAGCTTTTTTGATGGCACTGTTTGAGTGGACCGTTGCCATGGAAACAATCTGCAATGACTCTGTAAGGAGACAGATATAGTAAAACATATTTGTAATAAAAGTGAACCTTTACAACTTGTATATAAATAAACAATTGAAGCCAATCCAAACTTTCAAATGTGATTTACTGTGACTGAAAATGTTGCATAAATCAATATAATGGAACACGGTGTCAAACATAAAAACCTTTAAGCATTAAAATTTGAGTAAACAGGGGCATACAACTCCTTCAATGAAAATAACAGATGGATACTAATAGAATGTACAGGCACCAGGGGGGAAAGCTATCGCAACAACATGAATGACACAGAACGAACTATCAAGGACTGAGCTCAAATAACTAACAATGGACATTTATAAGGGGGGAATAAACATATTTGATAAGGCCTGTATGCATCATTGTCTTGATTTTTGTAGCCTTGTGTTTTTGTTGTTGCTGCTTTTTTCCTCTCCAAATCCTGTTTTGTGGTTTATGAAAATAAAATGCTACAGATAATAAATAAAATAAAATGTAAACTGTACCTAAAACATGAGCTGAAATAAATGGCACAATAAAACTCTTTAGTTATAAATATCTAAAATGAATCATGTTATTAAAGCCTTTACAGCTAAAAAGGAAATGTACTACAATAATCTAATTATTGAACAACTACAACAAATGTCAGTAGTAGTAGTAATTATCACGCCTAGTAATTAATGGATTGTAAAACGCGGATGTTTTACCCTGAGCAGGTTGATAATCTGGATGATCCTCTGGGAGTTTCTTCAGATAATCTCGGAGCAGTAGTTCGTATCGAGGAAGTCTCTGCACAGGCTCCAGCATGTGGTGCTGCAGAGTCAGACTGCTACACTCCTCCAGGCTCTGAACACAACACGCATCAAAATGAGGAGCTAAACGCTCGTATATTTGTTTCATACAAATATCAGAAAACCCAATTAACCTAATACGTTTTTGTGTCATAGTTTCATAGTACACTTTATGGGTTTGTTTCATAAATCACGTCATATAAAGTAGATGGAATGTTGTTTTTGTATACTACTGCACCTAATGGTCAGGATTTGTTATAAACCCTTTGAAAGAACAGTTTTGAACCATTGACAGGAGATACAGACTCAGTGAAATGCTGTGGCTGATTGGCGTAAGACCGTAGGGCGCCTCTCACCTGTATGTCCTGAATGATGTTCCTGAATGCAGAGGAGCGCTCGGTCCAAGTCCTGACCAAGTCCAAGGACTGGTCAAAGTTTCGGACATAGTCGGCGTACATTCTCATGAAGGGGGCGTGCTGCAGCAGGACACTGCCCAGGCCGGGACAGTCATTTCTGAAAAAACACATACAACCTTAACTTCAGAAGCCCTTTATGATGACAATAAAAACAAGACCAGTTACGTCGCCCACACTGGCGCTACCGGGGCCCCCACCCTGGAGCCAAGCCTTGGATGGGCGCTCGACAGCAAGAATCTTTCCCCATGGAGCCCAGCCCGGGACAGCCCGAAGAAGCGACGTGGGGCCGTCCTCCTGTGGACCCACCACCTATGGCAGGATCCGTAAGGGGCCGGTGCGGAGAGATCTGGGTGGCAGTGGATGGCGGGGGCTTCGACTGCCGCCCGGTGTAGGTAGGGAAATGAAAACCATGTTGAATCAGTGGCCCACTGTCACGTCTTTCGAAGAGGAAGCAGAGACTGAGGAATCGGAGGCTGACTCGTCCATCACCCAGGCTGAAGTCACTGAGGTTGTTCGCAAACTCCTCGGTGGCAGGGCTCCGGGGGTGGATGATATCCGCCCTGAGTACCTAAAGTCTCTGGATGTTGTAGGACTGTCTTGACTGACACGTCTCTGCAACATCGTGTGGCAGTCGGGGACAGTGCCTCTGGACTGGCAGACCGGGGTAGTGGTCCCTCTGTTCAAGAAGGGGGACCGGATGGTGTGTTTCAGCTATAGAGTGATCACACTCCTCAGCCTCCCTGGTAAGGTCTATTCCAGAGGAGAATCTGATAGTTGAACTTCAGATTCAGGAGGAGCAGTGTGTTTTTTTTTTTTGTCGCCCTCCGAGACAACTGCTGTTGTGATTTTGGGCCTTACAAAATAAATTTAATTTAATTTAATTTCGTCCTGGTCATGGAATACTGGACCAGCCCAACACATAATTCCAATCATTAGCCAAATCCCTCCATGTCTTCTCCTTTTTGCCATTGCTTCGTATACATCCTTATAACCTCAATAAAGTAATTAGTCAACAAATAAAACCTTTGGTCAATTATGACACCATTGACCGATTATTTGACTAAATGACTAATAAATTACAGCCCTTATTATAGCATAAGTATTATATCTTGAGGTTCTTAGCGATCAGTCCATTTCAGTCCATTGGTGAAAATAGTCTCAGTCCAATCTGCCATTCAAGCTCAATAATACCCCAGCACCAGAGACAAAGAGCCTCACCTGTGGCTGATGCAGTTCTCCAGGTCTGGGAGCAGAAACTGACTGTGGAAGGAGAAGATGGAGGAGACGTTGGAGAAGATGTTTTTGACGACTTCGAGAGGGAAAGAGCCTCGGTTCGCTTCTTCTGTCAGACGTGAACAAAACACCTGAGAACAATTTCAGAAACGTTAGCAATTTAATAAAATGTCAAAATATTATCAGTCGTTTCTTACCAGGTCTAACAGGTGCAGTCGAGCCACATAAGCACGCTCCGTTTGCAGGAACTCATTTGCAATTTTACACACTTTCTGTTCCGCACCATCGGCATCTTTCACACACTCCTTTTCTGCAGGCTCCACCTCCGCATGCTCCTCAGACTCCTTTTCCACAGGCTCCTTTTCCACAGGCTCCTCCTCCACAGGCTCCTCCTCCACAGGCTCCTCCTCCACAGGCTCCTCCTCCACAGGCTCCTCCTCCACAGGCTCCTCCTCCACACGCTCCTCCTCCACACGCTCCTCCTCCACACGCTCCTCCTCCACACGCTCCTCCTCAGACCACCTGCAGTAAAACTTTTGGGCATTGACCACTGGTATTTTGGCCTCTTCAATTCGATGGTCGTTTCCCTTCATGGCTATCGTTGTTTCATTTGTTAAACTGTCCGTTTGGTTGAAAACATCTGGATCAGAAATATTGCTGGTCTGGAGTGGTTGTAGTGGAGAACAGTCTGGTTCAGGATAAACACTGAAAAATACAACATTTGTTACCAAAAAGAAAACTACTGAAAAAGGCGCACTATGAAACTTTTCTTTGCCACATGCTGGTCTCCATGGAGATGTTATTGCTTTACATAGAATGTTCCAAACTATTGCAATAAATGTGCGATAACCAGCCATTAAAAGCTCTTTACATAATTTTTTGATGATATGATGATTACTATTTCAGTCGTTATGTTACTATAATCAAGATTATTTATTAACTGTATAAGCTTGAGTATAAGTTGCACAGTGCACCTTTAATGAACAAAACTAATTAACTACTGAACTAAACCAAGCATAAATTAGTTTATTAAACTACACATTATTACACTACTCATTATTCAGGTCACAATATAATTGTAACAACTAAAATGAATAATGAGAGTGCCTCGGACACTGACCAGGTACGTTAAAAGTCCTTTATTATACAGCGGGACGCCAACATATTCAATTGTGGTGGTTAGCTGACACAGTATAGAGACAGACATGCTTACTATTGTCACAACAAAACATTAAACATATATTAAATAACAGAAAAAGCACCGTAATGACAATTCAGAAAAAGAAACCATCCCTCTTAATATTACAGGCGGTGACAGGCTAAAATTGCTCTCTCAAAGAGAAACCTTCTGGATTGTGACTTTGAAAGCTACAATATTCCCTGGACTTATTTATGAGTTGATACAGTAAGCGCTCTCTACCTCATCTGGGTCTTTTTCTGAATTGTCCTTGCGCTTCTCCTTCTACCACAGTTGGTGTCCTCGTCTACAATAAAGGACTTTTAACTTACCTGGTCAGTGTGTCTCAGATCTTTGCCCATTTTGCATAGTTTTTAACAAGGCAATTTCCCTGAATTCTCATATGTATTCATCCTCGAAGAGCACATGGCGTTTTGGACTCAAAAAACTAAAGTGCTCACTCTCCTTAAGTGCTCACTCTCCACTCTCCTTAAAATGAAAAATCATGGCAATTTTAGAGGCAAAATTAAGTAATTTCAATTAGAGGTGGGAAATATTTCAAAATTTAGATAATATCGTGAATGTTGTCTTTTAAAATATAAAAAAATAAAAAGCCGATTAAATATAATATGTTTTGTGATTCATTTTACAGACATTTCACACATGTCTGATAATTAAACCTCAGCTAATGCATTTAAAGAGGTTTTAACACATTTCTGACATAATATTGTCTCACAATTGTTATTGGGATAGTTAAAAATAAACCTAAAATGTGCCATTTATCTGGCCGCTTATGTCACTTATCATTCAGAAAGATTTGATTTCATAAATGTATTGGACCATGGGAGTAAAATAATTAACAACATGTAGACATTTTCTATAGCATGATAACATATTGTGTGGCTATGATAGGAATAAGAAAGAAAGAAAAAAACGGTTGAACCTGCTTTCTTCCATGTAAGTGATCAGGTCAGGCACACTCAGAGACTTTGGTCGGCTCCTCTCATGTCTGTCACGCTTTGGGATTTTGTTTATTCCGAGCCAAGACTTGGAGTTCTTGGCAGGAGTATAGGTCCATATCTTCCCATGAATCGGACTCTGACTTCGCACTCGTATCGAAAGCGGACTGCTGTCGTTCAGGCTGTACTTCCCTTCGCTTTGTGGGCTACGGTTCTGACTTCCTACATGTACTGAACCCTGTGATCCCAATATTGGTCTGGGCGTGCGCTGAGAAATAGCCCAAGTTGCTTTGGCAGGGCTGGAGGGTCTATTTTTGGCTTTGACAGGACTGGGTGAGTAGCAGTTCAGAGATGGGATGGAGACTCCGTTCAGGCTCCGGTTTAGATTTGGTGATCTGGGCTTTACAGGACTCTGGAGGTGAGATTTAGGTGGGACTGCAACAAAACATGCATAAAGTTTAGAGCGCAACCATTGAAAGCCTATTTTCCAATGCAATACAAGTAATGATAGAAAGTATAAGAAAATATGATATACCTGAAGTAAGTCAAATATGCAATTGTATCTGAATACTGACTGCAACAGAGCATAATGTGTAATGAAATGGATTTGTCGAATATGCTATAACATTTAGCATTCGATTTTTAGCTTCAAAGTGCATTGTGTCTTTGTAACTTTTCTGGTGCAGAGACCACAACTTGTTTGAATCCATGGAGATGTTATTGCGCTGCCAAGAATGTAGAAAGCTAAGTGGCAGCAGCGTTACAGCCTGCTCAGAATGCATACGTTTAAAATAAAGTGTTTGTTTAGCAATGACCTGTAATTGAATAAAAGCTGGATAGATACGTGTAATGTTGTACTGTGGAAGACTCACCTGCCAGAGTTACCGTACAGAGTGCATCAAGCATCAAGTATGATACATTACGAGGATTCTATGATACAGTTTAAGACGAGAGGTTACCGTGTGGTTTGTGGAGGGATCTTTTGGCTGGGCTCCTCTCATGTTCTTCCTCAGGCTCCAGTGTGAACTTTGGATCTGCTCCACAGAGTCTGTGGAATGACTTTCTGTAGTTGTAGGAGATGCACACGTCACTGTCTGAAAAAATCAACAGCCAAAGACAAACACTAGGTCAAAAACAAACGCTAGGAGCAAATGTTTAAGTACTTTGTTCTCCTTGTATAAGTCAACTTTCCAGACACTTTTAGTCACTAGAAGAGAAATAGCAGCTACACAAAATGCTCCCACTGTTTATTGTGAAATCAGAAGATGCAGTAACTTCTGAACACCAAAAGTGCAGGGGCTGTGTAAATTATACAATTTTAAATCAATATTGAGATTTGTATTGCAATTGAAAAGAATACAGAAACTTTTTGTTTTTTAAAAACCATAAAATAAACTGGGGCCGATCCAATAGTAATCCTCCCATATAAAAACATGTGGCTTGAAGCGTAGTTCAAACTTTAGGTAAATACATTAGATTGTTTTGATAAAACATCCTTACGGTTCACATTATATTTAACATGTTGAGCATTTCAATGAGACAAATATGTTTGTTTTTTACATTTCTGACAGTAACGCTGTCAACAATCATCTTGCTCTTGCTTTTCCCTTCTCCTGTTCTAAAGCTTTAGATCTGGAAAAACAGTTGCTTACCTTCAATTTCAGACAGATCATTTCTCTCATTAGATTTTCAGTGTTACTCCTGGTCTTAGGCGCAGATACAATATGTTACAGACACATGTGTCGTGTGGAAAACTATCAACTTTCAGCTGTTTTTTTCACTTCTGCTTTTTCTGCCTAAGGCAAATTTTGCGCTGACTGTTGTTTAAGTTTGGAGTGACAGTCTTTTTAAAGTAAATAGCCTCATCTTATTCCTTGTAACTTGTGTTCGTTAGTGAATACAATCAACTAAGAACATATATCAAAAACAAAGCACACCACAACTATTAAGATAAAATTAAAAAAAATTTCACCCAATTGGCAATATTGGCAAAAAATCTCTTTTAATTGATGAATGATATTATGGCAATCCTTTAAGACGTGCTAAATTGTGACTGTAAGTTGGCTGAGGTCCAAATATCATAGAAAACGTTGATGGATTTTAAAATAAACAAAAATGGTTCAGAAAAATCACTTAAAATATCACAAATTGTTTTTATTCTTAATCATCTCTTTTTGTGGAATTTTAACCCTTTTAACTAACTAAATATTCAAATTTTGCATTATCTCCCCAAAACCCCCCAATTGCAATACATCCATTTTTATATTCATCTCCCATATCCAACATGTAATGGATACAATATCGCAGATACATGTCGCTGGAGACACAGCACTGGTGCAAAACATTTTCCAACAAAAGTCTAAAGCTGAAGCAGCGCTCGATGAGGGAATACTGGGATCTTGTGAATGGAGTTAAACAACATTCAAAGTCCAATCCGAGTCAGGGGAAAGAGATTTCAGAGATATTACACAAAGAGGCTCGAACTGTGCCCCAAACACACAACATTAGGGATTATACTCCAATGTAATCTATGTCACGGCCTTTTCTTACAAGGTTTAACCCAGAGGCCAACTCAGTTTATAATACTTTTGTGTGACTCTGGTTAAATAATGTTTGATTTGTCACCATTGCAAGCTCACAGTAAGAATACAAGTTTAACAAGGCTGCAATTGAATAAATGCAAGAAGAATGTTTAATCCCAAACTGTGGAACATTCCAGTTACAGAAATAACATTTTTATGAAGACAAGAATGTACTATGTAACCTGAAAAGTGACATAGTGCACCTTGAACAAAATGAGAGCACATAAACTTACATAAAGTCTACAACTAGCACTTCTCAATAATGCAAATTAACTGTTCTGTAATAATTAGATTTCAAAATAATAGTAATACAAATTCTGCCATTATCAAAACTGTATAAACTGTGTCAAATAAACAAACACACATCATCGTCACCATTGAGAGCTCACAGTAAGAATGCACGGTCAACCATCATGTACTTTAACCGTCCATATTTTGATGTGTAGTTCAGAATAACCTGCTTTAGCCCCTCATTGTGAAACGCCCACCTCGGCGCGTGCTCTTACCTGCGTGCCTTTTGAACTTGCGTCGCACCGCCACTCTCCTGAACTCCTCCGTCTCTCTGGAGCAGGTCAAGGGCAGACTTCTCCTCCTCTTCTTCAGTTCAAACATCACGCGTTTGACTCTCTGTCTTTGAAATTAAAAACACCGACAGGAAACACCATGGAGTACACTCTTTATCTCACCCCAGGCGATCAGCGCGCGCGTGTCTGCCTGGTCCACATTTGGTCCACGCTGATCACAAGCCCCGCCCCCAAAGGCAGAGTTTGTTAATTGGTTGTCCCGCCCCTTGTCAAATGCATTCACCAATCAGGAAGCAGAGGGAGTTATCGATTACGTTTATGGTTTCCCCGAGTTCTGACGAAAAACTTTATTTGATTCAGATATTGCAACAGAAATCTTATCATTGATCGTGTGGATGCAAGAAAGCAGATTTTATTCAAGGGAGGAGAGCATGCTGGAACTCATACTATTTAACACCTCATTGGGCATAAAAATCAGACATTATTATTAAGTTGGACATTTGACATACTTTGGACTAAGTGGGACTTTTATTTTGTATTTAAATGTGCAGTGATTTTGTTTCTCTTGAGGTTTAGTTGATTTGTACTTGTTTTTATTTTCGTGTTGCGTTTCATGTTGTGTTCAGAAATGTTCTCCTGTTCTACGTTTGTTCTTTTGAAAAAAAAATGAAAATAAATAAATAAAAGAATCAGACATTACTAATAATTTGTAAAAACATTCTGAATGTCTTTCCTGGGTAAATATGTTTAAAGGTGCACAATGTAACACAGGGGTGTCCCAACTTTTTCACAGAGGGCCGAATTTTGAAACGTATTGGTATACGCAGCAGAGGGCCACAAACAACCAGTCAATGTTGTATTTGTTGAATGACAAAGTTAATCATTCGAAATTTTGCATTTGACATAGTTTCGATGCCTCCACACATTTAATGATACTTGGAACATTAATATTAGGTTGGTATAACATCAAAATGCTTGTATTTTTCAAATTTTACCGTAAAAAGTACTACTTTGTGTTTGGATCAACTTAGCAGAAAGCCAGAAGGGCCAACAAAAATTGGTCTGAGGGCCGCATTTGGCCCCCGGGCCGTAGTTTGGACATGCCTGATGTAACGTTTCTGCTGAAGGGTCTGTCGCATGCTTGTCTCCACATGTTAGTGCTCTGATTAGAATGTTCAACATAGTATGGCAGCTGGCACCACCAGGTCAGATCCGTGGAGAAGCGACCTCACTCACTGTAAGAATGCATGTTTTTCGAGGTATTTGCCAACAAAAACACCTGTAATTGTATAAATGCAAGATAGGTAAGTGAAATGCCATACTGTGGAACATTCCAGACAAGGTTAGAACATCTCAGTGGAGAAAAACAAAAAGTAGCAGGATTAAAAATATTAGCCTGGCACTGGTTTGACCTACTGTACGTAAAATATACAATGATTGAATTGAACACAAACACAAAATGAGAGGAACAACAGCTTTATTACAAAAAGCCACAGAGAAAGACGCAAAACTTCAACAGAGGGACCTCGAACACAACACAAAGACAGGTTCAGGGACCTCAGTATGGCAGTACTTTAGTGCAGCTTCAACAAATGTGACAGAATTTACACAGCCTTCTGCAAAAGTGCTTAACGGGTTCATGCTCGAGGCGTGACCATCTCTGCATTACTGTAATTAAAGGAATCGTATGGATAATCTTAAACTAAATGCTTTCTGTAACTAATAAAAAACCCATAAAGTTAGATATATATGCTACGTTCCACATACAACCAAATGTCTATCTTTTTTATTTTATTTTTTATATGCTGCTTAGAAGAGTGTTAGTTATTGATTAAAATGTTCCTTGAGATAGATGCAGATTTTTGTTATGACATTCTTTGAAACTGAATTGACAACCATTTATATTTTCTTTTATTTTGCTTAAATCTCCTCTCGTCGAAGTTAAAGCTTTGTATAACTCTCAAAGCCATTAAACAGTTGCCTGACCAGCCAAAACCACACACTTTGACAATACTTTACAAGAACAGAATGTAAGAGGCGCTGGCTAGTCAGGACACTTAAACGGCTGCAAAGATGGTCATGTGACAGGTGAAGAGCCAATCAGAGGCGAGACATTCACTCCATATCACAATAGCCAGTCTTCATAACTCCAAAAACAACCGGAATTCAAACAGGGTTCAAAATGTAAGCAATAGAGCAAAAATAATGTACAGTTGTAAGTGTAAACAAAGAACAAACAGGCAGATAATGGTGGTGGAGAGAAACAAATAGTAATAAAAGATTTGGCAAAATTAAAATGCTCTAAAAGTTGTACATTCTGTGCTTTGTTCTGCCTTTTTCACACCAAAACTATTGAGATTTAAAAAAAAACAAAAAGCATCAAGTAAAAGCAATAACATTATAGCGAAACAATGCGAGAATTAAGATCGGAATAAACAAATGTATATGAAAAAATACGTCTTTTCCAAAATAATCTACTTTAATGTTTGTGAAAAAAAAGTGTTAGTAGGTCGGTCACATTTTTAGTGACTTCATATCCAGTTGTAACATATAAGAGGTGCCTTGACATGTTTTCTGTGTTCGTCACTAAAACTTATTGTTTGCATTTGTATCTTAAATTGAGAGAAAATTGAGAGTAAATTGTGATTAAGACAATTAAGACCAGGATGGACTAGTGCATTTGCAAGGGTCTTCACTTCTTTTCAATAACTTCTATTACTTTAGACTCAATTTTTTTTACCTCTAAATATTTGACACACCCATTTTTAAACAAAACGTAAATGCCAAGACAACCCCTTTGTTTTTGTTTTTCACTTACACCGACTAATGAGCTAAACCTTGTGCTGTTAATAGTTTAAATACAGTGGATCTATTCAAGAAAACGCTCGGTCATAATCAACATTATTTTTGGCAATATATTTCTCTACATAAATGACCATTCTCCTGGAACAAAGACCGGCTTCGTTCTTGAAAATGGACTGTTTTGTACTTTCAGATTCTGCTACAAGCTAAATAATACAAAGAGTTTGCAGACATAGATGAAGGCAAGGTCAAAACGGTGACGGGGATTTTCAGCTAATCAAATCGCTCGTCAGTCTGTTTGTTGTTCTGGTGACAACAAAAAAAACAAAATTGTTTGAATATAGTCCTAGAGTTTTCTTGTGGCAGTGATCTAGTGAAGGCAGCCTAAATCGTAACCATTTGAGGACAGAGTATAGATCACAAATTGTGTATTTTCAGTACTTTCTTCGCCATTATACATCTTCTACACATCAATTACGAGGTGAAATTATGTCCAGTGCTCCAGTTAAAGTGCAGAGTTAGTACTATTCATTTGGAAATACTGTGCGCTTAGAAGAAAAGCTACATCCAGGATACGGGAAAACCTCTGCAGACTGAGGCAGATTATTTGCACCAAAAGGCCAACACTTCCTAATGTTTACGACATAAAAGTTACTCGTCTTTCGAATGAGAACATGTGGGAACCAGTGCAGTGTGATTTATGTTTAGACAGAAAAAAACTAACAAAAAGGCTTCAAAAAAATACATTAAAAACCTTCAGTCTCCAGTCCTCGGGATGGACCCAGTTTAACCCCAAAGGCACCAAAATGATTTACCAGATAATTATATACTGTATTGGGATTCTTTGTTGGGGCTGGGGGGAATTGTGAATTAACTCAAGCCAAATTACTGCCTTGGCACAATCATAAGCTACATCAGTAAAATATGTCATGTGACAGCCATGCCTTGGTCCTAGTTTACTCCTGAATTTGTAATGGTATTCATCATTTGTACCTTGTTGGGTTAGTTTGAAAGCCGATTTAGTTTTTACACTCACTTTAATCTACGGTAGTGCAACATTGTTCTTCAATCTTAAAACAACGGTGCCTAAAAATGACGGATAAAGTGACTATTGCTGGCTATGGACTCAAACAAAACTAATACAGCAATACAATAGTTCAACGAGCCTACAATGGAAAGAAGCCCTTTGGATTTCAAGATACTTCTCACTATGGCAGCACATTTAAATCACACAAACGCGTTGATCCATATGAAGGAAAAAAAAAAGGAAGTTTTTTTGTTTTGTTTTAAATTGTCCAGCCCTACCTTCTGCCTTTTTAATAATTACAAGTATCTTCCCGCTCCCAAGACGGCAGAGTAGAAAAACACAGCCACTAGACGCACACACGACACATGCAGACACAGGGGCGCGGCTAGAGAGCGGCGAGCATGAGTTCAGTCATTCTGGGGGAGAACCAGCCTCCGCAATAAACTATGCCCGGTGATTAAAACGACTTCAAAGTCCTCCACTCCACAGTCGAGAGTCGTTTTGGTACCTATAACCCAACAGTTAAGTCGCTCAGCTCCTCCCGCAAGTGAAGACCAGCCAATCGGAGCTGGAGGCAGACGGAGGCGTGAGGGGGGGGCTTCCTGTAGGTATCTTCCAGTGCAGTTGAACCTCTAAAAAAAGGCGACGGGCTCAGTCTATCAGTCTGTAGACCCGTTCGTAGTGAAGTCAGCGGTCTCCGTGGCGGACAGCGGCCTACAGTTCAGCGCTGGACGGCGGTTTACTGGTCGTCACGATTTTCATGTACTGAGTGAAGATGGCCTCGAACGCCTCGTCCCGATGGATCATGGCACCGAACACCAATGGCTGCAGGACGGCGACAAATAAGTGATCAGTTTAAGTATCAATCTAGAATTAACGCGGGGGGACATTTTGGAATTATTATATTAAAATGTACAAATAATAATATGTTTATCATTGGGTACATCGCAAAATTCCAGGAGATTTAAAATGTTATGAAATATTTAGGAATAAAACATAATCAGTTTGATTATAAGTTATTAAATGTGGGTCTCTGGGTCCCCAATTCTTTTGAAACGTTTTGAGAAAAATTAGAAAGGGTAAACATAATAGAGCCAAATTATTAATATTAGTGTTTTAATTGTATTCTTCAGTCACATTTAAAAATACACGGATTGCAAATATAAATATTTCAAAATAAAAACAGAGCTAAAGTGCCTGGGTCTATGCTGATACTGTATCTTTGACTGTGTAACCAGTAGTTTTCCCTATTTCTGCGCAAATTCATAATGGACGATGATAATGAAGAAAACAACAAAAAGTCCAAATTGACATAATTACACTGTTTGTGTTTTTGAGATTTAATTTGACATTGGGAAGAGTTAAGTCACAGCAAGGCATAAACATTAAAAAAAAAATAGTTTGAATGTTTAACAGTCTTTGACACAGTACCTTTTGTGTGGAGGGTGTTGCTATAGAGATGCCCATCCCACTTCCTGGCAGCACTGACAGCACTTTATACTAAGGCATCATAAAAAATAAAGGTATGGCATTAGATAAAAATGAATTGCAGAAATGTCCGAAACTACCAGAATTAAGTCGATTACCTTTTGAATGTCCGTGATATCAACCAGTTTTATCACTTTGTTCTTCTTTGATGCATTCGACTTTGAGCTGGAGCTTTCAAAGCACAGATAGCTGCAAAGGACAGCAAGAAGGAAATAATAAAACACTTCCTCAGAACAAAATGTTAGCAGAGCATTAAAAAGCAGCACACAGTTTGGATTAGGATTTTCTATTTTCCAAGGTTTATTTCAATTCTGCCGCTGAGAAGTTTGTTTCGAGAAGGTTCTGGCTGTGCAGAAATGGATACTTTTGGGGAATGAATCAAAATGTTTCTCACTTCTCTGTGACGTAGAGCATGCCGTTGCGGATGTAGTCTGTGGGCATCTTCCTGTCTCTGTTTATCAAGCAGCACCTCCAGCCGTTCTCACACACTGCAGCCAAGAGAGGAGGGAAAACATAAAAATCCAGTGTTTTTTTTTTCGTTTCCTCTGTGACGAAGCAAGTAGAAGGAGGTAAAATAATGACTACAACAATCAGGCATAAAAGTCTGACCACAGCAGTGCACTGTTTTTAGTATTCTAAAACCATTTTGGAACTCTGCAATTCCTTAATTGTGGGATAAATACACAATCCCACAATTATAACCTGTCACTACAACTGAATCTTTTTCTACACCGTCACTATTACCAGTTTAAAAAAGCATCTAAAACCTTTAAGTTTCTTTCCTGTCAAGTGTCTAGGCTATTGTATTCCAGTCTCTGTGATATCTAAACATTGTGTATTGATTCCCATCTCTCCTCTGTGCATATAATTCCCATTTCAAATACAGTTTGTCTAATAAAAGGAAATTTGTCCCAGTACACGTATTGTGTGGTAAAATATGGTCAAAATTAGACCACTGTGAGCTGTCTGCATCTAATTAAAAAGTGTTAGTGCACTTTCTGGTTCACAGGTGATACTATTAGTATGCTAGTTGTTGTTAGGATTAAAGTGATGGCAAAATTCCACTCCAAGTTGTTAAATTTTCTTATAAACTCATTGCAGTGAATAATTAGAATGCTTAAGAAAAGAGGCAGTAAAATCAGGTACAGTGCCTTTAATTTGTATCTATGAAGTTATGACTGAGTGTACCCTATAACACAGCACAGTTTGAATGGCCTTGTAGTGCGGACCCTCACCTGCCAGAGGGCGCTCCGACTCCGGCAGACAGAAGACCTCGTGAAAGGCTCCCTTCTTAGTGCTGTGGAACCGGCCGGTCTCCTCCTCTCTGCTCACGCCGCAGGGGACAGTAGCGAGGCTGCCTCTGGACACCACCGGCTGAATCTACACCGAGCAGAGGAAGTGCAAGGGAAACCGTCATAAAAGGTCACGGGGAGAGAGGAAATACTATAGTTTGTGCATTTGTATGGACACAGGTGACTTCCTGCAGCAGTAAACCTTTGTAGAGCTTAAAAATATGCCCTTTCACATCTCTGCAGCAGACTCGAGTGGCACGTGCAAAGCAAAGTGGGGCCATCATTCACTCAACATCCATGAAGTATTAGTTTGTGAGAGAATCAGGGTCTTTGCACTGTACAAGCATTGCCTCATTGTTCGAGTTAGATTCAGACCACTGGCATGATTCTATCCTTATTTATAGTCCCAAGGTGCAAAGGCAACAAGTGTCACTAAAGTGGAAAGTAAACAACTAAAAAAATATTGAAAAAAAAAAACAAACAAAACTAATTTAATAATAACACAAAAAATTATAATTAATCTGGATTTTATGAGTTGTTAGTAACAGATGCACATTTTGTAGACATGTTTAAACAATGACATTTTCTAAAATAAAAATACATCATTGTCAAATTACTGACTTAATTAAACTGGGGGGAAACATTGACACCGACACACTTTTTCTGTTGCATCTAAAAAGGTGAAAAGGGGAGAAAAGGGGGGGAACTCTTATCACATGTGACTAAACTACACTTCTTTTCATTGGACATGGTGCTACTTTGCAGAGCATCTATAGTAATGGATCCAAAATGTCAACTTTGTTCGGTCGAATCTTTCTGAATGTGAGAACTGTTGTGCATTTGCAAAGACAGCGAAGCGTGACATTTTGATCCATTGTCGGGTCAAACACTGGCAGTTCTGAGGTGAGCAGAGCACACCGGGCACAGGCAGACCGTACCTTTTCAACGGCAGAGAGCTGAGAGAAAGAGACGAGGACAAGGTCACTCCGGGACAGGTCACACAAACATCACATGCAGCCCTCTGACATGTCACAGGGCTTTTACCCCTCAACTAACCATCTGCTACAGCGCCAAGAAAAGTGGTTCAAAATAAAACAATAGTGTCGGTGTTTAATTATGGTCGATCGAACCCTAATAACAACATCTGATACGTGATAAATGAAGATAAACAATGCTGTGTGATGTGGAATATTACTTTATAATAAACTGATGCTTGCGGATTATTGATGGAGGCATTTAAAGAGGCATTTGAAACTATTTGATCTGCGTTTATACTTGGACTCTCCACAGGGGGCGCACAGGTGGGAGAAGGGCCCCTGGTAACATCAAGGACTGTGTGTCCTGCAGCACCAGACAACACTGACAGTGACAGGAGCAGAACAACAAGGAGTAATAGACTTGTGGGAGGTAGATTTTATGTTTATTAGTTTTAGTTGGGCATTTTTGGGTCAGTTGCACGTTTGGCTCATTTAGTGGGTTTAGATTGTGTTGCAGTCCCTGGTTTGTCCCAGTTTTGTAAAGTTAGCAAATTAGCTCAGTAGAATGCATTTTTAAAATTCATTTTCCGCTATTTCTTCACGCGCACATTTGCCTCGTGAAACAAATGAATGAATAAGGCAGTTATTTGGAAATGCACTCCTAATCCAATAATCATAATCGCTTTCTTGGCTTGATGCTCTAATTTAACCTTGCTGAAATGCAGTTACCATTGTTTCCATGACAATTCTGCAGGTCTCTGAGCAAGAAATATATGACATCATCCAAAGAATTAAGTTTGATGCAGATAAATCTTAAATTGGCAGAATACTTAAATTAAATTAATTTAGTTGGACTAAACAAGCTATTATGAAATTCAGTTAGCTTTGTCATTGAAGACATGTTAAAGTCTCATTAACCTTAAATATGTCTAAATGTAAAGTTAGTGCATTATAATGAAATATCACAGTGATTAATTTTGATTAACTGTAATTAATAAGGGTCTGTTTTTAATCTAAATCAATCTTTGTTATCATTGTTTTAATACATTGAAAAATAAATGTATATCATGTCATACTGCTACTTTCTTACTGTGACACTGCATTTGTGAAATAAAATCACAAAATGAACCTCTATTATTATTTGGCAGTTCTTTGGTAATGCCTTGTTCAGGAGTTTGCCTTTGATGTGTCCTTACAGACAACTAATGGTAGATGGTGGTAGAGCAGATGTCATATAAGTGTATTATGTTTACCCGTCTGGACACAGTGGCGTTGGTCCTCTCTTTGAGTTGGGGGTCTGTGGGGAGGCTGTTCCACACAATGAAAGGCGTGTCGTACTTGTCCCGTAGTTTTGGGCAGCTCTTAAACAGGAAGTCTATGACGAAGAACTTAATCCCAGCGTAAAGACCTGAAGGAGACACAAACTACAGTGAGTAAGAGTTTTATAATGCTGGTTTATTATTAGTAAGTTGTATACAAAGTTTGACGGATTTAATTCAAACTCATTACCATTGACACAGTCCTTTTCCATTTAATAAAATGTTTAACATTGGAAATGATATATTTTGAGCCAGTGAAGGATGAGGAAGATTGGAAAATTGGCATTAACAAGATGACTTTTTGAATTAATTTACAGGAAGCTAGATTCTTTTGATCATTAAAAGTTATCATGAATAAAAGAAGAAGTCGGATGATGCTTCTGATGAACGTGACAGATGCTGACACAAACATGTAAAGATAAAAACAACCTACTTTGTCTTTAAAAATGAAAAAACAAAAGAAGCTAAATATTTTTACAAAGCTTAAAGTGCATGTGACAAATAGGGCTGGGCACTTATTATTATTTCCATTTCATTTTAAATTAATACAAAACTGAAATTGATCAATACAAGGCATGCAATTTGTGAAGTTTCAAATGTATTTTGGTGTCTGTCTTTAAATGAATCATCTTGTGAAATGATTTCTATGAACTGTTTAAATCTATTACCGCAAGCGTCTGAAATAACTTCGACAAAGAGAAGCTGGAGAGTTTATTGATTACTTGTGTAACAGTACAATTGCAACTCGTTGGCAGTTACATAACACAAGAATGAATGTTTTTACTGTTTTTTTTATCCCCCAGTCTCTTACCCATCATGAAGCCCATCAGTTTGTATGGGATGACGCAGGCGATGATAAAAGCAACCCACAAACAAATGTAAAGTTTTCTGGTGCTCTCAGGCTGGACCCACATGAACAAGCTACAAAATAACAGAGAAAATATATTTATATAACAGTATTTGGTAATTACAGTTCATAAAGTTATAGTGACTTACTTCTTTATCTTCTCCAAAACATCTGCCATCTTACCGAACAGGTTCTGCAAAGAAAAATACATCAGGATTCACTTATGTTCCTTAAATGTGTACCTGCAATATAGTTAATAAGCCATTCATTAATCTATTTTGATCTATAGTTATAATTACTCAAATACAGAGACGTGATCAAGTGAGAAATGTGTATAAACCGCTGCAAAACTGATCAATGGATACAGTAAAATTTGTTCATCTTCATTTTTATGTCAGCAATTGGATTTAAACAGATGTACTAGATATTTAATTCTAACTATCCTGATTGAAACCGGCAATACTGTATACATTCAGTACATCTGTGTAAATAAAAGTACCTGTGCTTTTTGTGCAACATCTAATACAAGCTGAAACTTCTCCGACACAGTAAGGTCTTCCTTTGGCGGCTCCTGCTGTAAACACATCACAAATACATAATGAACATAATGTAATCTACTGCGGTCACATGGTCAGAAGGACAAAGGGGCGTGGTCATCTATAGGGGTCACATGGTCAGAAGGACAAAGGGGCGTGGTCATCTATAGGGGTCACCTGGGCAGAAGGACAAAGGGGCGTGGTCATCTATAGGGGTCACATGGTCAGAAGGACAAAGGGGCGTGGTCATCTATAGGGGTCACCTGGGCAGAAGGACAAAGGGGCGCGGTCATCTATAGGGGTCACATGGTCAGAAGGACAAAGGGGCGTGGTCATCTATAGGGGTCACATGGTCAGAAGGACAAAGGGGCGTGGTCATCTATAGGGGTCACCTGGGCAGAAGGACAAAGGGGCGCGGTCATCTATAGGGGTCACATGGTCAGAAGGACAAAGGGGCGTGGTCATCTATAGGGGTCACATGGGCAGAAGGACAAAGGGGCGCGGTCATCAATAGGGGTCACATGGTCAGAAGGACAAAGGGGCGTGGTCATCTATAGGGGTCACATGGGCAGAAGGACAAAGGGGCGCGGTCATATATAGGGGTCACATGGGCAGAAGGACAAAGGGGCGCGGTCATCTATAGGGGTCACATGGGCAGAAGGACAGAGGGGCGTGGTCATCTATAGGGGTCACATGGGCAGAAGGACAAAGGGGCGAGGTCATCTATAGGGGTCACATGGTCAGAAGGACAAAGGGGCGTGGTCATCTATAGGGGTCACATGGGCAGAAGGACAAAGGGGCGTGGTCATCTATAGGGGTCACATGGGCAGAAGGACAAAGGGGCGTGGTCATCTATAGGGGTCACATGGGCAGAAGGACAAAGGGGCGAGGTCATCTATAGGGGTCACATGGGCAGAAGGACAGAGGGGCGTGGTCATCTATAGGGGTCACATGGGCAGAAGGACAGAGGGGCGTGGTCATCTATAGGGGTCAAATGGGCAGAAGGACAAAGGGGCGTGGTCATCTATAGGGGTCACATGGGCAGAAGGACAAAGGGGCGCGGTCATCTATAGGGGTCAGATGGGCAGAAGGACAAAGGGGCGCGGTCATCTATAGGGGTCACATGGGCAGAAGGACAAAGGGGCGTGGTCATCTATAGGGGTCACATGGTCAGAAGGACAAAGGGGCGTGGTCATCTATAGGGGTCACATGGGCAGAAGGACAAAGGGGCGTGGTCATCTATAGGGGTCACATGGTCAGAAGGACAGAGGGGCGTGGTCATCTATAGGGGTCAAATGGGCAGAAGGACAAAGGGGCGTGGTCATCTATAGGGGTCACATGGGCAGAAGGACAAAGGGGCGCGGTCATCTATAGGGGTCAGATGGGCAGAAGGACAAAGGGGCGCGGTCATCTATAGGGGTCACATGGGCAGAAGGACAAAGGGGCGTGGTCATCTATAGGGGTCACATGGTCAGAAGGACAGAGGGGCGTGGTCATCTATAGGGGTCACATGGGCAGAAGGACAGAGGGGCGTGGTCATCTATAGGGGTCAAATGGGCAGAAGGACAAAGGGGCGTGGTCATCTATAGGGGTCACATGGGCAGAAGGACAAAGGGGCATGGTCATCTATAGGGGTCACATGGGCAGAAGGACAAAGGGGCGCGGTCATCTATAGGGGTCACATGGTCAGAAGGACAAAGGGGCGTGGTCATCTATAGGGGTCACATGGGCAGAAGGACAAAGGGGCGTGGTCATCTATAGGGGTCACATGGGCAGAAGGACAAAGGGGCGTGGTCATCTATAGGGGTCTGGATAGCTGATTAGCGCTCCAGGTTGTATATGTGGGCATTTAACGACATTTAATGAAACATCATCAAAACCATAATGCCACCAAAGAAATCAGATCCTCTGATGGAAGTTGTCCAAGACTTGGACGAAATCAAGGCAGCGCTAAACGGCTTGTCTAAAGATATCGCCACCGTGACGCAGCAGCAAGTGAAGCTAGTGGCACTGGTGGATGAAGTTAAAGAGCTACGGGAACGTCTAGAGGAAAAAGATCGGGTTATTAATGGATTGGAAAGACGTATTGATGACCTTGAACAATACACACGAATGGAGGACGTAATTATTAATGGGCTAGAAACAAAACATCGCAATTACGCACGAGCAGCTGCTGGCGCCGGTGCCATGGTGGGACCGGACGCACTGGTGGAGGAGTTGCTAACACTGGAGCAACAAGTAGTTACATTTCTCTCAACTAAAGACATCAAAGTGGATCCGAAGGAGATTTCGGCCTGCCACCTGCTTCCCCGAAAGCGTAGCGATGCCAAACCTGCGATAGTGGTTCGCTTTGTGAACAGAAAGCACAAAGTGGATCTGCTGCGCCAGGCACGCAAGCTAAAGGGGAGCATGGTGTACATTAATGAACACCTCACCAGCAAGAACGCAGATATTGCAAGACATGCGCGAATTCTGTGGAAACAAAAGAAAATACAAGCGACATGGACCAGGAATGGTCGTGTTTTTATTCGTCTAAATGGAGCGCCTGAACAAGCACGAGTGATCACGGTAAGGGACATCAAAGACTTGGAACAGTACAAATGAGGCAAATACTATTTAAATATGACTTTTCTTTGACTGAAATGACTTATGAACTTCACGAAGATGATCGTTTGTTTTGGATTATAGGGATGATACTTTCTTATTTAATGGACTATGAAGATGAACCTTTCGTTTGGATTATGGAACAACTTGTGTTTGGACCAGTGGAGTTTTCCATACATTTTGCCATTATTTTTGTTATGATATAGATATAGATTTTTTTTTTTCCTTACAACATGCCAGAACTTGGATCCATGGTAGAACAAAATACACACTTAAATTATGAGACCATTAATGATATAGATGATCCAACTGATTTCTACAATAACTTAAATTATTTAAATGTTAAACATGGTAAATATGATGTTGAAAAGGATATAGATCCTGATACTTACTGTAGTCAGACAAATTGTCAATATTACACAGAAGAACAGTTTAAGAGTACAGTGAACATGGAACATGCTTTCTCTGTGATACATTTTAATAGAAGCCTTTGGAGCAATTTTCCATTTATTAAAGATTATTTAAGATTATTCCCAAAATTTAGTGTAGTTGCTATTTCTGAAACATGGTTAGATGAGGATGAAGTCTCAGCTGTTGAACTGGAAGGATATGAACTGTTTGTAATGAATAGAAAAGACAAGAGAGGAGGTGGAGTTGCTCTCTATGTAGATTCTAACCTGCATTGTAATCGTATAGAAAGCATGTCTACTACAGTTGATAATATGTTAGAGAGTTTATATATAATATGTTTCACTCAATTGGAAATAAGTCTTACATTGTCTGTGGTGATTTTAATGTTGACCTGCTTAACCCAGGTGGACACAAGAAAACCACAGACTTTATCAACACTTTTTATAACAGTACATTATTTCCAGTAATAGTAAAACCAACTAGAATAACAACAAAATCAGCAACATTAATTGATAACATATTTACAAATGAAATTGGTAAAATTGATGGAGGTCTTTTAATGACTGATATTAGTGACCATCTTCCTGTTTTTGCAATTCTTCAAAATGTATTTAAAACGCCTTGTAATCAGACTAGCGACATAAGAACAGTGAGACATAGAACACCTGAAGCAATTGAGACTTTGAAAATGGAATTAAGTAAACAAAATTGGGATGAAATTTATAGGTATGAAAATCCTAATGAAGCATATGAACTCTTTAGCAAAATTACTTGATATTTATAATAATTGTTGTCCACTTAAGACAATAATTTGTAAAAAACAGATGCTGAAACCCTGGTTTACTAAAGGAATAATTAAGGCTTGCAGAAAGAAAAATCAACTATATAGGAAATTCCTAAAATCCAGAACGCAGGTTTCTGAAATTAAATATAAAGCATACAAGAATAAATTAGTTAATATAATCAGAAATTGTAAGAAAGAATATTATACAAAATTATTAATGCAACATAGACAAAATATCCAGGGAACATGGAAAATAATGAATGATTTAATACACAAGAGACATAATAATAATAATAATAATAATAATAATTATCCTAATTATTTGAACAAAGACAATGACAAAATAAGTCATATTAAGGGAATTGTTCATGGGTTTAATGATTACTTTGTAAACATTGGCCATAAATTGGCAACAAAAATTGTGCCCCCTCAAAACAATGACATGGAGACTGGGGTCACGTATGAAGGTGTAAATTCATTTTTTCTAAACCCAACAAATGAAAATGAAATATTGAAAATTGTGAAGAGCTGTAAAAACAAAAAAATCAACAGATAATAATGGTTTCGATATGTTTTTAGTCAAAAATATCATGGAACATATTGTCAATCCATTTACTCACATCTGTAACCAATCTTTTAAAACAGGAATTGTTCCTAATCAAATGAAAATAGCAAAGGTTATTCCCTTGTACAAAGGCGGTGACAAACATTTGACTTGTAATTATCGACCCATTTCTTTACTTTATCTATATTATATAATAATAATATTATATTTCTATATTAGAGAAATTGTTTGTTAAAAGATTAGATAACTATGTTGAAGTTAACAATATATTAAATGAGTATCAGTTTGGTTTTAGAGCACACAGGTCCACAACGATGGCAGTTGTTAATCTGGTTGAAAATATTTCCCAATCATTAGATCAAAAAACTCCATACAATAGGTTTATTTTTGGATTTACAGAAAGCATTTGATCACACAATTTTACTACAAAAATTGGAAAAATATGGCTTTAGGGGAAAAGCAAATTCTTGGTTAGATAATTACTTATCGGATCGATTCCAATATGTTCATCTGAAGGGAGCAGAGTGTAGTTGTCAGCAAATTAGTTGTGGGGTGCCACAAGGCTCTGTTTTGGGCCCAAAATTATTTTTATTATATATTAATGATATCCAAAAAGTATCTGATGTTCTTAATTTTATCTTGTTTGCAGACGATACCACAGTTTACTGCTCAGGTCATAATCTTAGTGAGTTGGTGAAGGTGATGGAGAGAGAACTGCATAAACTAAACAACTGGTTTGCATTAAATAAATTATCATTGAACTTAAATAAAACAAAATGTATGGTTTTCAGTAACAAACATGTAGATAATGATATCAAAATCAAAATAAATAGTTATGAAATTGAAAGAGTCAATTATATTAAGTTTCTTGGAGTGATCATAGATTGCAAAATTTCATGGAAAACATATACAAAATATACTGAAAAATGTGTGAAAAACTATTGCAATTTTATACAAATTGCAGTATATTTTGAACAAAAATGCCTTATATTTACTTTACTGTTCTCTCATTACTCCATATTTAACATATGGTATTGAGATCTGGGGAAACACATACAAAACTAGAACCAAACCAATTTTCATTCTACAAAAAAAGGCCATTAGACTGATCAATCATGCATCTTATAATTCGCCGAGTCACCCTTTGTTCATTCAATCTAAGCTTTTAAAATTGTATGATTTGGTAGACCTGTATACTGCTATATTTATGTATTTAGTTAAATGTAATCAAGTCCCTACATCATTGAGGATAAAGTTTACCCAGAGGGAAAGTAAATATAATTTAAGGGGAACGTGTATATTTGACAGACCTTATGTGAGAATAACGCTGAGGGAACATTGTTTGTCAAGTAAAGGAGTTAAATTATGGAACAATTGTTGCAATGAATTAAAAAATGCCATTTCATTATTTCTGTTTAAAAGGATCTTTAAGGAAACAATCATAGAAAAATATTTAGCAGAATGAAAAGCTTTGTTATAATACCTTGAATGCTTGGGGAGGATACTTGTGAGCAGACTGTCCAGTATTATGTAGTGTTGTTTTTGTTGATGAACTGTGGCTTGTGAACTATAAAATGTCCACCAATGTTGAGCGTTTGAGAGAAGGGTCGGCACAACAAGCCTTGGCTTCTGCCTTCACCTGGTCAAAAAACATTAATGTATCTCGAATTTAGTTTTGTGCTTGGATGTTGAGCACCTTTTGTTTTGTTTTTGACCAAACCACAATAAAAAAAAAAAAGATGGGCAGAAGGACAAAGGGGTGCGGTCATCTATAAGGGTCAGATGGGCAGAAGGACAAAGGGGCGCGGTCATCTATAAGGGTCAGATGGGCAGAAGGACAAAGGGGCGCGGTCATCTATAAGGGTCAGATGGGCAGAAGGACAAAGGGGCGCGGTCATCAATAGGGGTCAGATGGGCAGAAGGACAAAGGGGCGTGGTCATCTATAGGGGTCACATGGGCAGAAGGACAAAGGGGCGTGGCCTTACCAGTGGTTCAGAGACTTCAGGCACAATGCTCCACTGGATCCTCCAGCCTCTGAAACGGGAACAAGACGAGAGACATGAGCTCAGCACTTTATATAACACAAGGTCACATGCGGTCAAACAACTAGATTAAACTGCTCAGTGTGCAATCTGACTGACCAGTGCATCACCCGTTTCAAACAATCCTTTTCCATATTCATATTAGAGGAAATGGGGTAAATTGGTGTAGATGAGAAATAAATAATAAAGAAAGAAATAAATGTAAATATAAATTGTATGTGACAATATGACATTGGTTCAGATACAACTGTATATTTGTCTTAAAGTAAATGCTATTTTTAAGAATTGAGTGCTTCGCGTGAGTTAGGTACAGTAAGTGCAGCAGTGGCTTTACCTGGCGATGAGGTAATTCAAAGACAAACGCAGGATGGCCAGAAAGAGGAACATGGGAATGGCCCAGCCATGCCAAGCAGCATACATGTAGATCTGCAGACACAGAGACACAGATTTGAATGATATAGTTAATGTAAGGGTTATATTTGTTCTAATAGGCAAGGCAAGTTTATTTGTAGAGCACAATTCAGACATAAGGCAATTCAATGCTTAACACAAAATCACAAAAATCACTGGTCTGAGCTGTTGACTTTGGCCTTTTCCATCAAACCTCAAACAACAGCCTAAGCGTGATACAGAGGCGTCCGGGCAGTGGACAGTAATGTCACTGCAGTCATTTCTTATGTTTAACAGCAGCTGAACAGAGCGAAGGGCATCAAGGAAAACACTATTATAAAGTGGCTTACTGTATTTGTACCCCTGGAACTTTTCCACGTTTTGTCACGACACGACCACAATTGGCTTTTTTTGTGAAAGAGCACAATTGTATGTGCGTGTGTCACTTTGTGTTGAAGTAGGAGGGAAAATGTACATCATTTTCAGCTGATGATACAGCTCAAGCTCAGTCCAATTTGAGCACTTTTCAGATCTTGCCACAGATTCTCAATTGGATTTAGGTTTGGACTTTGACTGGACCATTCTAACACGTGAGTATGTTTTGTTTTAAACCATTCCATTGTAGCTCTGGCTTTATGTTTGGGTCGTTGTCCTGCTGAAGGTGAACCTCGACCCAATCTCAAGTCTTTTGCAGACGCCAACAGGTTTTCCTCCAAGATTGGCCTGTATTTGGCTCCATCCATCTTCCCATCCACTCTGAGCAGATTCCCTGTCCACCTTTATACTGAGATTAGATTACACACAGATGGACTCTAGCAAGAGGATGAATACTTTTGCACACTTTTCTTTTATAAAAATCTGTAAATCATGTGTAATTGTCTTTCCACTTCACAAAAGTGTGTCGCTCAGTGTTGCCCTTTCATAAACGATGCCAATACAATATCTAAGTTTGTGGTCGTGACATGACAAAATGTGGAAAAGTTCCAGGGGTATGAATACTATTGCAAGCCACTGTATGTTTTACATGTAACGTGTTTCCTTCCAGGTCCGAAGCCATACTCCATACTTAACTTCTGCATTAAGACTACTTTGGAGTTTGTATTGCCCAAAAGTACTTGGTTTGGTTTGGCATCATCTGCTTGTCTCAGTTTGTCTTCAAGTTTAATGTTTGTGAAAGATTTAATGCAAAAATCACATATCCATGGATAAATTAAGCTTTCAGACCCTTCACCTAAATACTTGCATAAAAAAGTGCCCCTTTAAATAATACAGCATAATTTTTTTTATCTGACAAAATACTCACAATAAAGGCAATAGCTGACGTGTAGACAGAGTGCCAATTGGATAAGGCTGAAAGATTCCTTAAAAAATTAGTGACAGGTCGGGCTCCTCGCTCTGAAACAAAACAAACATAAATATGAATAAGTGCATTAAAACCTCTAAAAACTGAATTTAAATATTTTGCACTGCACTGAATATTCCATAAAAAATGATTTGTGCACTTACTTAGTCGCCTCATGTTTTCTGTCAACCTGCAGAGGAAGAGGGATACAAACTGAAGGTCAGAACAGACGCAGAGAGACATGCACAATAAACAGCAGTGAAAGCTCTGGCTTCAATACCAGCATGACTCATACCATTTCACAGAGGAAAGAAACTAGAACTATACATCGTAGGCCTGGTTCATTCCAGGCTAAGTGTGGACATTGTTCTCGTATTGTCCAGGTGTCGTGCTAATAGTGTTTGTTTAGAGCTGGTCAGAACATATTATCATTATCAATGGGCTTCAGAAAAAACTGTTCTTGAATCAGGAAAAGTCCTCAAAATGTCACTTATAAACAGGGAGAGGATAGTGGACCTAATGTAATGCCAAATCAGTGTGTTAGCCAATTGTGTGTCTAATCTACATTTATTTTTTTTTATTTTTTTTTCCACATTTGATATTTTGTCAAATCTTTGCAGAATGCATGATAAAGGCATCTTATTCTGGTTATGTCAAGCAGGAGAGTCCATTTATATATCTAGCGCTTTTTCTTTTGACCTAGGACTGGTGGAATAAAACACAGAATATGGTCCTAACCTTGCCTTCAACTCCAGCATCACTCATTTCACAGAAGCAGAGGAGAAAATGAAAAAAAACCTCACATTCAATTCTAATACTGTCTGCTCTGTTCTGTACATTGGGCATTGATTTGTTATATTTTGGGACTTGTTATCTGATGCCCCTCAGATCATTGGATTATTCATTGATGAGCTGTGGAGCCTTTGTAGCTGCTATAAAAATCAGACCTGTTTGAACTCTCACATCAATACACATTTCATGTACCGTACTTCAAGGCTGCATCCACCTTTCAGTTCCTCAGTTCTTAACCAAAGGTCTGCCCCAAGCTTTGACTCAAATATTGATTTTAGAATATTATTACAAAAAAAGCATGAGGATTTGAAAGATTAGGGATTATTAGAACACAAACTAACCCTACAACATTAAACAAAGTGGAAATCAATCAAGACAAAGATTAAATGTAGGACAAGAATTGTTATAACCAGAATGTATCCTGTATAAAAACAATAGAATACAGGACCAGATTTTGACTATATTAAAGAGGGAGTATTGATTGTTAACACATAGATCACCATGTTACCTTTTATTGGTTTGAAAATGCTATATTTGTCGAAAACAACATGTGAAAATGTTTGGTTCCAGTTTAGACACGCTGAATCTCCTCCTCCAACAATAAGAAATAATTAAATAAATAAATGTAATAATAATAATAAGAAATAAACACAAAGGAGGGCATTTTAAAAGTCATTATTTGTGTGCTGTACCTCACCACAAACAAAGCTGCAGACCTCTCCCCGGACTTCTCTTTGTTATTAAGAGGGAATCCTTCTTTAGAGTCCATGTTGTAGTTAGATATCATCCAACAATAAAAAAACAAAGCACACATTCTCTGCCTGTCACTGAAACAACTCTGGCCACTTTGGGTCACTAAGAAAAGGAGTGTAAATAACTGTTGTAGCTATAACCGCTCCAGCTCGAGCAGAATACCTGAAACGAGGGGCCAGGTGGGAGCTGGAGCGCTGCAGACACTTTCTTTATGAACCGTAAAGGAAGTGTCTGCAGGGCTCCAAAGAGGGATTCAAATAGTTTTCCAATAGTGTCCAGGAGAGATCCAAGATTACTCAACCATGCATGAAATACACTTAAAACCACTTCAGACTTGTTTTTGATGAGGGACATGAGGGACACGGTAGAAAGCGCCATAACAACCCTTCTTTCAGTCTGAACTAAGACCACAAGTCAAAATGATGACATGAGACATGAACTAAACTTGTAACTTGTAACCATGACTATATTCTGCACATCTGCACTGTACTCCCTTTTGACCGCCCATCAATCGATAGACCGGGACATGCACTTCATGTTCTTCTCGAGCCGCACCCACCTTTTAGCACTTAGCGGCTCCTCGGCCTCCACGGCGCTTTCCTCCTGCTGGAACCGGAAATCTTCAAGGTAAACCCCAAATCGCTCGTACAGCCACTTCTGTAGCCGCGAGCTCCACACTTCTCTGGGCTGTTTCTCTGCTGCAAAGAGCAAACAACAAACAACAGTTACATCAGGGAGCTTTCTGGCATCCTCCACCAGTGATTTCAACAGCAATGTTTGTAGTCATGTACACAGCATCTTGATAGACCATACATTGCTGACCTATGTTATCCATCTTTGTTCATTTCTTTTGTTTCCTTGTGGTTTTTGCACCTGCATTTAAATCAAAAAGGACAAAAACACTAATTCTGCTACTTTGATTTGTTATTCGGATAATTATCCTTTTAGGCTGCTTAATCTCTGAAACTCAAGGTCTCATTAGCAAGAAAGATCAGTTTACAAGTTATAATTTAGCTATTTACTGAAGTAGAATTTTGAGGTTTTGCAGACACAATCTAACTGAACTAACTGATGAACACTATATGGAGAAAATTAAATGAAAGTACATCTTATGCTTCACTACATGCTACATCCATCTAAAAGACTTCATCAAAAGAAATAACATTGTATTTAGTGTACTTTATAACAACGTCTATGATATTAATGCGTTTTGAGCCTGGTGTTGCTTTAAGACACATGTCCAACCTTCGAGAAGCAGCACGTCTGCCCTAGATGAGGCGATCTACAATTGTAGCCCATTTTCTAATATTAGCCGTGTCTCTATTCCTCTATCTCCGGCTCTGCTACTTCACTCACGAGGTCAAACAACGACCACAAACGCAGTAACGCCGCTGTAACACGTAAGGCGGCTCAAAACAGATTCTTCTTCTATCCAAGATGTCACAATAAGGCACTTTCCACCAACACTTTGAGCAACATCACATTTCACATTTATCAAGAGTTGTAATTTGAAAAAAGGAAGATTGTTAGCACTCAAGCAGAGCTCTTTCCAATAATAGCCTCTTATTCCAACACAATGGCTGCAGAGAACTGCACCAGACGCTTCCGACGCGAAAACCACATCTCAGAAATCAACTCATTTGCTTTCACTTATACAGGTATTATAGAACTGTGAAAATGTTCTTTTCAAAACACAATATAACTCATTTGGATGTTGAAATTAAATCTGAGAAATGTAGATGAACATGTTAATATAGGATTTTTTTTTTACAAATCAACAGCAACATTATTGGTTTGTAAATATGTATAATTTGCTAATATCTAAATATAATCATGTTTCAAATGTTTCAATACGCTTTTTGGGTTAATTTCTGCACGACAACGCTAAAAGTTACCAACAACATTAGCAACAATCTGAAAAAGCTTAGGACTACAAACTAGACTATAAACTAAACACATTCTATTAGGTTCAATTGGTTAAACAAGCAGCAATAGAGAATGTGGCAAAGGCGGATAGCGCTCTTGCCTCCCAAGAAGGAGATCATGGGTTCGATTCCCGGACCAGACCTACATCACATGATCTCTCTGGGTGGAGTCTGCATGTTCTCCCCGTGTTACCGTGGGTTCTCTCCGGGTTCTCCGGCTCCTCCCACCGTCCAAAGACATGTATGTGTTAGGCAAAATTGGTGACTCTAAATTGGCCCTAGTGAATGAATGAATGTGAGAGAGTGAACTGTCTGTAATGTCTATGTCTCTAAGTTGGCCACTGTCCAGGGCCTAAGTTGGCCCACTGTACCCCGCCTAAGGCCCGAAGTCACTGGGATAGGCTCCAGTCACCCGCGACCCCGAAAGGGACCAAGCGGTAGAAAATGGATGGATGGACATAAATAATAATAATAATGCAGTGAAAAATCAAAAAAAACAATGTTCATGTAATAAAGCTAAATCTGTTTTGTCTCAGTACAGATATATTACAGTATTATAACAGGTATTAAGACCGTTGTGTGCTGTCTGCATCCAACTATAAAGTGTTTTTATTGGCCGTGAACAAGGAAGTTATGTTGGTGCAAGTTTTTTAAGACTGTAAAAATCAGACACAGCTCCTTTAACTATTCTTCAGTCTTCCGCTTCTTGTTTTTACGCTCTGCTCTGGGATCTCACCTGTGCCATTGTTAGCGGGAGACTGTTGTTTTCGGGGAAGCTGCGGCGGAGAGTCCTCGATCCTAAAGGGAACAGACATTGACAGGGTTTGATAAATCAAGTCTCTTTATTATCAGCCCCAGAGCACAAGTACTTGTTAATATGTGGAGATCTGCCGCAATGCATAAACTAACAACTGGAGGGAGATTGAAAAACACATTAGGAACAAGTGAAAGTGACGAGGCTGAGGAAATTTGAACCGTAAAATGTCGTTAATAGTGCTCGAAGATAATTAATTCTGTTGCCACTTATTTGTTTTTGCATCACCTTATTTGCCCCAAAATCAAAATCGTTGGCCCAAAAAAACCCCTCATGTTTTAAATAACCCCGGAGAAAAAACAAAAAAACATGACGGGGCCAAAACAGAAGTGGTTTCATGTCATATTAAGTGTGACTTTGGCTGGTTTGACAGAATGACCTGTATCATGAGCTGTGGTTGTTGAAGTCAGCAGATTTACTCAACCTCATGCTACTGTGATACACACGTGTGAGCCATTTCCTGCACTGTAAATTATTAACAACAGACGGTAAGTGTAAGAAGAGACAGTGGCAGGACTAATCTTGCACCCATTTACCAGTAGTTAAACCAGGAGTACCGGTAAACTAAACCAAGTCGTCACCAGGAGTAAATAAAGTCCAAGTTCAATAGCTGTTTGTGTTTATTTATTATTAGGGGCCCCGTTAGCTGCAGCAAGCTTCTTGCTGGGGACCTTAATTTATGTACAATTAATGTACAAAACACAGGCGAAAGCTGAAAGCTAAAGTCCTCCTCCTCCTCCTCCTCCTCCTCCTCCTCCTCCTCCTCCTCCTCCTCCTCCTCCTCCTCCTCCTCCTCCTCCTCCTCCTCCTCCTCCTCCTCCTCCTCCTCCTCCTCCTCCTCCTCCTCCTCCTCCTCCTCCTCCTCCTCCTCCTCCTCCTCCTCCTCCTCCTCCTCCTCCTCCTCCTCCTCCTCCTCCTCCTCCTCCTCCTCCTCCTCCTCCTCCTCCTCCTCCTCCTCCTCCTCCTCCTCCTCCTCCTCCTCCTCCTCCTCCTCCTCCTCCTCCAATGGGAATCCTCCCCGTCCCATGCTGCTAAGACCTAAATTTGTTCACGCAGTCGCTCGGGGAAAAGCAAAGAGATGGACACAAACACCATCTGACATGAACCATCAAAATCTGTGCCGAAATGATTTGCTGCAAACTGCTACAGCTGTTCTTTCCAACATAGTATTACTGAGGCGCTCAATCAAATGTGTTTGCAAATGGTAAGAAGAGGGGAATTTATTGCTTTTCAAATTTCAAAGATAAAATAAATGACTTTCAAGGCATTTCACAAGAAGAGATGACAAATATTAATGTACAAATGCATAGACAGTAGTGTGTTTTTACCTAAAAAAAAAAACTAAAACACTTGGCAATTCCACACGAACAGTTCTGAAATTCAAAATAAAACAAATGCATAATAGCTAAGTGATGTGGTATAAATGGCATTAATTAGCATATAGCTTAAGTTTAAATACAAGGAGCAAGTGTGCTTTGAACTACTATAATAAATAAATAACTGAACACCCACACTTCTAACCTAAATGTAAAACAGCATCCTTGTTATTGGTCCCATTTCTCATCATTGTCCTGTGCGACTTAGTTTCGTACCTGTTTTTGAGCAGATCGTTCATCTTCTGCTCCAGATCCAGCCTCTTGGTCCGCTCTCTGTCCAGCTCTTGTCGTATAGAGTCCACATTGGTCTCGTCCCGAAGTTTCCTCAGCTCTTCCTCTGTACAAACACACAGAAGGAAGAGTGAGTTAAACTTAGCCTTAACAATTTGTGATATAGGTCAGCATGTAAAGAGGGACTCCATTTATAGTTAGACAATAGCAAGGTCTCACTTTTGTCCCACAGGAAAATCGCTGAAAACACTTTGAACAGAAGCCAAGGAAGCAGTGGCATGTTTGTTTGTTTTTTCTGTCAGATGGTAAAAACGGTGTCAAAGGTCACTGTTCGGACAAAGGTGTTTGACGGAGAAGCTACAAATTATTTAGCAGCCCATTGAAAATTACTTCTGGATTGTTGTCGAGTTGATTTCAAAAACAGTGTCAAAATGACTACCTTTTGATCCACGCCTGGAAAAAGGTCATACTTTCAATATTCAACATTTTGTGCAATAAAGAAAACGAAAAAAAGAAGCCACGCTCTGTTTCAAACTATAAAAAGGAACAAGGGCACAACTGCAATAAAATAAAAACACCGACATTTTTTCGTGAAAATGCTCCTTTGTGAATGAGGCGGACAATGGAGAAAATGTTCAGAATAAATTCTAAAATTCTTGATTCCATTCAGAATTATTTGAACTATTATATATATATATATATTATATTATATATTATTTGAATTACTACCTGCTCCGTGGGAAGATTGAATTAATAATAATAGTAAAATCAGGGCATTTAATTAACATCTAGCTACAGTCCATTTTCTTCACAGGGTTAAGAGAGACATAACTCATTAAATTCAAGTGACTTAAATTAAAATGATTCTTAACTACTATAAATTCATACAGTTAAAGTATTGTTTTTCATCGCAGAACATTACTGCCCCCGTCACCTTCACCTGTCCCTTGACTTGGTTCTGTTCTGTCAGCTCACATCACAGGCCCGGATCAGGTATCAGCCCTTTCTAAAGCCACAACATCAGCAGGATTTCCTCTCAGCCCATTGTCGTCGCTAACGGGACACATGAATATTTAAGCAGAGACCACAATTAAAACCCAAAGACTTCCACGAAAATACCTGGAAGCATTCACAGGACCCCAGACAAGAAGATGGGGAAAAGCCCAACCGATCATTTTCAGCAACACGATTTAAATTCAACTCACAAACTGGGCAAGTGACAGTTCACGGAGACATGAGAAAGCAATGCATTACAAACAACTATATCACCAAAGCGCAATGGTAAAAAATATGAGATAAATACATAAAACTTGGAAAGGCATACAAGTTTTCTGGCTGTCACACTCTCCCTTTCTCTTCACTAAATCTCATAATTCACTACATGCTTTATGCAAACCCATTTAAACTAATAAAACATTCATTATGACTTCCTGTGGCTAATGAACGTGCCATCCATGCAGCCTTCTGGAGAAATCTATCACAGCAGTGGCGCTCAAACTTTGAAAAGGTTCTGCTAAAATATTGAACTTTTCAGTATAATTAGGAATAAATATGAACCTGAATAAGAATGAACCAGGTCTAGAGTAAAGATGAAATTATTTGGCAAAAATGCGGGATGCGGAATGCCCTGGAGGCTTAGTTGCACTACGTAACTTTCCTGGAGGCGGGTGTGTCGCACGCTCGTCTCCATGAAGAGGTCATTGCTTTGTATGAATTTTCCACTGCAGGGGATTACTGTAATAAACATTTCTATTTTCCATGTATTCAATTACAGTCTAATGTAGTGACCTTGCCTGCTTGTCTCCATGAGAGTTGAATGCAATATTGTGGAACATTTTATGCAAAACTATTTCTATGGAGATAAGCAGATGGTGGAAAGGTTACAGAGCAGTCCGACCAAAGCACCAAGGCCAAGAAGAAAAAAATGGTGTGTTTCCGGTAACCCGACCGATCTGGATTTTATCGCATATTTACGTTTCGAGAATGTAAAAAAAATCATCTGTGGGGATCGTAAGATTGGAAAATCGCTGCACTTTTCATAGGTTTCGTGTCACCTACGGGCGCATAGATGATCTATGTTTGCAGATGCTCTTTTTGAGTAGTGTGCAGACCGTAGCCATGCCATGATAATATAATAGATCCATGGGTGATATGCACGCCCGGGGTTTCAGTGGTGAAGTTATTTAGCGTGACTGTTGAAAAGTGCTCACATCATGAAGTAACAATAAGAAAAGTAGTGAACGTAGAGGTCAGCGAAAATGCGGGGCGGCAACAGAGCGGTAATTACTAAAAAGTTGTCTGCTAATGGCTCTTTTCCTGTGGTTGGACTAGTATAGATGTAGAGAACCATTTTATTCAATATCTGCATACCAATATGGCCACACCAATGTGAAGCGCTCACTTCTGAGAAAAGAAAACTGTCTGCAAAACCTGTGCGAGGATTTTAAAATATATTTGGAAAAAAAAAAATAAGAAATCCGACCTACCGACCTAGATTTTTTTACCGGAAACACCATATTTTTTTTGGGCCCAATTACACAGGCCTTAAAATGCAGGAGCAGGGTTAAAATAACTGAACCTGAATAATAACTCAACATTTTAATAAAAAAATCATCAAGTAATAGAAAAATATGTACCACCGTTTAATATATTTAGATATATTTTTAAGTTTGTCCAAAAGCGTCTTCCTTTGAGAACCACATATTGTTCATCATGTGATTTCTTTCTTAAATGACAGTATGTTGGTAGTGGGATGTAAACAAATACTCCAGTATACGATCATGTGCCTAGTTCCATTTGAGGCCAGCCAAAGGTTGCAGTGGACAAAGCTGCTTAGGGCCGTCTGTGCCAGGAGGTCCTGCACCAGCTGTAAACCTATTAGACAAATGCATAACAGCACCGGGCGCAAAGCAGGCTGGGTAAAGCGGATACAATGGCCTGCAGCAATTAAACATTCATGCCAATAAATTATGCCATGGCACTTTCACTGCATGTGGGCTGTCGGGTGATCATTTTGTTTCCATGCAAACTCATAATAATATCTTATAAAGATATTTGATGACAAATATATAAAAGGAACCTAAATCAGAAAACTGTTTCAAATGTGAAGACTGATAAAAATGTGACTTTTTGTAATTTATTTTGAGCAGTTTGTTGCTATATTTATTTGGGATTCTATTTGGACTCCAGGCAGTTAGTACAGCAATATTCCCTCCGTACAGAAACACTACAATTCAATAGTAATTGAGTCTATGATTTAAGGCCAATCTGCCAAAAACAGAAAAAAGGAAAACAAAAATTTACAATTTTGCCTATCAAAATTTGCAGAAGGTGTAACATTTCAACAGCCTCTATCACAACATTGACAACAGGGGCTAAAATTATATTTATATCTCCTAAATATAGCTCAAGGCTCAGGGTTACCGTACCAATGGAATGTCCACTGTGGTCGTAAATCAACTGTTTATCTACGACAAACTAAAACAGGATTAGCTAGAGGCTGTAACACAACATGTACTTGCAGATAATCAATAAACATGGTTAAAAAAGTTTTTGGAAACTGGACCGTGTACAGACAGAGTAACTTACTGATGTTGAGGTTCATTTTATGGCTCTTGATCTTGTCCACCGTTCCACTGTAAAGCATCTCAAAACTATCAAAGGTGAAGTCCTCTATCCCTCGCCGCCGAAGTCGTCCGGTTCCTGAGGCCCCACTACACGAGCGGGACGGTAGAGTGGCTGCTTTGGGGATGTCCGTAAACTGAGCCATAGTTTGCACACTTTCCAAAATGTGTTTACAAGTCTAAATTTAGTATCTGATCCATCTTGCACTGTATCCCAAAGACAGACAGCACTGTTGCTCTTCTCAGTTCGTACCGCAATAATTGAAATTTGTCTGACTAAAATGAAAGGGTACGCAAAGGTGCAAAGAGGTGGGACTGGGACAGGGGCCACAGACTTAAGAAGGTTAGGAATCTGAGGCTTGGGAACTTTGGCACATTCTGTAAAATACACTAGTCCCTGGTGTAAACACTTAGATTTGCTTTTCTATATTATACTAGGAGCCAGGCAGGATAACATTATGATGAATCGATATGCAAATCTGTCCATAAGGGAAAGGAAATTGATAGATTTGATCAAAAATAATTGAAAAAGTAGCGTCCAATGATATAACGATATGTCCACATTTCAACAAGCCAACAACCTTTTGTAATACTTGTGACTAGGGTTGTCAAATGTATAGAAAATCAGATACTAATCAATATTTTAACTCGTATCAAAACTAGATACTCATTTGAACAAGTATTGATACTGAAAAATAACCCTTTAACAGGACAAACTGACATTTACTGAACAGTTTTAGAATTATCTTGACCATATTTCAAATAAGTCCACAATGTTGAATGTAGAATTTAGAATTAGTTTGTGTTGAAAAAGTCAGTCTATTTTCTAAAACCTTGAGTTGAAATATGGAATTTTTATAGCATCATTGTGGTATCAAAATCAGTATCGAGAATCAAGTATTTTCCTTAGTATCAAAATCCTGACTGATCGTTTACAATTTTGACTGAAAACGGGTGAGAAGTTTAAACCTTTTTGAGACAAGTTGAAAATAAATGTAGTAATGGAATCCTTTCTTTTTAAATTTTACAACATGAAAATACTCCAATATACTTATTAATTCAATTGTTTGACTTGTTCCTGATCACTGAGACCAACATGTATTGTTAGTGTCATTCATCAGCTTCATTAACGGAACAAAAAAAATGCCTTCTAAATACACTACATACGCAAGCAAAGCTGATCACGTTCCACTTATGCAAGCCAAGATTTAGCAGCTCAGAGGAAAAGTACTGAGTGAGTTGTTTGAACAGGGCCAGAGACAATGACTCCTTTCAGTGAAGTTTGGAGAGGGTCAGAGCGAGGCAGACCGGCGAAGAGCGAGAGGTTCCCATTGGTCTTTCATTGTTACAGCTCTGCACTGATCCTGTGACAGCAGCGTGGAGCCTGGATTTATGAAATGTATGAGGAAAAAAGCCAATGAGGGAAAAGTCTCCAAAGCCCAAAGCAAGTGGAAGAAGCAAATTGAGTCTGTGCAGGCATCACACAGGTTGGATAAGGTCATATTTAAAGCTGAATCATAAAGAATGACGGATTTTAGAGTTATTAAGCGAAACCCAAGTGGTTCCTTTCATATAATGGACAGCATAATGCCAAGACTTCAAATGTGCTTAGCACTTTTGTCTCACAGCAAGTTTGGACTGACCTCTACTCCCAAAATGTGTGATCCTCCTGAATACGATCTGGAGAAGCATCAAAATACAGTGGTTTCTGACATCAAAGAGACAAATACAATGTCTTTAAAGCCACAGCCAAATCCACTCAAGTTAGAACAAACGCTTTAGAAATAGTGTTTTACTGAACATCACTTCTCTAGAGCGAGGAAATAAACCTGCTGTAACTAATCTATATAATTAATGTCTCCTAATCTGATGTTGAGAGAGGAGGCAGGATAACATCTGCTGTTTAATCACATCACAGATATCTGCTCAATGCTCCGTGGACAAACACAAAGAGCGTGCTGAAGGATGAGTTTGAACTGGTGAAATCTGTCGGACTATAGGCTTGCCATATTTCAGCATTTGGGACCTTTCGGCCTTTAGTGGATTTATATGGAACTTGGCAGAAAGGAAGAGGCTTGGAGTGAGTTGGCTAAAGATTTGGGCGGAAATCATGAGTTGAATCTTGATTTTTATGTATAAATACACTGTTTCATAGTTTATTTTTCTGTATAAATGAACTCCTTTGCAGTTGTGGTTGTGCAAGTCTAGTTTGGGTCAGATCATAGAAATATTTACTGAGATACACTGCCGACTGATCGATCGTTAGGGCATGTCTTTAGTTGGCTACAACCCTATTTGGCACAACATTCTGTTTTATGTTCTATACTATGCCAAAGTTAAAGCAACACTACATAACCTTCTGGAGGTGGCGTGTCACCTGCACTATCACATGGAAATCGACCATACTTTGGAACATACCCCACTGTGGAACATTATAGCTAAAGGAACCAGATTTACATGGAAACAAGCCGGAGGAGGCTCCAGCAGGCCATGTAAGAGTCGGGTTTGTGGAGTTGCAAGCCCACACACAGTAAGAATGCATGTTTTTCTTCGCTTTTCAATGCAGTAAAAAAACAGGAATCAATGCCAGTCTTTCCCAGTGATAATGGAGACGGTGGTGGTTCATATCATAACCTCCTACAGTTTGTCAAAATAAGATCAGCAATGAATTGGCAAAATTAATTATGTACTTATATTATCAAAATAAGTCAACAGTCTAACAATAAAAACTCTAAAATTGCAGTAAACATTATTTTTACAATAAGGATTGATACTAGTGTCAGCAGTATGTGTAAAAAAACAAAAAAGCCTGTAATAGAGAAAACAGAAAAATACAGAAACCAGAAAAAAATAACGACGATTAGCTAGATTTTGTTGTAAAGATGCTCTACAGGATTTACAATCCATAATACAGCTTATTCTGGCATTTTGCAGCTGCACTACATTTCATTCCACTATCGATCGAGCGAGTGTCAGGGTGGGGACCGTCCTCTTTCAGGTCATGTAGAGACTTACACTGCGTAGAAGGGAAATGAAAAAAAATACTGAGAGAAAATGCGCCACAGTTTGTACACGTTAAATGAAGCATGTCTCATAAAGCGCAGCAGAAAACCACATCTTACTGTTCTGCATTATTAAAGATAATTATGACGGTATTACTCACAGCAGCTGTAAACACACGCTGCATAACAATGACTCAATCTCGCACAGTCTCTGAAAACGAGGCAGTGGACAGGAAATTAATTTGTCCAGAGAAATGTAGCAGATATGGAAACGTTCGGACCGAGACACAGAGCAGAAGGTTGTGCTAATGAGGACTGAGGAGAAAATTATGGTTTAACAGTGGATGCTTTAAATAGTTTGCTCTTTGACAATTCTAACAGTATTGTTGTTTGTTATTATGTTGAAGAGTTGTTTTGAAGCTAGGGACCTGTGCATACAGGTTCCTTTTATACACATCCTTAGTCTTACCCAGAAATCTTTTTGTATTTTCACAAAATGGGTGCAAACAGAGAAAAACACACTACAACAGGCAGGGAAAAGCAGGGACACTCTCTGCAAAAATATATTTCCTCTGATTAAACAATGCTTAATACTGACTTAACCAAAACCAACCTAAGCCAGTTATCAAAGCAGTCGTAAAAGTGAAAACTGAAAGAATGTTTGAGTAGTTCTTCATCCAAGATACAATAGTACAATTAAACCTACAAAGACAGTAAGGTAAGGTACACTTTAATGTCCCTGTAGGGATATCCGTCTTGTCCTCTGCATTGGACCCAAAAATTAACAGACAAAATGAATACATAAATACTAAAATTTCAAATTATTTAGACACTCAATACCACGTTTATAATTGTAATTTTGATAATTTAAAACTCAAAATAATAGTACTTTCTTTAATATTACAATGTGGTGTTGTATTAGTGCTGATATAGACCAAGAAGACCATTCTAAAACTATTCAAGAAAGCGCAAATGTTGTCCCATTTGTGTGATTATTTATTTCCATCATCGTTATCATCATATCTTTAGTTTGTATTATTTTTACTATTCTTTTTTTAGTATCCATTAGCATCAGGGTATTGATTTATTTGGCAACCCTAATTTCTATCCTGCCCAATCCCAACAAAGGTTTCAACCATTCATTATCTGGACATGTCTTTTTTGCGCTGGGTTTCCCCTCTCATCCTGTGTAACTGGGATATGTCCCTGTTACGACCTAACCCAATATGAATAAGCAGAAGACAAATGAACCGGAAAAGGAAGGAAGGGGACATTAAGATGAGCAATGAGTGTGAATACATTAGGTCACCAGTGATTTCCTACAGCACTAAACCGGACATTACGGCACCACCACGGAGGTCATTTCAGCTCCACTCGGCCGCTCGGGGGAACGACGTAGCGATGTACGCCTTTGCCTTCGAGTGTGTTACAGTACTGTAAATGCATCCGCCTGGCAAGCCAAGACCACACGAGACGGAGACAGGATACGGTCCAATCTAGACCATAAGACCATATGATTTCTTTCTAATGCGAGTAAATCCGTGGTCCGTTTGTGTCAAAACAAACATGGCGGCTTACGAGGAAAAAAAGAGATACTGAGAAAACTGAAAAACAGCCAAATTAACGAGCAAAACACTAAAAAAAGAGAGCGGGATGACTTCTGCAATTAGTGTCTATGACTGAATTGTCCTAAAAGTGGACAGTTGTCTACTGCGCTCCGTGGTCTGGTTCTAGAGTGTCTTAAATGTGTACAGAAAGTGGAAGAGAGGCAATAACATGTCAATAAAGTATAATGAATGAAAGGGCATTGAATGAAGACGAAGCAGTGACACACAAATCAATGTGTAATTTAAATTATTTGGAACAGTTACAAAGCTGCTGCAACAGTCAATTCAGTGGCATTTAGGGATAAAATATCAAATAGAATTACTCATTTGTATTCATCAACGTACTTTATATTTTTAAGAAACAGGATCGCAGTGCTGTGCTGGGCATCAAGGTTTATCTGCTTTACAAATACAAGTTAAAAAATCCAGACATCCAGATCTACTTGAGACTAAAATCGAAAGTAGTTACTCATTTGATAATTAAAAAAGCAAATTAGGACAAACTTTGAACTTTTCCTAGCTTGTGTAAGAATGGTCTTATCATTGTAGTGTTGGAGTAGATCATGAATGAGACTTTTTCTTACTAATTAAATTTACATTTTAGGATAAACAGAAGAGCACATCTCTATACAGACACACAACAGCCTCCTCACCATTTGTTGCTAAGAGATGCGTCTCTTCACCGGCCCCACACAGACACACGGGTGACACCAGGTGTGCTCATCCAGACCAGAGTAAAAGGTCTTGATGTTTTCCGGGCTTAAAATAAATGTTCAGTTTTGAAGCGGAGCCACAGGGAATTGTCTTTGTCCTAATGTCAGCTTGAAGACCAGGTATCATGTTGATTTGAATAACAATCTTGCCATCTACCTGACAATTGGGGATGTAAAGATGATTAGGTTAATCAATACCCAGTACTAAAATAATCATAATCGTGACGTTTTTAGAGAACAATTAAGCTTTTTCAAATTAAATTTAGAGAAAAATGACAATTTTACAACTAAAATAAGTCTTTTGTTTAGCCCAATTAAAATTAGAAGCAAAATTAAGCCCTTACTGCACCCGTTTCTAAAAATAGTAAACCTAAATGTAAATGTGAATGCAGGTCACTTATTGAGGAGAGGTAATGTATTAAGAAAAACAAGGAGGAAAGAACATTTAGTACTGTTTTGTTGTTTTGGTCATGATGTTAATAATCATTCTCACAATAATTGCTACACTAACATTAGAAATTGTGAAATCTTACTGACAATATCATTAGAATTGACTATATACCCTCATCCCTCCTCTGATAATAAGTCATCGCATCCATCCGTGGTCTGCAATAGCCACGGATGGATGTGATGACTTATTTTGCACCCTGCCTGGAGATGTAGTCACAAATTAACCTCTAAGTGCCTCTAAAATAGCAGAGCAGGCCAATCACAAGCGTATTGCGAGGGAAAATCCGCTTTGTCCACAAACACCATCTGTAAGTGGAGACCCGCACCTCCTGTCGATGTGGAGACAATGCACTGAGCAGCATGGTTGTTTTACTTTACAGCATGGGACCGGCTTATTTAGAGAAGCACCGCCAAAGACGTCAAAGAATAGAGAGGAGGCGTAAGATCCACCCTCTGTCAAAGTGTGAAAACGGCAACAGCAGCAAGCAGAGAGGAAAGAACTCGTCAGTGTACTTGTCAGTGTGCATTTATAATAAATTCATTCCAGTTCATTTCTGCCTGAGAGTTCCTCCAATCAGACATTATTCTCACCCTAGTTTGAATAAAATGTTGATGTTAGTGTCATGATAATACAGAAAAATTCAAACCCTTGTTCAATGCTAAGGGAAATGCTTAAAACTGACTTCAAAGACGTCGTTATTAGCATATATCTATCTGATTTCACAAGCTCTTGTAGTTCTGATCAAGAGCAAGATAGTTTACAAGTTTACTAGGTTTTCACATCTTTCAGAGGCCAGAGCAGAGTTTACGTCAAGTCAAAGCTAACAGACATTAGCATGCCAACAGCGCACTTCCTGGTTTGCAGAGAGTAAAACAACATAATTAGATGCAGGCAGCACATAGCAGTCTCATTTTGACTCATAGCACTGTTTTCACAATATCTCTTACTGGGGCAAGACAGATTATACTTTATTAAGGAAGTCCAGCCCCCAAGGAAGTCCAGCCCCCAAGGAAGTCCAGCCCCCAAGGAAGTCCAGCCCCCAAGGAAGTCCAGCCCCCAAGGAAGTCCAGCCCCCAAGGAAGTCCAGCCCCCAAGGAAGTCCAGCCCCCAAAAGGTTGGAAACTACTGGAATAGGGCATCTCCAAAAATGCAAATTAAATCATAGAGTTATTTAATTATTTATTTACTGTTCGTTTGTAGCGGTCAATGGCATCTAAATTGTGACACTGCAACTAAGGGGCAGGTGATGTATTGTAGTATGTAGTATACTAAGAAGTGGTGTATTGAATTCACATAAAAGGTATCTATACAACAGCTGTAAAACGGAGCTGAACATAAGCATGGAGATATTATTCATATGCTGTCTGGCCGCCTGCCTCCTCGCCTCTCCTAAAGTTATGGTGTCTGAGTCCATTTTAAAAAGGCTCCACAATTAAGATCCATATCGTGAGCCAAAGATAAGTGTAATTGACTGCCGTTACCTCATTTGGCAGTGTGTTTGAATATCATGCAGTCATTTTGTCGTTTTCCCTATGGCAACATATATATCACGTTTAATCACATCCATCACAGGCCACTTTTAACCAGAATTAAAAGTGCAGTATTTATTTGCTTGACCAGCTTTGAGGGGGGCACTACAGTTCACTCTAAGGCCAGTGCCTGCCTCTGGTGGTACCTGGGGCGACTGCAGCCAGAATCTTTGTTTTATTTATAGACACACAGTTTTTGTCCTCCTTTGGTTTATTTCTTATTACATATATTTGGTTTGGTGTTATTCACAACTACCTTGTCCATGGTTTAGTCACATTTTAGACCATGTTTGGCCCTCATTCATACCATAAAGCCTCATAAAGCCAAATAGACTTTATAATATTGTGAATGTTGTTTAATTATCAAGTATATCTGTTTACAGTAAAAAAGAAAAATGTAAATTCAAATAAAATTGTGAAATTTCCCATAATTAAACCTCAACTAATACGTTTAAAGACATGTTTTAACACACTTCTGTTGGATTGACATAATATACGGTAGTCTGAGTATTATTATTGGGATACTAAAAAAAATATACATTTTTGTCAATATCGCCCTTATGTAAAAGTTGGAGAACCAATGTTCTTAACGAATGGTTCACAGCCGTTTTCACAACCTCCATGAAAACGAAGGTTGCATTGCCACAACATTATAAAGTAGCCTTATGTCTGTTTGATTTATGTTCAGGATTTAGGCCTGCATAAATTTCTTAGGAAGGGCAAAACATAAGACTACATTTACCACTTAATTTTCTCTATGTAAAATGGGGACGGCCTGAAGGGATTTCATGACCCCCAGGTTGAGAACCAGTGTTCTAATCAACAATTGATTTATTTTCTCATGGGGGAATTGGATTTCATAATGTGTCTGATACTGAAAACAATCAACAGTAGTAGGTGAAGGGAGCACTAACCTCCACTGCCATCCGCACACTCTGCATCTTAAACCACAGGCACATGTATCAGGCTGCTGCTGAGTAGGGCTGATGTGAGCCTCAAAATGTGACAGGTAATAACTTCATGTGATTGCTCTGCTCTGCACAGTGTGACAGGGGCTTAAGTCACCACTAAGCAGGCTCAATGTGACCTTTACCACATCCACTGAGGACGCAGTCTAGGACACATGGAAGGTACAGATGACCAAAACTGTACCTCGTAATCAAATTCACGGTTAAAACCACACAACATAAATCTCTTTATATTGCGTACGCCAACAACAGCAGCAGCAGCAGCATCTGTGGCATATACTAATTCTGACTGATTCTCAAGTCTGAATAAATTATGTTTGTGTCAAACATTGCTACTGTAAAAAAATTCTGCCACTACATATATAAAAGCTAGTGTTGTATGTCAAAGAAAATGTCAAAATAAATGACACTAAGAACATGATTTACAATTCGATACAGCTTTTTTATGTTAAGGAAGTTCATAAAGCTTTCTTCCTTCCTGACGCACACTATGACCTTTGTCCTCATATTATCGAAAGTGCTTTTGCAGCCTATACTCCTGAGTTTCCAGCTTACACAACACACAAATCCAGGGTTGACAAACAACAGCCCCATTGTTCTGCTAAGGGTGATCATTAGATAACAGTGTAGTATACAAAAGCGGTGCGTATAATGAAAGTTCCTGTCTGGGTTGCTATAAAAAGCTGAATGAGTGTCCAATTGTGTACAGCGTATAATTACACAGCGGTTCGATCTTATATCTGCTTGTGCAATCGTTGCGGTTCGAAGAGTTTTCACAAAATGTGGAATTTTCTCTTATCAATAATGATTTTGAATTATATTTTATTGTGTATTATGAACAACAACAAAATGTTTTTAAAAAAAATGGTTTTCATCATTAATTTCTAGAGCATAAATAAGAAGCACTAATCAATGCCATTTAATACAATAAGTAGTCACATTTCTTCATCCAAACTTTCAGCTTCAATCCAGATGTTTTTACTGACTGAGATGGCAGTAGATCTCATATTTGTTGGATCAGATTGCACATATTCCGTTTCTGGGTCTTTTTAAATAAGTGAAAGTAGGTCACAACTACTGTAGAAAGTATCATGTGGAGAATGGTGTCCAGAATGAACAATGCATACAATCCATAAGGAGCAGACTGCATCAAATCAAAGGCCAGTAAGACAGTAAGACAGAAAGACTACATTTTATACAGTGTAGGGCAGAGAGCTTAGACCACATTTAGGTGCTAATGGATTGTCACGCCTCACTGTTCCCCGAAGTACAATTACGACACAACCGAAGATGAGACCAAAGATGGAGTAGGAGAAGAAAAACGGGTGACCACGGGCTTGGAATGACTTACAAGAAAAAGGCTTGCTGTAAAAGTGATGAACAACAAAACCCAGTGGCCCCACTGTAATCTGTTGGCTTATTTTGGGCAAGAATCATTCTTTTTGTTTGTTTGACGTTTAATGCAGGTATGTAGAGCAAGTAGATTCTCTTGCCAAAGCATCCTGACAATGAGGGTAACATCTGTAAACGTTTCACTGCATCACATGCTTTTGTCGTGGTTAAGGAGCTCGCCTCACAGAGAGAAACAATTCATGAACACGACAAGGCCTTCCCGTGCAGAGTTTGCACGCCCTCTCTCTCGCACTCGTTTTTTTTTTCTAGTTTCCTAATGCGGGTCAAGTTGGCCCATTATGGCAGCACATTGGGTTGATCATGAGCACTTAATCATGATTAACCCTCAACCTGAACAATGCGAACAATGAACTTTATCTTTAATACATTTGGTATTTCCTGCCCGCATACATAGACGACGCAGGTTAGTGTTAACTATATACATACTGATCTGAAAATGAACCGTGCAATGATACAGAGTTCAGAGGGGTGCAACCTGCAGGACAGGAGCCAGAACAACCTGGGGCCATAAACCAGGGTCTCTCAAGGGCCTCTTGAGCTCATGTACAGCCACTATAAGAGTCGACATAGCCTGAGGGATTCCCATTCAAACACTCTCCCTCACTCTCTAATAGACACACCGAGCTCGAGGGGAGGGGAAACTTCACAGCCCATTACACATCACGAGACAGGCAACGTGCTGCATGGGACAGAACAACCAGTCCCAATCACCATGTCAGTGGGTGGACACGGGGGTCGGTGATACAGGAGGTTTGGTTGAGCATGGAGAGTGCTGCCTCTTGACCAACACGACTGGACAAAGAAGAGCAATATGAAAGAGTGAAAAGAGAGTTCAAGACCAAGATGCAACAAGAAGCCAAATGTATATTTTTGATACCATTGTTGTCAAAGCAATAGCCACTTTATAAGACCTTATGCCTGAAGTCAAAACTAAAGTGTGCTTAATTTGACATCCCTCTGTGTTTTAACGGTAAGAATAAGTGACAGCACATGTCAAAACACTCACAAAACACTCCAAACAAAACTCCCAGATTGTTCACTGCATTAATGAAACAGGCATCAGTGCACCGCCATGAAACATTCTAAAAGCACTGAACACGGCACAAGGATTTGCTCGTCAATCATTATCTGTGATCTGTTCTGCGGACTAAAAACATGATATTCTCTATGGAAACCAGTTAAGTTCTAATACAAAACTCAGAAAAAATTGCATTAAGTTTAAAATGGCTTTTTAGTTTGTTCTGGTTTAGGGTCCAATTGCCAATTTTACAAGTCAAATCTGTGTAACATTGTAAACAAATTTATGTTGCTATGACATCTAAGTACTACTTTTTGGTATGTGTTCATAAACTTCTGTATTCAGACAGTTCTAATAAAAAAAAAACAATATTCATATGAATCAAAAGTATATATAAACCACACTTAGGTATTGTTAATGGTGTCCACAGTACTATAAATATATATATATATATATATATATATTTTTAAATCAATATTTACCTGTGCGCCGCTTTGCTTCCTTCATTGAAAGATGCCAAATATTTAACACAACCGGCTTTGATCGCTTCATAGCATCACTGTTCATCAACAGTGTGGCTCCAGTATTCTTCCCTGGTTCAAGGAACTAAACTCAGTTCACTGGCAAAACCAGGAAGCAGACCTATATCACAAGACTTGTAGATTCAAGCTGACACACAAATATCCTAAGTTCACCATCGGACAGACACACACATTACATTTTTAAGAGATGTACAGAGTCAAAAAGATGGCTTAGATTTATCCATTTGCTATGAGATCCAAGAAATGTGCTGGTCTGCAGTGAGCCCTCAGCACCACATGCACAAACTTCAGAGCTACTTATATACATGGAATTAATTAAAAGCCACACAATTCTGACTGTCAATTCTTGCTTATGCTAACAACCGGCAACAAGGCAGAAGCGATGATTCGATTAATTGACTCGCATTCAAACCATAGTAATACAGCTCCCATTTAATCAGTTTGCGTTTAGTCGGGGACATGAAAATATGAACACATTATACTCAAGATACTCACGTAGAAAATGCTTCTCCAATAAGGCAATTTCCAGGTGTCCCTTGACTTCATTGAGCCGGTCTGATTCCACCCTCTGAAAGTCCTGGATGTTTGCGGCCATGTTGGGAGACCCCGAACCAGCCTGAAGGAAAGTACAATGAAACAATCAGAAACGTGATTCAAAAACTTGTTCTCTTAAGCTCTGCATCTGACAGCGAAATAGAGTAATTACTGGGTGAACAAGGAAACTTTTTGTCCAACGTAGTGGTGTGAAAATGTTTGTGATTTTTGCAAGTTTGACAATAGTTAAATACTTTGTTAATTAGTTATATAATACAGCTATTTATTACATTGTATTTTTCTACAGTCTGGAAAAAAAATATGGTCACAAATGGTCAGTTTCAGAATATATAATGGAATGTATATCAAAACTAGTATTAGACAACATTTAAAGAAACTACTGCTCAAAATACATTCTAATGATGGCAATCTAATCAAAGGCAATTGAAGCCAAACGCGGTTAGCAGTTTTAGCGGCTAATGTGGGGCCGTGTTCCATTTGGAAATCCTAGTGCCTGGTTTCCACGGGGGCGGTTGGTAACGTGTCACGCTAGCTGCCAATCAAACCTGTTCATATATTGATACTCTGCCTGTCAAAATAAACTCAACTGATGCAGTGAGTGGCTTCTCATTTCTGAAACAACCATGTGGAAAGACAAATCCTGTGGTCATAGAAAAGATGTCAGTATGTTTGAGACGCGTCAAATCATTGGCATCAAGCAGAGAAAACATCTGAGAAGCATGGACTAATGTACTACAGATGTCAGTCTTCTCAGAGCTGGAGAAGGCTTTGTGCAGTGGTCACTCGCTCAGATCATCAATACAAGATCTTGAAAAAATATTGTAACACTGGAATGAAATTAATCCTTTTACATTGCAGAAGCTTATGGAAGCAATGCCACAGTGTGCTGAAAATAAAAGGTACGGTCCAATAGAATATTGGAGCAAGTTACTTTTTTTCTGTGATGCCCGTTTTTTTTTTGGACAGGCAGCATATAAAGACGGTAGCAAAATAAAATAAAAAACACCCGGATCACATAGAGCATTTTAAAATTAACATTTTAATTCCAGAATGACAAGGCTGACAGTTAACCTTGCCAGCAAGATTAATCATTTTGCAGTATTCTCCAGTAGTAAACGGGCCAATCAGCAATTAGGCGGGACTGGAACCAATCACAGAGCAGCATTGTGGTTGGGTGGAAGTCAAAACAAACCTGGCAGCGCCGATGGCCCTACCTCAGCTTATTTTATGGAGTAATAAGGTAATAAGGACTACAATGGCACTTTGTACATTTGTGGATGAGAAAGGGAACTACTTTTCTGAACACTGGATTTATCACCATTTAGATTTTTTTGCTTCTTCCGCTGTATTTCTAAGTATTTCTTAAACGTCCTGACGGCTTTCAGCGAGAGCCTTCACAGATTGTTTCATGTGAAGAGCTGAATTCAGAGTGAGACAGATCAATCTGGCGTCAGCCAGGTTAGCTGACAGAAGCACTTACAAAGAAATGCGCTGCAATGTTTCAGTAGAAAAGTAATGGAAGCCAGATTCAAAGGAACTGATTTGGTGAGCCAAATGGCTCACTTCCTACCTGGATGAACGTGGCGGCTAGCGGTCTAGCTCTGTCCACTTCCATACAGTCTAAGAATCTAATTCAACAAAGTAACTCATTTAATAGCTCAAAATAAAAAAGGCCAAGGTGTTTTACCTGGCAAATAAAAATCTGAAGACAAAGGCAAAATAACAGTAACAGTAATAAAACACAATTACCATTTACAAAAGAATTTCATTCATGAACGGCATCAATGCAGCAATGACTTTCAGTACGACATACAGTACCACCACAAAAACAAACAGCCTTAGCAGGAGTACACCATCACACAATCATACAACTAGCACACTTACTGACTCACGCTAATGTTTCCTGAGCCCAATTTAGAGCCGTCCAAAACGCAGGAGAGCGAGCGAGAAAGAGGAGTCCCCCGGTATTTGAACTGCACATCTGAATCACTCAGCTCTGGCATTAGGGCTTTACCCCGACAAACACTGCAGCAGCGACCGCGTGCGTGTAGGTGCACCGAGCGGATGACGAAGATTGAGACATGATACGAGTGACTGATAAAAAAAGGAGGAAGCGTGCTAGAGCAGGACGTAGCATTGCAGTTGGTCTCTGTAGCTTTAAGAGAAGACTCCTGCCAGGCACAAACACTGCAGCAGCGTTCCCCCTCCGACAGCATGGGTTTGTGTCTTCAGCTCTATGCAAAACAGATGTAGAGCGAACGGTTGGTGTTGATGGGAGAGAGGGGAGAGAGACCCCAAGGACATAGCTAAAGACACTGACCTGAAAAATGGTGCGTTGGAAGCGAGTCAAAAGACAAGACTTAGAAAAACGTCCTTCTAAGAGGCAATTGCAGATGTGCGGCATTGATATTCAGTGAGGGGGGAAAAGGGTAGATGAACGACACAATGGACAATGATGAGAGAGACTGTGAGAGTGAGTAAAGGCGTTTTATTGCATTGTGAAGCTTCAATGGGGCTTGATTAGGGTGCGCTCTTCTGCAGCTCTTTCCAAATGTCAAATGCATAATGAAAGCACACCTCCATCACGCCACAGCGAGGAGGGAGCATCCCGGTTTGAGAAGTAGGTCATTTTCTGACGTCATCCTCCACAATTACAGCCTGATTAATTACTTCGTCCACCTCATCCTCATTTTATGTGAGCGCGCCAGTTTGGAGGGATGCAACACCGATTTGAATCAACATTTGACTTCTATTCCAATTAGGGGTGTAACTTTATGAACACGTGTTGACTTGATAATGCACCAAAGAAAGTCATTGTTACTTCCATTAGTGTTTATAGGATTACTGTCAGAGTATTATGGAGACTCGAGTACCCGAGTACATGAGGATTAAATCGACAACAGCCACACAATCAGTGCGTGTACAAACCCCGGCCAGAGAAGAAGAACTCACAGGGAAGACTTGTCAATCTTAATTTGTATTAGAGTACTAGATACTCATTGAAGGTATGATCACACCGTAAAAACATTAATTATCCAAGAGATTGCAGTATATAGTGAATACTTTGTCACTGACTGATGAGGATCCAAACTAAGTCCATTTAACAAGAACTCCATAAACTGTAGTTGACATCATATATGTGAAAATATATTTAGATACACAAAAACAGGCCAGTAGATCTGTGAAATGTAAAAATGCGAGCGTATCTATAATGCATTGCCTTCCCTCTATTTCGCCGACCTTGAGTAGCGCTGTAGAGGCGGCAGTCTAGTCTACTTTCACTTTTACTCCCTCCTCCCCACACCATTTCCTGTAAGTAGAGCTAAACTGTCACAAACTTTCACAGAAAGACATTTAGCTAGTGAGTTTACACAATTCATAAGAAAGTGAGCAAGAAACACAGCTACAGCAGAGGTTTAGAACTAAAGCTGCAGGTGAACATTTGCATAATGACAAGTACCAACAAAAGATATTCGACAAAGGCTGGAAATAAAGTGATACACTATATTTTCCTGATGTGACTGGCTGCATGCTCAAGGAGAATTCATTCCAACATAGTACTAAGTAGAGTATACTGATGATGAGATCTACATACCGTAGTATTTCAATAACACTTTTCAGACAATATGGTCATAAATATCTTTAAATGTATAAGTTTAAGAAGTTTAAGTATCAGACAAATTTATCACCCACAAAAGTGCAGACATATCACTTTATAACTTATTTGGAAGTTTACCATCCGTTATCAACTCTGGCAGCATATTTTATTCCAAACAATATACTCAAAATTCAAATGTTGTATATCGTCCAAACAACATACTACATACATACCACCTTTAGAGAGTACAAAACACAGAAAATACATAAATGTTTGGCACATAATAAAGAGTATTGCACACTGTTTACAAGTGTAATACAAACTTCAATGTATAGTTCTGACTACACCGTACAACTATATGCCAAAGCTGAATTATTTATGGGACATGACAAAGGACAAATCCGTAGAGAGGGATCTGATCCAGAGTCAGTGAGGAGAGGCAGCGGGTTACAGCAGAGACGGAGCACCATCTGGACCACGCCGTTCAGGGCTCGTTTGTATGGATGACACCGGCTGCAGGTCACAAAGTGTTTCCGAAGCTCAAGGACGCAATTCATTCTCGTCTGAACAGATGAGGTAATGAGGCGCAGTTTACAGGAGAACAACTGATAAGATGCAGCAGTGTAATGAAACCAGAGACGACAAAAACATGCAATGTGTCACGTCCCACAGTATGGCATTAAACATATCTATTGTCAAATAAAAATGGGTGAAAAAAAATGAAGCGTTACTGTGAGCGGCCATAGCTCGTTTCCATGGAGATGTATACGTTTAATGCAAAAACGTGGAACATGGGTAAAGAGACGAGCAGAAAAGTGACCGTACATAGTGCAACTTTATAATTGATAAAAGATGAAATTGAAATGCAATAATAACATTCATCCGATAGACACAAAGGTAGAAAAAAGGCTTAGTGCGTAACAAAAAGTGAATTTGGTACTGCAGGTCTTATGGGACGTGTCCTATCTGCTGTGGTCTGAATTTCTCAGAAATGGTCCAAGCAACAAGCGATTTATAAAAGGGAGTGATTGATGACCAATGTGGGTTGATCTAGATACAAGAAAGATACTGAACATGATACTTCAGTGTGATTTACTGTGAACATGCAGGGCTGTACTAAACTGCGGGTGGGCTGTATACAGAGAGAAAAGACTGGAGATGCTTTGACATATTCTGTGTGTGTCAAAGGGAAAGAAAGAGGGTGCGTGCACGCCCCAGCAGGGATAAAAGTCTATCTGGGTCTATTTTAGGGTTCAGAAAGTGACTCAGAGCCATGATGTGGGCGGCGACTTCCCAGTGGGCTGGCAAATGCACTACTCTAGGGCTGCAAGATTAATCGAGATCAAATTGAAATTTGAATGGACACAATTAGCAAATCCCAAAGGCTGCAATTTTTGAAGTGCCATTTCCTCAACAAACAACAAAATATCCTCTCTAATGCTGCATAAAAAACTGCTAACTAAAATTTAGATTTGCTTTGAAATACAGGTATTTTAATAGTTTTAAGTCAGTTTATATGTTAATTTGTGTTTAAATGTGAACTCTGAACAGAATCCAACGACGTTCCCGCTGGACCGGAAGTGCCATTACAACGAAAGTGCCACTCAAATGGGAAAAGAGGGAAAAGTGGGCGGGGCGGAATAAGGTCAATACACAAACAACATATATTCTAGTCAAGGGCTTAGCTAGCAGTTCTTTTTACAATTTTCTCTCAAATGTTAGTACTCCTGGACATATTTAATATGAGCAAGAGATAACTCTCAGTCCAATGTCAAAAGCAATTCTAGCCAGAAAAACAGTTTGTTTTTCTCTAAGTTCAAAAGGTTCTTTTCACACCAAAAAACATCAAAGAAAATACTTGGCTCTTCTGAAAACTACTAGATAAAAAACAGATCTAAAACAGAACAAAATGAGGTCCAAATTTGGACTAAAGCCCGATTTGTGTAGTTCTAAACCTGGACTAACCCAAAGGAAGACAAAACTCATTAAAACTAGGGCTGCATTAATTTAAACAATTAATCGCAGGTAATTTATTACTGAAATAATAATAAGGTTTCAAAGCATGCCATGAGTTGGGAAAAGAAGTTTTATGACTGAAATTGAACCATAATTCCATGAAAATTATGTGGAAAATGCATAAATTCAGTGTATTTGATGAAACCTCTTTGGTCCATAAATTTGCTCCACTACGATCCTCAAAAACATCAGCTTCATCTTTGTAAAATTTAGTAAAATGACTTTTGCGTTCTAAACAAGCAATCAATTACATACAAAATAATAATTGCTAGAGTTCCAGATGCTGCCCACACACCAACGTCTGAGAAGCACCAATCTAAGGTTTAATCTACTCTCCTTTAATTAAGAAGGCAAACAAACAAACAAACAAAACGATTGACTAATGGAAAGTGCCTGCACAAACCAGTAAGTGACAAGGAAATGTGGCCGTGAGCAACATTCATGACGTACTCAGACTGCCTCTAATTTCAAGATAATTCCATTTGAAAAGTGCATTTGTGTTGTTGTGTTTGTGTGTCATTATTGATGCGAGCGGTGACATCAGTAGCTTGTTTTTATTGTACCAAAGGGCAGCACATTTGATGAGAGCATCTTTGAGATGGGGCTGCGTCAGTGTGGGAGGATGAAGCTAAAGACACGATAATGGAGATTATTTTCCACGGTCCAGTGCCGGTTTAACTTTTAATTCCTCACGTTCCCTGGAGAGACTCCCACTTCTGGCTTCTTGTCATGGACCTAATCAGTTTGCCTTTTTTCATTTCCTTCCCTCTCGTTTGTATCCATCCATTTCTGCCGCTCTCCTGATAGCCATCGTTGTGTACTTGTGTACCATTTTATCTGGTACATTCCTTATTGCATTGCCGTCAGCTGCAGTTCCCGGTTTACTGTACAAACAACTTAGATAACATAAACAACAAAGGATCATGTGAAACTGAGGAGGCTCCCGGATGTGTGCAGATGTTTAGTGCTCCATCAAAGAGAAGGCTTTATGAGTTTCTCTGAGCAACCTGCAGTTTGTGTTTAGCTCTAAAGCTTCATGCCATTAAATAAAAAGGAAGGTTATAATAGCCATTGTGAGTGACTGCGTAATGCATAGCCATATCCTGTACAGTTGCCATGATCATTGATTGACGAAAACACTGCATACGCTACAAGTACTAGCAAAAGCAACGGCACCCTTGAGACGATAAATATCTACAAAACAACCAGAGAGCCATATGGTCATGTTCTGTGTTCTCTGTTGTGTGTTTTATAAAGAAAAATAAAAGATTACACAACGCTTGTTCTGTGTCTGTCTGTTGTACGCTACAATTAGTAGAAGTCAAAGTGTAGCACTTTGAGAGGTTTATCAAGCGTGTGATGCTCAACACAAATATTTTTTGGTCTTGTTATTTTGGAAAATAATACATGGTCAGACAAACTCTGCAATGAGTACCTCTAGTACTAATAGTAAAACTTTTAATTTGTAATTCTGAAAAAATATATCATGATTGATGAAAACACCGCATACGCTACAATTAATAGAATTTCAAAGTAAAGTTCTAGTAATTGTATCTACTTTGCAGTTCCGGTAGTTCCATGTGCCATGATCATTGCATGACGAAAACACAAATCAATTTAGGTGTTTGTCGGTTGTGTAGTTTTTTCAGAATGACAAGTTAAAAGTTTCCCTATTAAGGGGATGCAAACAACACACCCAGCCCAACTTAGCAGAACCTCTAGTTTGCAGAATTTCAAGAAAGTCAAGTGAAAAACAATATATTTTTTTACTTATATTAATCAATCGCATTCAAAATGTTGTCGTATCAAAAACTAATGAAAATGGCTTTCAATATTACATTGCAGAACATAAACAAGAAAGAGCAATAAATGCTGTTAACAAAACATTTCTACTCCAAACCACATGCTTTCACTGACAGGATTAACTGTAGAATTCTTAATTAAAAAGACCCAAACTGATCATTGATAATTAGAAATGACTGTTCTGTAAATGGCACAGCTTTGTATTTGCAACTGACCAAGATGAATCAATACTCAACCAGCACAATAAACCGCAGTCACAGCTTGAGCATTTCATTTTGTCAGGTTTACTCACGGGGTCTCGGGGCAGGTCCTCTGTGTCCCTGGCTCTGGGCTTCAGCTGAACCTCGTCGCTGCATTCGGTGTCAGAGGCTGGCGGAGAATCGCCAAGGTCTGGGAAGTCTTCTCTTGTCCTGGGGCCTCGGAAGCGGATTTTGTCCAGGCGCTTTAGCATGGTCAACACCGCGCAGCCACGCTTTACCTTAACATGGCGGACGGCAACCCTGAGGAGACAAAAGATATACAAATATGAGATGTGATGATACTTTGTGCAGATACTACCATAAAACTGTATTAAAGTAGGGCTACACTGTGTGTGTGTGTGTGTGTGTGTGTGTAATATATCACAAAAAGTATCGACATCACAATATTGGTGGATGCAATAATTGATATTGCAAAATATATCAATAACACCACCAAGGTCCTCACTCAAAACTCAAATTAAAACGTTGAAAAAGGCAGATCTTTGTTAATGATTTTCCTTGACGTCGTCTTGGTTTTGTCTCTGTCTAAGTTTTTATTTTGACTATTACATTCATTACATACATTACCTACGTACATTGAGTTTCACTAATATAACTGATATTATTGTGTCCAAAAGTATATTCAAACATCACAATAATATTGAATTTGCATTAATTAAAGCTGGGGTACCTCATTTTCAAACTGAAATAAGGAAGAAGGTAGTTTCCAATAGTGACTCACATGGCCTTTTCTTACAAGTTTGAAACCAAAAAAAATATACTAAAATTTGAATAAGCTTGTGGAGGTCTGCTTTTAAAATACACATTACACATACAATACAACATTATGAGAAAATATTTTGGGTTTCTCAGCTTTAACAGCCACATTTACAATTTAATGCTATACAATAAGCCTTCATTGTCAGTGAAAAGACTTTAAATTATAAAAAGTGCTGTTGTTTTAAAGAGCTAAATATTCAGTGTCGAAAATGTCCAATAAACAAAATAAACAGTGTATGCATGGAAAGAGCAGGTCTGCATCTCTGCACAAAGTCCACCTGCACATGACACATGCATATTCAGCTGGACTGCAGGTGAGCTCAGAGCTGATGGCATTATAACAGCATCATGATGGCACATTTTACAGATTGTGTGGCTCTTATTTCAACATTACAGATAAATACAGCAGCAAAAAGAGATACTTATGGATGTACCAGGAGACACGAGGTTAGTTATGCGAGATGGGATTGGGTTAGAAAATGATACAGTAGATGATGGTACTGCAGTTTCAAATCATCCATCCAGTTCTTAAGTATGATGAAAACCTATTGCAATACCAAAAAAGTGAAGGTATATTTTGCATTTTTTGTGTGAAACTTGTCTGCAAAACCCACATTGGTTTTCTGATTACCCTCTGAAAGTTTCCTGATGTAGGTGTGCGATTGTGCGATTCCAGAAATGAAGATACGTGTTGAAGTTGAGGGTATATTAGATTTTCCATTAAGAGTTGCCTGTGGGTCTCTTAATGTCAAAATATTCTGGCAATTATTGCGATTTGTAATTCCAAACAGAGAAGAAGAGTTTATGTTATATAGTCATCAAACAAAGACTGATTGCAGCAGGCCAACTCTGCATTCGGGTGTGCATCCCGTCACTGCAGAGGAATATGAAAGTGTTCTCAGACAGGATTTATAGCCACAGAAAAAGCGTACAAATAGACATTCTATACAAGCTGTTCAGAGCAAAGACAGACTAGATTCTTGGATGCTTGGATTACAAGTTCCTATAATGATGTGTAATACCTCATTCGCCCCAGTGCGATCTATGGTATAAAACGTTTCAAAGGTAGTCGCAGCTTTTAAAGTGAAGACGTTTGACTCTGGAGTAATTTTCACCCTGATTGACCTTCATGGAGATGGAAATATCTTGGCTTTAAAAAACATTGCCAAGACTTTTTCTAAAATGTGCAATATATTGAGCTGTAACAAATACAAAGCCAAATGAAACAAATAATAGTTAAGCATTTATGATTTGTCATAAAAGAGACTCATTCGACGCTGTAAAGTACATTTTGGTATTACAAAAAAATAGCAAAAAATGTCCTACAAGTGCAAAGAAACTGTAAACAATGAGTCAATTTTTGTGACTGACTACGGTACCTTATTATTTTTTTGGGCAATTAGCATTTCCAGAAAATGTCCAATCAGAGTCCTAATTTCACTCTTTCACGACTTTCATTTTCCCAGCTGCAACGGCCACAAATGAATGTCCTTGTTAGCAGCATGATTCATTCTTCTGCTCTGCCCGGTTCCCTTCAGGTATTGCGAAAAGGAAACCTTCAGCTTGTCTAAATCCATTTTCTTCTCTGCATCCTCACTCACTCACTCAAACTAACTTCAAGTCGATTTAACCATCTCCAAATCAATACATCGCCTCTTCAGTCTTGGCAGCTCTGACCCAAGCACCGCCGTAAAACAGGGCAATTAGGAAAGGGTAAGAGCCGCGTTTGTTGACATAAGTTTATGGAGCAAAACACTTTATTATAATCCTTGGAAAGAAGCCAGAATGAGAGAAGTGCAAAGCCATATCAGAGAGTAAGTTGTAGCTGCTGCAAGAGGTTCTGACAGAGAAAGTAGTGCACAGGTGGGAAATAAAACTGTTTATACCACTTTAACAGATGATTTAAGATCGAGACAGCAACCAAATTGAAGTAGCAAATCATCAACCATCGAGGGCACTACACTATGAGGAATACAGTGAGAGCTTTGCAAATATATATATATATATATTTTATCTTATCTTAATTCAACAAAAAAGGTGTTTAGGAGAATGCCCCAAAGTTCTTCCAGGAATCCATGTTACTCGTGGTCCATTTGCTGCGTACTGCATGGCACGACACGCTTTGGGACATCTGGTAAGTCTGCCCCATGTCAACAGAGGATGTTGTTGTTGTTGGTTAAGGATTAGCCATAGTTTTTTTGTGATGTAATCTGCAGTGATGACAGTACTTTAACAGCACCACTTTGACAATTCTCCGCCAGCTGTCTACAGAAAACAGAACAAATGTCTAAAACTAAAAGCTTAACATTTCCTTTGAGGAGTCAGCGGCGTCTGGGGACTGGGAATTTCTGTGGCGAACAAGTAAAGCGCACTGGATAGTTTATTCTGAAATGTTTTCTCTTATAAACATTACAGTGAAACTAATGATGACACATATATTGATACTATACAAAACTAATAATTTTATGAAGTATGGGTGGGCCATTTCAATGGGCACGATTTCAATGTTATCATAGTCCATGCGGTTAATTAATATGTTAGTAAGAGGTAACAAAAGCCATCTGCTTCTTATAAGAGTTCCTAATTCACTGTGATTGGTTCAAATCCCGCTTAAATCACTCAGCATGACAGAAATTGATCAATAGAAGGAGTTAGTAGGCCAAGGACATAGAGCTGGATTAAACGGAAACAAAAAGAATCACAATACAATAATATATCGAAATAGAATCTCGTCACAAGGATTAGATCACAATATCGCATAGCCCGGTTAAGACATGTTCATTTTTATCATCAATAACGATCCAACTAGCCTCATTTCACGTATTGTCATGAAACACTGCCCATCTAATAAAACCACCATGTTTTGTGACCATTTTTTTTTAATTTTTACAGCCTTGAAATCAATGGGATATGAGGCAAGAGCGCGCCACAGCAGTCATCATTCCTGTCACCAAGAACATAAAAGTGTACAACGCCTCATTGAATTTAGACAGAAAACGTAGTGTGGTCTGTGGAGACGGGTACTGCAGCAACATTCAGATGGTGGAGGGTCAATATGTGGCACAAACATGCGAGTGTCAGACACAGTCCATCTGGCACCAGCACCCACTTCAGCGGTCAGAGCCAGTCACCCTTTCCATTTCATTTCCCCCTTTCAGCAAATCAGAAATCTCCCAGTTCCCTAGTTATGTTTTTTTTTCAGTGCAAAAACGTTTAAAAACCCTTGTAGTTGGGATTGGTAATATACGCCGGGTAAATGCGGGTGTTAGATACATCTTTTTTAGTCTAAACCTGCCCAAGCACCTCAGATTGAAAACGGCTCGTAGTTAAACCTGGTACAGAGCATCGTTTCTCTTTTGAGATCAGTGTAAGCTGTGCATTGTCCTTGTGTTAAATAAATAAATAATTCAGAGGGCACAAGGACTTTATAACTGGTCATTGAAAACTGAAGTGGTTTTGTCTAACGATAACCACTATGGAAGTATAAATGTTTATGTATAGAATCACTGTAACATGCAAAAATTAAACACTTCAGGATACAAGATCAGACAAGAAGGTTTATGCAAAAAATGCTAAGGACAGAGGGAACAGACAAGACCTGTCAATGTCCGTGGCTTGAGTCTTTCGTGTGCAATTGATTTATTTCAGTAAAAAGAATATGGCTTACTGATAAATGAACTTGTTAGCTGTCAAATGTTAGACATAGTCAATGACCTGTTGCTACAATGGGGTTATTTTCATTGGTTGAAAATGGCCAGGAACAGGTGGGCTTATCGCTACGGCCGAAGGCTGAACACATCCAGTGAGTGTCATGTTAATAAGCGCTTCCTTTCACTTGTCAAGACCACTGGAAATGAAAACTTAGCTCATGGTGAACCCACACACAGCCGGCATTACACTGCAGCAAGTATGAGTCACGAGTCGGCTCAGGCTCTCCAAAAACAAAACTAAATAAATAATTTACCAGGAATTTACCACAAATGGGCAACACAATTTAGATAATGGGAGTTGACTGAATGTGTAAAGAGAAGGATTTGTCTTACTTTCTATAGAGTTTCAGCTCTAATCTCACTCAATCAATCTTTTGTTTCGTTAGTCCAATTGAAATGTGTAATTGACAAACTTTAGAACCTGACAGCAGAACTCGCACTGGAACTGGACGACTGTAAATACTAAAACAAAACACATTCTGGTCTGGTTCAGTAAACACGAGGCATGTCAGGCTCTTGTAACCGTCAGTTTGTGGTCCGTGGTTAACTCAACTTATGCGTTATTAAAAAGGCACAAAATAAAACATAAAAATAAACTTCAAATGATCAAAATTGAGTTTGAAAACAGAATTACCTACTTTATACAGATTAGGAAAATTCTTGGCTAAAATCAGATTTGAATAAAAAAAAAAAAAAACAGCCTTCTATTGTTGCAGTATTGATATTCTTGCGATATATTGTGCAGTATTATCATGTTAACATCTTACACTAGTTCTGATAAAGCTCATGATCTAAAATGGTTCACTAAAGTCACGCTTTTAGATAGAGATCCGTCTTTACGTATTTTGGACGGGGTATTTTAAAATGTGAACGGGCATTTTCGACTGCAGGGACGGCCATTTTATTAATAAATCTTGGAAAAAAAGGGAATATTATCATTAAATCGGGCCAGGAAGCATTTGACAATAGTCCGCCATTACAGTTTACTGTTTACAAGTGAAAATTTGCATGCTGCGCGCTGATTGGTCGACGAAATTTGTGGCTCTGATTGGCTGCCGAGCTGTGGTCCGGAGAATGTCGAAGCAACTTGTTTTTTCGCCTAGTCGGCCTCCGTACCCCCGGACAAAATTATTTGGACGGGGTGTTTTCAAATCCTATCTAAAAGCCTGACTAAAGTTCACATTCTCATTCTTTTTTTAGGATTGATACTTGTTTGAATCAGTGTGTACTTTTAATCCTTGTTTTGGTATCAATTAGCATCAGATTTCCAATACTTTTGACAACCCTATCAACGATACACTCACGATACATTGTTCCAGGGTCATGCCCGATTGTTGTAAATGTGTCAATCATTTCTCTTTTCCGCAGACTTTGCTCATTTTGTACTGTACCTGTTCACTTCCACAACTGCGTCACTGAACTGAAATGTAAGAACCAGTGTCACAAACGCTTCATCATTGCTGCCAGATGATATTTATGTAACAAAAACGCTGCCTCAAATTCAAGCGTGGTTTTCCCAATTTGTCCTTTTACTCCCGTTTCTTCCGCCGCCATTTATTCTCTTTTCGCGCGTTTCATCTTGCCGTCCAAGGGCTATTTGTGCCACACCACTGCCGAAAAACAGGGAGAGGAGGCATTGTGGGCTTTGTGAGCACATGGTCTCATCTGCATATGAATAATACTATGAGAAAACATACAAACTGCCGCTATTGTGACGCACTTGGCTGGCTTAAGAAGTGCAAACACAAAAACACTTCCATTCAACTGGAGCTGGCAATAAGTCACTGAAGAAAGAGCTGCAGCTGGTGGCGCTATAACTGAGGTAAGATACCAGCCGGGAGAGATAATGTTTGAAAATAACGCTCCAATACAGACATGTCATTTGACTTTAGTACAATGTACCTCGGATGTAAAATTCCAACAACAGAAACGATAGGTGGATGCCGGTGAAATGTAGTTTGGACTAGAGCAACAAACAAACAAATGAAAAGTTATCTTAAGTTCGGGAGCAGAACCCAGCTCTTTTCACGCCCCTTTCGGTGGCTAAACTATGTAAGCATCAAGGTCACACACATCAGCGTTCGTGGCTTCGTCCTTTCCCAACCTCTTCTAATTATTCTGTTTTTATCTCCTAGACGGGGGGGAATCGAGGCCCGGGAGCCAACAGCCCTCATCGCTAGAGGCCCCCAAACGGCATCCACTTTCCGTACATGTGTTTCTCGTATGTCAATAGACACTTTGCATCCAAGCCTGGGGTCGTGGTCCTTTGCTAGTTAACAAGGAAATGGATGACGGCGGCAGAGGTGACTGTGAAGGACTGAACCAAAATAACATTGGATATTTGTAAAATGGAAAGACTCACTTTTGCAATGAATTCAAAAATGGACAAATTTGACAAATACAAAGAAATCAAAAGGGGACATATGCCAGACTGACTTTCTATGGACTACTCTTTCTGCTCTGTGTGTCTGGTTCGGTTTATTTTTATTTCAGTTTTGTTCCGTTTTGCATTACATAAAATAAAATCATAAAATAAAATCATGTTTGTTTTTATTTCCCCCCCCCCATTAACAATCGCTGAAATTATAATAATAAAACCAATGACATTAAATCCCCCTTCTTTGTACTTTTATTATAGTTTTAGACGCAATAAAAACAAACTTCGACAATAGTTTGCCATAATAAAATTGCCTGTATTTTGGCATTCTTTCTTACAAATCTAATCTACAACAGAAACCCATTCATATTCTTGTGTAACCATTACGGTCCTGCTGCCCAGGCAACACGAACTAATCATGTTTGTTTACAAGTGTGCATTAGCTGAGCAGATTTACAGGCCGGACAAGCCTCTACTGTGTCGTGCATGAGAACGCTTATGTGCGGCCGTAATCTCCTCTGATGACCCACAGCGTCTGAGGTTACTACTGGTTACACGGTCACACTTCATCACATCACATACTGTAGTCCACAGAGTTACAACAACATGCCCTCTGGCCCACTTCTGGTTTTACACATTTACAGACTCATTAAATATGTGTTCCTCTTTGTGTAATATAGCAAGGTTTGAGTATTTATTAGGATTAAGCAAGAAATGTATGTTAATCATTATGCGAGAAACATCAGAAATGTCACATTTTCAACTTTTAACTGATGAGTGAAGTTATTTTATTGCATTTTAAGGTCACAGTAGATTATCTTGATGATGTGTGAATGTGAAAATACTACAAAACACACTGTGAATTATTAGCCTTTGCTTGTTTCTAGGGCTGAAAGAAGTGAATAGATTAAATCACAATTAAACTGAACTCCAAATCATGCCATGTGCTGAAAGAAGGTTTTATGAGTCAAACAAAGCAGGAATTAACCTAAAATGACATAAGACAGAAGTTGTATTTTAAATGAAAAAAATGTTTTGTTGTTATGAAGATGTTCTAAAAGCAGCTTCACTTCAGCTTTGCTTTGGGACAATTTAATAAAAGCCTCATAATAACGTAATCTAAACAAGTAATCGATTAATCAAAAGAATAATTGCTAGATTAATCGATAACCAAAATAATTATTTGTTGCAGCCCTGTTTGTCATTATGAGATATTATTGCTGTGCCTGGAGTTGAGAGGTGGAAGATGTATTTTATGGTCCATTCACATTTAGTTTTGGTTTTGTTTTTTGTGCTACACTTGAACTTCAACCAAGACATTTACAGGCACTGTGACATTGTTGCCATGGTTGTCCACCCCCACATTACACTTCACGGGTCAGATCTGTTGACAACGCAAGTGTTTTTGTTGTTGTTTTTAGCAGTAACCGCACCTGTAATTGAATAAACACAAGATAAATACACTGCAAAACATTCCAGGCAAAGCAACACCATCTCCATGGAGACAAGCAGTTGGCAGACCCCTCACCAGAAAAGTTACACAATGCACCTTAAAGTAAGCCAACACCAACTTTCTGTACATCTCATGTTGTAAGCGGTCTTTCTGAAGTTTGTTTACAACGCCATGATAAGAATGTTCATTCATTCATAATTCATCCACCTCTGATCTCATTTCAGTGGGAGGATGGCAAGTAAACATCCGACAGCAAGTGTGTTAGTCCATTTCTTGTTTAGAACAGTGGATTGTGTTTATTACAAGTTATCAAAACACGTAGCATTCCGCTTAGAATTCACCACTGGCTCCGAAAAAGAAGATGTGCATTCAACATGTGCGAAAGCAGAGCCTCTTCTAGTATTACATCTTTGTATTGAGTCTCCTATCAAGTGTGCTACGAGAGAAAAGGGCGGGGCCAGGCAGTGAAAGCACTTAAACAAGAGACGACAACTAGGGACAAGAGCGACACTTGTATGACACGTTCTAAGATGCACACAGAGACGTCAAAGTCACAAGCTTCTGGTTCATGAGCTTCTGGTTCATGAGCTTCTGGTTCATGAGCTTCTGGTTCATGAGCTTCTGGTTCATGAGCTTCTGGTTCAGCCTCCAGTGATTCAAGGGTATCTTACTGCGTTAATGATAATGATGATGATGATAATGATGATAATGATAATAATGATAATAATGATAATAATAAAGAAAATGATAACCTAAAATTACGAGAGAAATGGGCATTGGATTTAAACATACAAAATATTCTATGGATGCAACAAGTGATCGCAATTTATGAGGTTTCGCTTCCTGTTGTCAATTGCTATGGCAACGCTCCTCTCAATGTTCCTCACTCTGAAACCAATGGATAAGTGTGACTAGTTCACTTTTAAGAATATGTATTCACGATTTTAAATTCTTTATCGTTATCTGGAGAAAAAAAAATTATAAGTTTATTTGTAAATATTCTCTAGAAGAATTCAGTCGGCATGATTTGACTTTTAAATCGGTTTAAGAATACAGATTCAACATTAAAATTGACAGTATAATCCAAAAAAAAAAAAACAAGTAGTAAAATAATCCAATAACTCAAATAATAGTTTTTATACATATTCATTACTGTTACAACTAGTTCATCCTTACCTTACTCTTACAATAATGAACAACTGCCTCAGCATACTATGACACAAAGCTTTCGTTTTGTGTTTGTTAGAGATGCTACAATAGAGTCAGTCGAGTCCAGTGACTTCAAACAAAAGTGATGTAAAATGAAAACTCTCTCTCACGCTTGTCATCATCTGTTACAGCGGGAGAAGCCCTGACTATTCTTGGCTTCTTATAAAGACATTAAGGAACGTGGAAAACAGCTGTGAGCGAACCACAGTTATATTCGATTATACAAAAAATTACTGAGTATAAGATATGGCTGTAATTACAAATCTTAATGGCGTTATTGCGTTTTCCAATGAAAGCTAACCTGACAGTTCAAGTCAGCTGGAGAGCAAACACGAGGAGAAGGGCAGGAACAAGATCAGAGAGCAAGCTTTGGTCCATCCATTATTTCCAACCTCAGGCTGGCTCAGTGGCATTGGCTGGACAAAAATAAAAAGAAGTGTGCGTCTGTGTGTTCATTTTTCACAGCCAAACTCCTGTCGGGACCAGGTTAGTCCATCACAAAGTGCCCAAGAGGAAAGGAATTAGACATGGCAGGGAATAGAGATGTCGTAAAATATATATCTATAGGAAACTGGCCAAAATTAATAAAACAATTCTCAATACGAGTACAAAACAACAAATATTAATTGTTTTTAGGTTTGTTTGTTTGTTTGTTCTTTAAGATTATGGTGCGCTGAATTATTAACTGCAAAACAACAGTAATCAGGGATGAAATCGTGATAATGTATCTCAAAAGTCACATAATAATATCCTGGGCTTGATATACAAGCTCTTTTGCTTAAATGCATTGTTTTGTTGCAGCTGCAGATGAAGAAAGAGCGGGAACTACATTAACCATGATGCTTTGCTCCATTTCAGTGCAGTCGACATGAAAAAGTAACTGTTATTTAGCACTTTTATTGCTTAATTATGTGCAATATAACAGTAATTGCCAAAGGCTTGTCAAGGCATTTAAAAAGGGTTTCATTTCTAGAATTCTCTTCACAATATCACAGTAAACATTTTCCCGTGAACTGAATGTAGTGGTAATAATTATCGCACCGTGAGATTAGGATTTTGTTTCGTATTTTCCGGACTACAAGTCGCACCAGCCAAAAAATACATAATAGAGAAGAAAAAACATATATAAGTCGCACTGGAGTATGAGATGCGGTTGCAAGTGTAACAATAACAAATAATATCACATATAAGGCGCTCTAGAGTATAATTATGTATATAACTATAATATACCAGAATAAGTCGCCCCACGGCCAAAACTATGAAAAAAGTGCAACTTATAGTCAGGAAATTACAGTACTTCCTAATGAGAGTTTGTAGATGACTTTCATTAGCAGGTTTACGCTAAGGAGACAAGATATTTAGCTCATTTAATCTATACTTTTTTATAATGACCATCAATTCAATGTAAACAAAAACAAATAACTATAAATTGGTTCCAAAAAAACAAACTTAATCAAATTCTAACCATTATATTTACATTTTTACACAGGAAATACAGCCAAATACTGCATAATGATCAAGCAATCGAGTCCATTTGAAGTGTCTGCTATGAAAAACAAGAGTACATTATTTAGAGCCGTGATCACATGAGCCCACCGACGCCGGCCCCCACCCGTCACACTACTACTCCACCCCTGGTTACATAAACAGTGACACAAGCAGCGGTCAATACTCGGTTCCCGATCGTCCGTATTGACCGCTCTGAAATAGGATGTACAGTGCGGCCTGTCGTTACCGCTGAGGGCAAATCTCAACCGTGTCTGGGGTAAATGAGGCCGGCCCAATTGAGGTCAGCGAGCAAATGCCAGCAGAGCAGAGAGGAGAACTTTGAAACCATACAGCAATAAACTTTTGAAATTAATCATGTCACGGGCAGAAGTTGGACGCAATTGAAATATCTAAAGTATTGCCTAGCTTTGACAATACTAAAAATGGGCTCAAACTATGCAAAAATACTTAAACTACAGCAATGGATTAACAGTATCATAATCACTATATTGACTATATTTTCAAGACAATATCTTTAGGGGATAAATATGTTGTATATAATTGTTTTCAGTGCAACAGTGGGGAAATCCTTGTTATGTTTTTTAGCTGTAGAGAGTTGCATGAATAACATATTCTATGACTCTTTATAGAGTTTAATTCTTCAGTTCATGATTTAAGAATATTGTACAATTTTAAAAAGGGTTTTCTGGGATTATCCTGCTTTAAGGTAAATGTTTCAGTAGCAAAGTAATTAAAATATATTTTCGTTTTATTTTGTCGCAAGAAAACTAAACATGTTTTTCAAAATAAGATACGTAGAGCATTAAAATCATTCTGAATTCATTAATGACAGTTAAATAGTCCACATTTAACGCAATGCTATGGTACCTTCCAGGCACATAACATCTCCATGGAGACAAGCAAGTGGCAGATCCCCGACAAGAAAAGTTGCATAGTGCACCTTTAAAAATACACAGTTCAGATTTGACCACTGTTATTCAGATGGCTTCATTAAAGACAAATTTGAATCTAAACGAATTCAACCTGGCAATAAATAACTTGTTATTTTAGATAAATTTAGGCTCTTTTTGCACAACAGGCATAAAAAACAAAGATGTCAAAGAGATCAGTTTGCCTATATAAATACAATTCAAAACCATTTCTACGTAAAATAACAGAACTGAAGCCTTGTCAACAAACGCGACGACGAGGTGAATGGAAAACGAGAGTTATGCAAGAAAACAATTAATATTTCACCAAATCTAACAACGACTGTGGTTAAAATTCGTCCTTACCCAGCACGTAAATCGTAGCAAAGTTTCATGAACACTGAGAGTGCCGTTTATCCCCGGTACACCTGCTGCTCAGGACGTCCCCGCGGTCTTATCCATCTCCCCACAAACGCGCGTTTCTTTTCGGTTCAAATGTCGTCCTCTGCTGCTGCTGCTGCTGCTGCTGCTGCTGCGCGCGTGATCCGAACGAGGAAGATGAAATGCCGCTCTGCCTCGCGCCCTCCGTGTGCGAGCTGCTGCGGGACCGGACCAGTGACGCTCCGGAGCGCGCGGATGGCTCGTTTTACCGCCGTGTGTCTGTGGTTGATTTTCGGGGAAACGGAGCAGGGCCGGGGAAATTTCGTCAGTGCCGGGATGAGCTCTCTTAAAGGGGCCGCTGCCGCGCGCCTGGTGCGGAGACTGGACCACGGGACCACGGACTGTCGTGCGTGACTGCGCCGCGAGAGGCTTACGCATTACGCACGGGGGCAGTGTGCGTTGCTTTAGCACCATCTAGTGGCCGCAGCAGAGATAGGTATCCAGTGTGTGGCTTATTATATAAATAAATCAAGTAATAATAACTAGCTGGAGCTTGTGGTTTATTACAAGAATAAATGTAGTAAAAATAACTAGCTGGAGCTTGTGGTTTATTACAAGAATAAATGTAGTAAAAATAACTAGCTGGAGCTTGTGGTTTATTACAAGAATAAATATAGTAAAGATAAATAGCTGGAGCTTTTGGTTATTATAAAAATAAATAAAGTAATTATAACTAGCTGGAGCTTTTGGGTTATTATAAAAGTAAATTCAGAAGTTCAAACATCCCAACCGCATATTAAATTTTATAAATAAAGTAATAATAACCAACTGGAGTGTGTGGTTTATTATAAAAATACATCATGCAATAATAACAACCAACTGGAGCTTGTGGTTTATTATAAAAAAAATAAATTAAGTAATAATAATCAGCTGGAGCTAGTGGTTTATTCCATCCATCCATCTTCTGCCGCTTTATCCGGGGCCGGGTCGCGGGGGCAGCAGTCTGAGCAGGGACTCCCAGACTTCCTCCTCCCCAGACACTTCCTCTAACTCCTCCGGGGGATCCCGAGGCGTTCCCAGGCCAGCCGAGAGACATAGTCTCTCCAGCATGTCCTGGGTCTTCCCCGGGGCCTCTTCCCGGTGGGACATGCCTGAAACACCTCTCGAGGGAGGCGCCCAGGAGGCATCCGGAACAGATGCCCGAGCCACCTCAGCTGGTTCCTCTCGACGTGGAGGAGCAGCGGCTCTACTCCGAGCTCCCCCCGTGTGGCCGAGCTCCTCACCTTATCTCTAAGGGAGCGCCCAGCCACACGGCGGAGGAAACTCATTTCGACCGCTTGTATCCGCGATCTTTCGATCACTACCCAAAGCTCATGACCATAGGTGAGGGTAGGAACGTAGACCGACCGGTAAATAGAGAGCTTTGCCTTTCGGCTCAGCTCCCTCTTTACCACAACGGTCCGATGCAGCGACTGCATCACTGCAGCCGCTGCACCGATCCGCCTGTCAATCTCACGCTCCATCCTTCCCTCACTCGTGAACAAGACCCCGAGATACTTGAACTCCTCCACTTGGGGCAAGGACACCCCACCCACCTGGAGAGGGCAAGCCACCTTTTTCCGGTTGAGAACCATGGCCTCGGATTTGGAGGTGCTGATTCTCATCCCAGCCGCTTCACACTCGGCTGCAAACCGTCCCAGTGCATGTTGCAGGTCCGGGTTTGATGGAGCCATCAGGACAACATCGTCTGCAAACAGCAGCGATGAGATCCTGTGGTCCCCAAACCGGACACCCTCCGACCCCCGACTGCGCCTAGAAATTCTGTCCATAAAAATTATGAACAGAACCGGTGACAAAGTGCAGCCCTGGCGGAGTCCAACATGCACTGGGAACAGGTCTGACTTACTGCCGGCAATGCGAACACAGCTCCTGCTCCGGTCATACAGGGACCGGACAGCCCTGAGCAAAGGGCCCCGGACCCCGTACTCCCGGAGCACGCCCCAAAGGACACCCCGAGGGACACGGTCGAAAGCCTTCACCAGATCCACAAAGCACATGTGGACTGGTTGGGCAAACTCCCATGAACCCTCAAGCACCCGATGGAGGGTATAGAGCTGGTCCAGTGTTCCACGACCGGGACGAAAACCACTCTGCTCCTCCTGAATCCGAGGTTCGACTATCGGTCGGATTCTCCTCTCCAGTACCTTGGAATAGACCTTACCCGGGAGGCTGAGGAGTGTGATCCCTCTGTAGTTGGAACACACCCTCCGGTCCCCCTTCTTGAACAGAGGGACCACCACCCCGGTCTGCCAATCCAGAGGCACGGTCCCCGAACGCCACGCGATGTTGCAGAGACATGTCAACCAAGACAGTCCTACAACATCCAGATACTTTAGGTACTCAGGGCGGATCTCATCCACCCCCGGAGCCCTGCCACCGAGGAGTTTGCGAACAACCTCAGTGACTTCAGCTTGGGTGATGGATGAGCCAGCCTCTGAGTCCCCGGTCTCTACTTCCTCTTCGGAAGACGTGACTGAGGGATTAAGGAGATCCTCAAAGTATTCCTTCCACCGTCCGACGACATCCCCAGTCGAGGTCAGCAGGCCTCTACCCGCACCGTAAACGGTGTTGGTGAGGCACTGCTTCCCCCTCCTGAGGCGCCGGACGGTTTGCCAGAATTTCTTTTGTGCCGACCGATAGTCCTCCTCCATGGCCTCCCCAAACTCCACCTAGGCCCGGGTTTTTGCCTCTGCGACAGCACGAGCCGCGGCTCGCTTGGCCTGCCGATACCTGTCGATGACCTCCGGAGACCCACAAGCCAGAGTGGCCTGATAGGCCTCCTTCTTCAGTCTGACGGCATCCCTTACTTCCGGTGTCCACCACCGGGTTCGGGGGTTGCCGCCACGACAGGCACCGGAGACCTTGCGACCACAGCTCCGAGCAGCCGCATCAACAATGGAGGCGGAGAACATGGTCCACTCGGACTCAATGTCCCCAGCCTCCCCCGGGACATGGGAGAAGCTCTCCCGGGGGTATGAGTTGAATACCCTACTGACAGAGGGCTCCACTAGACGTTCCCAACAGACCCTCACAATGCGCTTGGGTCTGCCAAGTCTGTCCGGCTTCCTCCTCTGCCAGCGGATCCAACTCACCACCAGGTGGTGATCGGTTGACAACTCTGCCCCTCTCTTCACCCTAGTGGTTTATTATAAAAGTAAATTCAGAAGTTCAAACATCCCAACCGCATATTAAAGGGGCACTATGTATGAGGATCTGGATGCTTTGTTTATTGGCATAGGATTTTCCACTGTATTGCTTGGGAATAAACGTCTGTGGAGGTAAAGAGTGTGACGCCACCAAAAAAAAACTGTAATAGAATAAATAAGAGATAGATGTGCCCAAGAAAATGTCTCCTGTGTCTCCTATGTGGGACAATAATGTGTACCATACCTTACCTTATAATATGTAATACGTGGAGTACTCTAGGCAAAGCAATAACTTTACAGATCCTTCAGAAAAGTTACATTTCATGATTTCTACACATTATCTAATTAGACTACTATTATAACGTGTCTATAGCACATTTGCATCTTGGATATCTAAAAGGCAGTTTAATCGTGAAGCCAGATTTTGTCACTGCAAATCCATTATTGACAACTAACAATGAAGACAAACAAACAGATTAAAGACAAAAATAGACATTATAATGAGTCGGCCTGGAAAGGTATTGACATTAATAGGCTTTCCATTTCACTTTGAATGCTGCTGCATGTCTAAGTTCAACATTTATTATGTATTTCAGGCATTGTTTACTAGGAGGCTGTGCAGTTTTTGGTGTTGCCATTGAAAAACACAGAATTCAGTGAGGAAAGTCAACAACATTCATTTTCAGAGTTAGACATTCAGTTTTCACCTTCAGCAAATTACTAAATAAAATGAGACATCCATGACGCAATGAACTCATGCAGTGTTACAAATAGCAATGCGTGAGCTCATATTCAAATGTTTTGTCACATGTTAAATATTTAAGTGGCAGCACTGACCTTTTCATGTTGTCATTCGGGGGGATCTGCTGGTCTTCTGTGAGTGAGATCTGGTGTTAGCTGTGTCTCCATGCTGCTGAGCTACAGATCAACAGGAGCGTCATGGGATGAGAGAGAAGGAGAGACAGAAGGAGGGAGGAGGTGGAGAGTGAAACCAGAGTCAGCTGACTTTTGGCCCATGTTTGATGAGAACACAGATTAAATGGAAGTAATCACCAGTCCTTTGTCTGTAGTAAGACTATCAATGAGGAGGCACGTCCATGTACTCACGTAGCCCCAATGAACTCACTCTACTGCATGTTTATCAGCTGCATCACAGGCTTATTTTCATTTTAATGTAGGCTCATTTCAGAGGCAAAGTGAACTGGAGACAAGTAACAACAAAAGCAGCTGCACCTTACATTATAATAAGAACAGTCGTAGTAGTAGAAGTAGTAGTTGTAGTGGTTAATTGTAGTTATATAGGCCTTGTAGTGGTGAAATTAGTTTTAACACTTGCAGTATTTACAGTGGTGATGGTTGCATAAGCTGAATACTTTGTACAAAACATACTGGAAGGACATGAGTTTGTTCTTTTAGACGTGTGCCTTCCTTTCAGACAGAGGCCTTGTGTTGTAAATATAAGTACACAAGTAACAGACTGGACAGCAAAACCCTAAACTTTAGTTGTTTCCTCTCTGGATGTAGTAGTCTGGAGAACGTTCCATTTTGCTTGTCGATGTCAGCGCTGAAGTGAAGGCTGTTTTGACGATTAATTTGTTTAGGCAAATATCTGCTGTGAACAGAGTGGGGGTTTTCCATAGAATGTTTATTGTTAGATAGTGAGAAATCAAATATAGGTGTGAATTTTAAAAAGCTATGATTATTCTGGCTGATTTTCTATGAAAAGCTTGACTAAAATAACCTCAAATGAAATGTACAGTGAGCCTTTCTGAACCCTAGAATAAACAAATGGCTGCTTTGTGAAAGTAAAACTTTTTGCCTTTGTTTGTCAGATTTACTCTTATATAAAGTGGTAACAAAGAAGATTTTGATGTTGTTGTTGTTGTTGTTGTAAATATAAGGAGGAGTAAAGCTGCTGTTGTGAGATATGGACTGACACAAAAATATGTATTTATGTGCTTATAATGAATATCTGTAAAAAGCCCATTAACATTTTGTGAATTTTAGAGTTATTTTTTATTTGTTGCTTTAATGTACAGACTGATTCTTATTCCTCCTAGAACGGATGATTTGACAGAAAATAAGTGAGTTGCAGCTTTCCCTTTGTGTTTTAGAAGCTTCCCTTTCATCAGATTGTTGACAAAAGGGAATAAATGAAGAAAAATGTTAAGGGGTTAAGTATATTTGCCTATTACACACAGATAGTGGGTTTGATCCTAGCTACAGCCACAAAACATGTCTCAAACATAAAGGATTTCTGCAACACATATTCAGTTGTCTGCCTCAGATCAGTGATGGAGGTTTCCCCAAATCCTCCTAGTGCCTTCGTTAATATTTTAATCCCAGACCAGCACACAACACTCCCCTTATGCAACAGATTGAGAGTCGGGTAAAAAAGGATGATAGCGCTGAAGAGCAAGAACAGAAAACAGCAGATTTAGGCTATTTCAAGTGTTTTATTTGAAGTTAAAGGTGCACTGTGTATTTTATTCTAGTGCACCTGCTAAACTCTGTGTCAATGCTGCTTAAAATGCTCCACAGTATAGTATAAAACATATCTATCGCTATGGAGACAAGCCGATAACATCAGCAGAGAATATTACGGGTCAGCTCTGTGGAGAGGCGACCTTGTTCACACATCTTTTTCATTAATATGAACGTGAAAATATAAAAGCCATAACTACAACATTCCAGGCAAAGCAATAACATGTCCACGACCAAGCAGGAAAGTTACACCGTTCACCTTTAAATCATTTTGTTGTGGAAACAAGTGGATATTTTCACTGATTTTCACTGTTTATTTTGTTTAATTGAAGAGGTTTCCTTTAAAAATGTATGGAACAAAACAAAGGCACAAATCTGGAATTATGGTCAGAACATGTCAACTCACGTTTTTGTGTGTTTTATGCACCTTTCCGTCTTAACCGATAGATGACGCTGTCCCTCTTGAGTGACCCGTGACTTCTCCACTGTCCCGGGCGCAAACTGCAAACGCTCATAAGCCTGAATTATTTAGTTTAACTGGCTGTGGTGGGACAGATAAAGGCTCATGTTCATTACAGGAGCGTGACGTTCTCCTCACATTACAAAAAAAATGAATTAATAAATAAATAAAAACACACTGTGCAACTGTTTCATTTATGACTGATTAAAACTTATATACGATTAGAATGACAGTAGCTTACTTGTAATTGTGAGATTACAGTTCCTTAAATGCAAACACTGAACTAACAAAGGTGCTTGTACCTGAATACGTTTGAAGTACACCTTGCACCCGCCTCTAATATCTAACACCTTATGCCACTTGAGCACGGGCCTGGCGTGGGTTGCCATGGCAGCCAAGTACAATCAGCTCATGTGAAATCTGACTCCTCTTTCTAACCTTTCACTGGAGCTGCTCACAGTAACTCACCTGGCAACCGCTGCTCTGTTTGTGTGATAATGTGTGCCACAAACCGCTGTAAAGCCGCATTATCTGCACCAAAATGTGTATCTAGAGACAATAAAACAACTTCACTCCTGTTGAAATATGTGTGTGGTATTCTGGGTAAGTTCATTTGCAAAAAGTATAGACAGTGGCTGCGATAAAGTAGTTTTCTTCCTCCACTCAAGCCTTTTTAATGTACCTTTTTACCTAAACATTTGTGAGGGGTCGTACTTTCCTCCAGCTGGTATTATGTTGTATTGAAGTGTACCTCTCTGAACTCGTACTAATACAAATTCTTACAGAAAAGATGAAAGTGAGTGTGAAGTGCATGGGCTTACTTCAGGAATGCCACATCCCAGTAACAGCTCAGAGCGGAGGAAAAATGTAAATAATGTGGGAACACTTAAGACCAACGTTTCAGATGGATAAAGAAAATATGAGGTTTGAGCATAAATGTATCGTGGCTTGTTTTCATTTTATAATTTGGTCACAGATTACTTTTACTATGACAGACGGCTGGTTCAGTTCATTAGCTGCACAAAAAAATAAAATGAAATGGTATTGGTGAAGGATATGCAACTAAAATGTTTCATGAAATACTTTATTTTAGCTGTATCAAAGAAGACTGGACAGCAAATCTCATTTATTTCAAATTGGTAAAACCTTTAGTGTCAAGAGGTTTTAATTGGCATTGTACTATTATATTAAGATAATGAAAAGCTGATGAATTCTGACAATGACAATTACATCTAGTGTGGGCTTTGTTCATTAAGATGTGATCATTGAAATGGTGCAAAAGGCTAATTAAACATAGAGAGCTAACTCGGATTAATGAACTGGAGCGAGCACATTGTAGCGTGGAATAATAAGATAAGATAGGATAATAGACACTTTTGCTTTCGTTTGTCCTGTGTTTAGTCCAGTGTGCAGACCTTGTTTTAGTGTTTTAGTCTTGATTTAGTCCTGTATTGCTCCAGAACTTATAAAATAGTACCAAAAATGTCTAAATATTTCATGTTTGACAAATTCGAAACGGTCAAAACAGCACAACATTATTAATGTCACCTTTAATTTTACAGTCACAATTATCATTTATTTCCAGTGTCTTTTTCTTTAAAACCATAAAAAATAAATATACATTATTTTACAAAACATTTCCAGTGTCTTTAAAAAAAACTAAAAGTATCAACAGCATTGCATTGAGCTGCAAGAGGCAAATAAGAGTGAGTCCAAGTCTGCGGAAGACTTAAAATGACATGTATACGATGCATTATGGTAACCGCCAACTGCTTGTCTCCATGGAGATGTCACTGCTTTGTCTGAAATGTAATAATATAATACGGCATTTAACGTTTGTGTCAAGCTTGAGGCGCCAACAGGCCGAGTTACAGATCAGATCTGTGAAAAGAGTCTGTGTTTCTCGAGGTATTTCTGAACAATAAAGACACTTATATATGAATAAATGACACTTATATATGCTGTATATGAATAAATGATGAACGCCGATAAGTTTAATGCCATAATGTGGGACACGACAGGCAATAATCACCGTGGAGACAAGTAGGTGTCAGAAAAATGACTTAGTACACCTTTAAGTATCAAGAAAGTACAACGTATTGCTTCTTTATTACTTTGTTATCAGGAATTGTATTTGAATACTACTGTATCTCGGGTGCTACAGTTCTAGCTCTGATCTTTATTCTCAACAAGCCGGTTCAGAAGTGTCCGCATGTTGTGAAGTGTCAAAGTAGAAAAATGTCAACTATAACAATATAAAGAAGTTAAAAAAGGTGTGTCGACTCCAGCTCGTGACTTTGGTTGTTCCGTAGTTTGCGGATGGGGCAGATGTTAGTTTAAAAACACTGGACACTGGAAAAGAAGGCTTCAGATTCATAGTGCTCGGGTCAGTGGCTGAGGTCGGACCAAACCGCTCGACAAAAGTGTTCGTTTGGACCGTGCGCAGTACATTCGTAGACGACACATGCGGATCTTGTGTACTTATACTTACAACACAAGGCCTCTGTCTGAGATGAAGGCACACGGCTAAAAGAACAATGTGTCTTTGTCGACACCAATGCATTTTTATCACGTGAACTCAACGTTGTCTTTGAAGTTTTCTGTTTTCAGACTAAAAAAAGATTATCTAGAAGTGGGAGATGAGAAGGGATGTTATCGCAGTTGTGGTTTTGGAGAATATCCAGTATGTCGTCTTTATGAAATAGAACTGTTACATTTTAATTAGACAACCGTGCGCTGTAATCTTTTAAATAGTGGCATAAAGCGATATTTCTGCACTTAATTTGCAGTTATTTCTTGTTTTGTGTATTTCCTCATTCTCGACTGCAACATTTACGGCCAAGTTTTAATATCACCCAGTCCTCATTATGACCCTTTTCATTTTCTGTCATAAATGTCCATTTTTTTGGTCAGAAAACGCACCAAAATATAACGTACAGCACCAGGAATTAGAAATATGAGCAGTAAATAAAGTGGTAATTGAATTGTCATTAAAAACTCCAAATTTGTTCTGTAAACGAACTAAACAACTTCAAATATGAATAATAAAAATGCATTAACGTCGTCATGGCCACTGCGTTTACTTCCAAGGCGGTCCAGCTTTGTCCTCACTTTTACTGCATAACAAAATAAATCTTCTTCAGTTTGAACAATATCTACAAGTTTAATTACACTCTACATACACTTTTGTCCGTCGGAGAACATTGTGACAAACTACTGTATTTGACTTGTTGATGTCCAAGCAGTGCACACGTCTCCCAGAGAAGGCTTTTAGCGACCTTTTTTAGCGACTTCTGGCGTCGTCTTTGAAATCGTTTTGTACCGAGCTGACTTTCTTCATGAGAAAACTGAAGTCTTTAGTGTTGGAGCCACCACAGAGGAGGAGGAGCATCAATCAGATCGGGGCTGCTTCCTGTTGGCCGTCCATCCCATTTCCTGTAGTGGTTTTGGCACGTCCTCTCATAGCGCGGCCCGACACGGCTTTCCCTTTACATTTTCACGTTCTCTTGATTCACGCTCGCTCGTTTAATACTGCTTTCCAAAGGGGAGTGTCGGCTTGACCTGGAAACCTGTCTTGACCCGATTCTCAACATCTCCACCCTTTTGTTTGTCGAGTCTTCTTCTTCTTCACTCCCCCGTCCTCTCACAACGGCAGGCTGGTCTGCGTTTTCCTATCGGTCAGATTGAAGTCTCGTTACTGCCACTGTTGTGTTGTTGTTATGGGGGGGGCGGTGTTGGGGAGGAGGGGAGGCGCGGGGGGAGGAGGGGCAGTGCAGGTGAACAGGAAGTGGGGCGTAAGGGGGGAGGGAGGGAAAACAAAGGGAAGACGTGCACGGTCAGTTCAAACGTAAGGGGTTTTCATGCAGTGTGTGAGAAGGACATAGACAGGAGGGGAAGAGTGGACAATGAAACTCAAACATGTTTTGTTAATGAAGGATCACAAAAAACAAGTTGAACAGGAAAACAATATGATATACTTTTTTGAAGAGGTAAAGTTTACAAATGTAGGTTTTGTTATAGCTGAGTTTCAGATTATATCAATGTCGGTATTGTTAAAACTGGGATACCTGACTTTTTTGTAAAGTTGTGCATTTTGTGTTTTCCTTGTGAAAGCAGCTCTTTGGGACAAAATGAGACCACTGCGCGATGTCTACAAGGAATAATAAAGTATTTTATGTCTTGTCAAATCGGAAATAAGAGCTAAAAGCAGCGCTCGGATTTACCACGCTGTCTTAAAAAAGAAAAGTGTTTTTAACCCGTGCACTATATTTGAGGGTAACACAAGGGTTAAAAACCTACTTCTGGTTTTGCAGTGTGACAAACATTAAATTAATATTCCTAAAATGCAGATATTTAGTGTGGTTTAGAAAGATTATGGACCAAATAAAAAATACAAAAGATATGTTTTATATCATATGTGATTTTGCTATTGCTATTTGATATTTATCTACAAAATTTAGAACAATTATTATTATTATTGAAAACTTCATTCTACGACAATTGATGTGGCGTTGTTATTATTATGATAGAGATTACAATTACTATTGAGAAAGTGATCTTTGACACTTCTATTCATAGGTTTCAAGCTATAGCAACGGTCCTCTGACATTAACAATTGCACATTTCAAATAATAATTGTATCGTTTAAATAGGGAATGATTTTCAGTCAGGACAGAATAATTTGCCTGAAACCCATGATTATGTGACTTTCTGTGTCCTTCAAAAACAGAATATTAGATTTTGTCCACTGTTCTTCTGTTGTCTATGAAGCACAAACAGAGTTACACACTTCATGCTTATTTCATTAGATAAACATCACTTACTCTGAGTCCGACTCGTTTCCTCCGTTGACCGTCCCGGACTTCAAGTGCATGGCCACGCCCCCGTTGCTCTCCCTGTAAATGGCCGACGGGGGCTGTCCCAACGTGATCGGAGGCCGCGGGGCGATGGGGGGCTTGATTTTAGTGCTGTTGCCGTGGTTCCCTGTGTTGACGCTGTTCCCGTGGTGCCCGGTGCCGTTGTTCCCGGTGGTGGTGACGATGCTGTTGTCGTGGTTAGCCGTCCGCCCCGTCTCCGAGGTGACGGAGGGCGTCCTGGAGGTGGGGGTCATGATGTTGACGGAGGCGGGGGGAGACGTGCTGCTGTTGTTGTTGATGGGCGGAGGAGAAGTGATGGTCGGGGAGTTGTAGTCACTGAGTTTCTCCCGCAAACGGTTCTTCATGTTTTTGTCTGACAGAGGAGGAGGGTAGCTGATCTTGTTCTTTAGGATGCCTGGGAGAGAAAAACGCAGAGCGAGTTTAGGGATGAGACAGGAAGGAAGTGTCCACTAGTGTATTATTAATTATTATTATGTATGTATCATTTGAGCAACAAAATAATAATAACATAATTTTATAACAGCTCTAAATGTGCACACACTTAAATTAAGTAAAATGTTTTTTCTGTTTTTTTCCCCCCCAAAAGTACTGCTATTATTTTAGTAGTCGATTAGTCAGCAATTTCTTTTAAATTAGTAATTAGTAAACAGTTAATTCCATTGTGTATTTACACCTTTTAAACACATAATCAGCCAAATAAAGGCTTAAATAAGGTGACTAACGGTTTATATATAAATAATAACCTTGAATAAATTGTATTATTGATGAAAATCAGAAATTGTTGTCTTCTGTTGTAAAAAGGTCTTTTGTTATAAAGGTCTTTTGGTCTACTTGTTTTGGAGTCTATAAAGTCCAACAACGATTACGATTATCAATATTCATCTCGTCACGATTATGATTACCGTGGTCATTTAAAGTTTGCAGCCCTACTTTCAATAATTTATAACATTTACTAGTTAAATCAGTACATCTCCCAGGCACAACAAAGCAACAAAGCACAAAAGAGGGAGAGAATTTACAAAACAATAAAACATTTGTTAATATTTAATTTGAACAAATGCAGAGGATTTTTATTGTAGAGTCCCATCTTTGTAGTTTTTAAAAATAATTTCGGCAAGCATATACATATTCAGTATTAATATTACTTGGCTATTTAAGACAGAACTGCTCAGATATCCCGTCTTCGCGGTTACCTTTCCTCTGCTCCGGCTGGTGGTTACTGTTGGTGGGTGCAGAAGGAGCAGTGGAGTCTTTGGGCTGCGGCGTGTCTCTGTCTCCTGTGTGGTTGAGTTTGTTTTCTGAATGAAGCTCCGCCTTAGTCTCCACTCGTAACCTGTCAAGCCCCCCGGGATCCTCACTGTCGCTGGCCGTGGTCATCTCCGCCGGCCAGTAAGGCTTCACGTGATTTGAGTCGGCTGTAAAAAGGTCAACGTAGGGCTCGGTGTTTTATAGAGACAACAAAGGGCTTCTCATGTGCAACTTAAATAAACTGTCGTACATAGTTACAGTTACTATGGACATATATGTCACGTTGACATGAAAAAGATAAACAACACATTTTTCCTGTATTAATGGAGCTATTTGAATCTATAACATGTTTAGTGACCATTACAAGGTGGTTTTGTGGTAAAACAAATCAGCACAGGAGTATATTTTATATTTTAATCCAAACATTGGTATTGGCTACATCTGTATTTAAAGGTGCACTATTGATATATGGAAAATGCAAAACAAATTAAAAAAAAATCCCATTTGGACTTAATTTGAAAATGGACCAATTTGACTGAAAGGGATGTGCATTTTGGACTTTGTTTGCCTCAACTTTTTATTTTATTTAGATGTCTTCTCTTTATTTTATTTATTTTTTATGTATGTATTTATTTATGAAAGTGAAGGTGCACTGTGCTTCTCCATAGAGAAGTGATTTCTTTGCCTTGAATATTCCACACTTTTATTGCACACTGCATTAAACATACAGTATCTAAAGAAAAACTCCAAGCCAGATCTACGGAGAGGCAAGCCCACTCACAATAACTTGTTTTTCCTGAACATAAATGTATCTAGATAAATGCTTTATATACTGTGGCACATTTTCAACAATTCAACACTGTGGAGACATGCAGGTGTTGGTAAAAAACGGTTATACAGAGTAACTAGAATTCAATAACGCTAACACCAGATTGTGTTGAATTTGAGCACCTTTGGGTGTGCTGTGGATGGGCCTCTCGTTGTTCCACTTGGGTTTGATGTCGATGTCGTCGTCTTCACTGTCGGATGAATGAGACGAGGCGTAGGAGGAGCTGTTCTCGTCCCCTGATAGCTCACTGTCCGAGTCTGAATCTGCAGTGGACAGCAATAGCAGCTTATGTCATGTCCAAATAAAGTTTTGCAAAGCTAAACATGCTGGCTGAACTCAAAAACTGTTAAGACGAGTGTTGAGATCCAGTTTGATTGACCGTAAAATTCTGAATCAGCACACATTAGCATGATTTATATTCTGAATTAGTTTGTTGGATAAGGGTTGTAAAAAAAAAAACATATACAAAAACTACATTCGAAACTAGAGAACAAGTATGCAATACTGAATATGAACTGAACAAAATTTGACCTCTCTCCAATAGTTTTAAAATGGTCTGGATCCATTACAAAGATAAGACCACAAGTTAATTCTAAAGACACAATTTTGTACTGAAAATTTATTTTTATTGTCTAAAAAAACACTTTTCTTGTAATTGTGGTATCAAAATCAGTACTATCCACATAAAGGTAGCAAACATTTTAAATCTCACCATCTCCCTTTGTGCCGTTGCGGTGGAAGAGTGGTCCGTCCAGGTCTGTGTGTCCTTTTGCTGTTCCCGATGACACACTGGGTTTTTGACCTGCTTCCTCTCTAAATAAAAGAGAACGGATGGGAAACAAAATGTGACTCAAGGTTAAACATATAGTATCTCTTTTTTACACCTGAATTATAAAAAAAAAAATCTTGTTAAAAAAATATATATTTATTGATAGTCAATTACAAATCAATATTACAAATTATTTTACTGAAAAACAGAAATAATATAAATGCAACACATTTGTACTTTTCCCCAATAGTTTATGTGTGATCTTGATCTATTTAAGAATTATAAGCTTAGTGGTTAATATATTTAATACTATTACACTATTATTAAATGAATGCTTTTATACATCCATAGTTACAACTAGTTGGACTGAGATGGCAGAGAAACAAGTATTCTACTGGGGACTCTTGTGTTCTTTTAAAGTGAAATTAGCGGAAATATCAGATTTGCTGCCAACAGCTGCAGGGACATGAACAGGTATGGTCCTATCTCTAAATCACTGAAACTACTCCAGATCTTCATATCGTTGGCCTGTTTTCTCCCTTCAACGCTGCATGTTCTTAAAGGGGAGCATTTGACCCGAGCGCTCAGGTTACCCACTTGACAGTTTTATGAGGCGAGGCGCACAGTCAGACCTCACCTGGGTTGTGTAAAAGAGTCTAAAACTACAGGTAAAAGCTGACACCCATGAAAACACACCTGGGGAGCGTTTCATTGCAGGTGTAACAAATATAGCTGTAAAAATTCAGTCAAACCCTGATTACTTGCTTAACTAGTCTGAAAACACGATTGCTGCGCTAAGAAACCAGAACACAATTGGGTATGGTATTTTGTAGAGCTGCAAATAACAAGTATTTTAGTAGTCGACTCATCAGTGATTATCTTTTTTTTCAATTATTTTTTTGTAACTTATGAGCTGTTTTTTAATGCTGGGCAAATAAACAAATTAGTCAGCTAGTCAAACAATTACTTCTAACAAGATTTTAAACTACTTAACTACTAAAGTACAACTAGTAAAGTAAATGTTGAACTAGGGTGACTTAAGGTTTCCGTGTAGACTCTACATAGAAACCGGTTTGCTAATTTAACAATGCAAAAGCAATCTTTTTGTATGCGTTTATCATATGTATACAATTACTATTTTTTTTTTTAATACAATTAAGATTATTTTAATAGTCGATAAGTCGTTGTTGTTTTTGTTGTTGCTTTTAATGGCGCTGGCAGCCAACTGCAAAGGTGAATTTACCGCTATCTACTTTATTATTTAGATTTTAAGGACTTTGGATTCGTCGGAAAAAAAAGTCCCTCTTTTTTTCTGAATAATTGTTGCAACCTAAGTATTTTGATAAATGTCAATAATATTAACACCAAGAGGACATACAGAAACCAACTCTGACAAAACAAATGAAAAAACAAAAATATATATATATGTATTTATGTATTTATGTAGTTTGGCACAACCCAGCTTCATGCACTGCCCAACATAAGCTTTGCATGCAGGCAATCTCAATGCTTTTATATCTTTGTACAGCAGAGTGCAGAATACATCGTCGATTAAGAACATTAAATCAAGCAGAACATTTCTCAGACGTGCAACCAAGATGTGCTTCTTTAGAGAATAAACTGTATTGCCATTGTTAGTTTTAAGTTAGTTAATGCATTTAGAACACATGCAGGAAAAGGGATGAAAAAGTGCTTGTTTTGAAAGTCCTAAGCGTGCGTGGTGCGTAAACACAAATACACATTGGTAGTAGAAGCGGCCATGCGGTCAGTGTTTGCGTGTGGTACCTGAGTGCGTATGCCAGGTAGCTGCTGCGGCTCTTGGCTGACCTGAGCGTACTGTCCAGAGAAACTGTGGATTCACCAAAGCCGGAGCGGTACAGGCCGTCCTCGTGGTGCGTGTTGTTACAGTTCAGAGAGCGCTGCAAGAAAAGCACAACAGTTTATACACTAAATAAGGCAGGTGGGCCTATATGCTTTAATAGAGCTGGTGTGGCAGGTATTGGTAATGGTGTTGATGCACATTTTTGGCCGCTGAACAGTGAAATCGAGGACCAAACGCGCTAGTATTAATGACAATGTTTACATCTTGTTTTTGTTTTGGACATTTCTATTGCAAACACCATGCAATTGATGTTCTTGCTCTCACAAAAATGTGAGAGCAAGAATGATAGAATCTGATGTGGCACAAATTAATACACTAGAAAGCTGTTTCCACCATGTATATGTCGCTCAGCCCTAATGAAAATGTTACTATCCGTTTACTCACGGTGAGCAGAGAGGCTCGGGCTGTGCTGGCCTCGTCGGGGAGATTCTTCTTTCCTGTGAATACGTTCTTGAGGTTTTTCCTGATCTCAGCGTTGAAGACCACAAAGAAGAAGAAGATGAACACTCCCTGCAAAAATAAAGACATAATATGAAGTATACGGAATGTTTATGAAAGAAAAGGAGCAATACACTACAAAAGGCTTGATTAAAAATACATTCTATGGACTTCCAGATATGTTCACAGTGTAGTTAATTAAACTGTCTAAAACTGTAATAGTGTGTATACCTGCAGACAGCTGAAGCCGGCGAACAGATAATGGAAGAGAATAACGTCACTGTTCACAGCCAATAAACCCAACATCCAGGTGGCGCTAATGAGCAAGAGCAGGATGAACGCAGTACGGAGGGCAGGGCTGCAGAAGAACAAAATATACAGTCAAGGAACAAGGCCAGTTTTGAGCATATTCATATTAAAGAGTAAACTCACATGGCTCTTGAATTCTCTGCAGCCTTTTGCCTTCGACCACACGACGCTTTGGCCGCCAAGATGAAGATCACGATGTTTACCTGAAGCAAAGCAAAGTATGGTTTATTAAATATGCGCTGTATGTTTAGGTATAGTCATTAATAGGGACTTACCAAGACAACTACAACGATGGGTCCTGCAAAGCTCCAGATGAGAGTATCGTGAACTGAGAGCCAGCAGAAATCTGGGTTCCCATAACCCTGTGGGTCCAGACCAACTGCGAGACCTAAAACATATTAGAAAAAATATAAAAAGTAGTTTAAAAAACAAGTTTGATTGAGTTTCATAATCATACGCATCAGGTAGGGTTGTCTGGCATTAGATCCATCTGCAACAAGTCCAGACAACACAAAGCCCTTAAATCATGACATTAATCTTGACGTAGATTTAAGACGCTCAAACAGTAGAAGACACATTACTGTTTAGAGTGCTATCAAATGAATTAACTTTTAAGTCATTGTTGAATTTCAGGATATTGAAATAGCAGTATACGCTCTTTTTTTAAAGCACGGCAAGTCAAGGCAAGCTTTCATTACTGCTTCTGTGAATTAAACTATTGTAATTCTTACTTATTACACACTAAAAATATATGATGATGATATGATATACCCCTAAACCTTTTTAACCCTTTTTTAATGTAATAAAAAGCTAAAAGCTAAATTGAAGAGTATATTCCAGGCCTGTACTATTTAGAAAACACGTTGAGAAAACTGTGATTTCTTTTGGCACAATACAAATTAAATCTAGTAAAATCTTTAATGTTTCTGGACTGGATTCGTGTGTTAATTGTTAATTGCAGCTTTTGTCCCAGCTCTCGATCTAATAAGTTTCCCACGAGGATCAGTGCGTCTCCATGTCACTCCGGTCTCAACATGTTTGCACCAGTGACACAGTTCCAAACACATGTAGTCTCACCGGTGATGATGGCGGGGATGCCCCAGCCGATGGCGTAGTAGAAGCGCATGTGTCCGTGGTTTATGTTCCTCATTTCGGTCAGCATTCGGTAGATGTGCAGCCCCTCCACGAACATCCAGGCGAACGTGCACATGTAGAAGTAGTGCAGCAGGATGGCGATGACCGTGCACACAAACTGAAAGAAGATTTGAAAACGAATATGTCAACATGGGTGAAAAGGGGAGAAATGTATTATGAATGATAGGGCTGCACGATTATGTAAAAATATGTTTAGATTCAGTAAAGTGTACATTGTAAAGTTTAACGTTTGAGAGAAGACTGGAAGGGGAATTGATCTATTGAACTATTTCAGAACATGTTTGTAAAAGGTGCACTGCAACATCATTTAAAATGCTTTTCTCTCATTTAGGCAGGTTAAAAGAGTATTGTATTTGCACATTTTTGAAACTTCACCCTCAGTGAGTTTGGTCTGGACCCCCCAACTCACACTCTACAAGTACAACAAGATTTTTCTGTAAAAAGACGGGATATGTTGCTCTTTGCAGAGGGATATTCTAAATAATTGCAACCTTTGCAATTAGATAATTGTACCAACTCAAACTGCAATTTAGATTTTATTCGATTATATATAGCAAAAACATTGACAAAGGCTTAAATTGCAGTGTTAAAATCTTTGTGAGAAGAAACATGACAATTTTAGTATTGTTCATGCTTATTGACAACAAGGGCAAACAAGAGTGAAAATCTGGATTCACTTGAGTATGGTATGAGACCAGTTTTATGAAATGGAAAAAGTTATGATATTGTGACATAAAAAGTGAGATAAAAGCACTTTTAGATTGAATTTATATTACTTGACCACACACCTCTATATACCCTCGAAATTCTAGCTAAACTATACGGAAACAATAGTTTTAGTTTTCTCCCCTACATCAGACAATAGTTAAGAGATGATGTTATTACCACGTTTTGACAAAAGGTAATTACATCATCTCTGATATAGAAGAAAAAACAAACCCTTTTCTAATTAAGAACACAAGATGAATATTCTTCTACATGATAACAAATGATTGTAATGAGGTTACCCCTGTAGTTTGTTACCACATACCGGTAGTTTTGCAGCAAAGCCAATGCCTTATGGGAAGCCTGCACAAGCTAACTTACACTGATGTTATTACTCTTGAAAGATTACATCTGCCTCTTAAAAGAAGAGACAGGGCTATTTCTTGGTAAAGATTAGATAAACACTGGGACGACTGGTTGGGTTATAAAAAGGCAAAGATAAATGAACGTACTTTTTAGGAAACCAAGATAAGCCATATATGGGGTTTGCTCTATCCGGAAACTATTTTTCATTTACACTTCTCAACTTCAAAGCTACTATATATGAATTAAACTTTAACAGCCTCTTTGATTTAAACTATGTAAACCTCTATCTTTCCTCTTTGGTCGCTTCACTCTTGGCACATGTGAGTTAGTGTGTGTCTTTAATGCATTCAGAATCCAGACTACATCCCTCTCCCTCCTTTTCTCTGTTTAATTTGAATACATGGAATGTCCCACATGTAGATTTACTGTAGAGTTACTATATTCTGTGGATAGTGCGATTGGTCTGGAGCTCAGAGAGGCAAAACTACCTCGACAGGACGATAAATCATGTGGAGAGATGCCCCCGAGGTAACACCGACAGCATTCCTCAATACTGACACACCACCCTCACTGCTTTAAACACTAATCCTGTTCGAGCCACATCTAAATTAGGACAAAATATTTCAGCTTTTGGTGCGAAAAGTATTGTTGGAATCTCAGGAATCATTCAAATAAATCAAACCGCACCACAAACATTGATTATGACAACATCAGGTCTAAACTAGGACTTGAGAAGTAGGCTATATTTTGGTTGGCATTGATAAGGAAATACATAAAATCTCAACAGTCAAAACAATGTGAGTCACGTAACTGTTTTAGATATGTCTGTAAAGGCGTGCGAGATTAGATTACACCCAAAAAAACAAAACTTGCAGCTGCTTCAAAGTGTCCTTTTCAAAACATTGAATTTGAATTAACGTTAATACAAATTTGTCTACCAGGGACATCTCACAAAGCTTTTTAATATCAAGACTCTTTCTGCTTCAACAAGTTTGACTAAAGTCGCTGGACACTTTCCCAGAACATCTGTTTGTCTATTGTAAAACAGTGCTTAGTCAGTGTCCTCTGCATCATGGAGGATGTTGTAACCTCTTTAACAATACACATCTGGTTTAGTCAATACACATCTGGTTTAGTCAAACAAGGATCATTCTTGAAACCAGGTCTGGACCAGAACTGAACCAGTCTAAAACATATTCAGGTCTAACTCAGGGCCTAACTAAGCCAAGCTAATGAGTAAATCTATATTTAAATTAAAACATTGAGACAAATAAGAACAATTTTTTACCTATCCACAAATACAAACAAATGCAATCATAACTTTATGCAACCCATTATTGAAGCTTCATGAACCACAGACATGCAAAGGATTTAAGTGAAACTAAAATGTTGTTTTGGGAAACATTTGCCAAAGCCCTGAGGTCTGAGACATGTTCCAGTCTGTAGTGGGACGCTGTGTGGGTCCCAATCACTGTCAGGAACTCTTCACCACATTTCAATTGCATTATTTCTGTCTTTTGTATCACTATAGAACTATTATTTAGGCTGTCAGTAGTATTTAGTCAAAACATACCTTAATGTAGTCTGATCTAGGTGGAGCTCTTGAATTACATTTTTCATGGCAGTTGTTTAAACATGTAAAAAATGGTTTTAATGCCGTGATTATCAGATAAACTGTTGAACTTTAGAAGAATACAGCTAGCAGTCAGGCTAGGCCAGTGTAGATTGAAGGACATAATTCTAATATTGTACAATATCACCAGCTGCTAAGTTACCTGTCAGATAATATAGTGCCATATAAAGCAGACATTGGTCATAAATTATAATATTAAGTCTTATTATTAAGGTTAATTTTGACATAGATAAGTACATAATGTGATCATGTTCTTATTGTTTTCAGAATCAGAACATTTTAGTAGATGTTTTGACCTGGTTTATGGTTAAGATCTCTATCATTACAGGACCTATCCACATGAAACAAAACAAAACATGGTCTCTTGCAGCATGGATACACAAAATGGATTTTCTTCTTGTTATCAGTGGGCAGGATTTAAACCAACAACATTTATAGGGCATGTTTCCAAACAGAAATGGATAAGGTTCAACATTTGTGGATCATAAATTTGGAGATATTGTTCAAAAACTGTGAATCATAGAGTCTATAAGCCCCTGCCCTCCATCTGAAACTTTGACATCAATAAACTCAAACGCAACCTATTGAGCCGCCCTATGTGCACAATTTTAAAACTTCTTTTGTTTGTTTGTTTGTAGTTTGTGTACTCACAGGGTTGTCAGTCTGGTTGATGCCCAGCAGAAAGACCAGCGCAGCGCAGAAGAGCGCGGCCACCAGGTTCTTGTGGATGGAGTGGAGGTTGGAGCGGAGTCGGCACAGGACGCACAGCAGGATGAAGGTGAGCAGCAGGAAGAACAGCGACACCGACACTGTGGAGTACGTGACGATCTTCAGAGGCATCACATCACCGTGCTGAGGGAGACGGGGGAAAGACCATTTAACATGCAACAAGGATGAGAAATGTTGAAAAATTTGTGTTCAATGGTTAAAAGAGTCACAATAATTACAATAATATGAAATAACTTTGGAGATGCTCTGATCGATTCATTCATGTTGTCTCACTAAATACAGTTGATCTTCCCTATTAACCTCAATTATTCTCTGTTCTCTATATATACAGTAATAATTATACATGATAATCATACCTCTCTCTTGGAGATGTCCATCAACACGCCGAAGCTGGTCATGTGATTACACTGACAGCTGATGTGGGTGTTGTTCCGGTTCAGCACCTCGCAGCCTTTAGACGACCAGCCGCCGGTCTCTCCCAGGCTGAACCCAAAACACACGTTACGGCGTGATGTCAAAGACTAATGATCGAGATATGTCGTAGCGTAACGTGTGTTTTATACTCACGGGATGGAGTGGTCCCAGTACACGCAGACTGGTTTGGTCCTCTCCTCGGTCTCCAGGAGGGTGTACTGGAGGGTGATGGGGGGGTCCAGGACGGGGGGGACAGGGGTGTCCTCCGAATAGATTCGGGCACTCACTACAGCTGTGTTTATCACTGGACGGTTCGGCAATCTGTGGAAATAAGAAGAGCTCGGTTAAGGCCAGACACTGCAGGTGAAAAGGAAAACAGTAAAACTTCTAGCGTAGTTTCATCAAATAATGTTTTATATATATTTAAGGCATTTAATGTGTAAAAATAGACAAAATAACATATATATGGCACATCCAAATCTGAAAAATGGCCAGAGCCAGGTTTGCTTCCTTATGTTGACATATTAGATACAAAAAAAACTTACAAAGGGGATTATTTTGTATGAGAGTAAATAAGATTTTACTGGAAATGAATGTAACAGTTCAGATTTTGCCTCAAGAACTGATATAAATCAGTGAATCAGAGAATCAGATATCAACAAATCCTTCCAGAATCTTGTTCAATAGAAGTTTTGCTACTTTAAAATGCATTTAGAGAAAACGTACTTTGAAATAAATCTATGGACGAAATAATAAAACATCTTTAAGTGCAGATTGACCTATGTTGTAAATATCAAATAATACTATAAAAAGTAAGTCATAATTGTATTTTTACAAGTGCGTCGTTTGCGTGTTCATACCGGAGGGTCCTCCTGTCTGGGTCGTAATTCTCTGGCAACAGTTGTCCCAGTGACTTGTAGACGATCACCACGACGATAGGTAAAGGGACCGAGGGTTCAAGATGGCGGCGTCTGCGATCCGACTGCGTTTGGTCTTCACCTTCAGGGGCCTCCGTCTGAGCGGGAGGGTCTGGTGTGGCATCAACTTGGGTACAAAAACAAACAAATATGTTTTTATTTACTGTAAATTAACATCTAATATTAAATAATAGACCATTAGCAATACAAATCTTTTATTATAGGGCTGCTTGAATAAAGTGAAAATTACAATCACCAATAATTCTATAAATTAAATGATTAAAAACCATTGTAAACATCATTATAATAATTATCTTTTATTTTCAAATACACTTTTTTTCTCATGATTAAAATCTGATGCAGAGCCCTATTTTGTTATACTCTTTCTTTCAAGCATTTTTAATCGTTTAAAACACATTTTACTCATTGGTGTTACATACATTAAATTAAAAAGCATATGTATCTACTTTTCTTATAACAATAGTGTATAATACTTGAGCTCTTACCTCTGTTGGCTTGAGTGCGCTGTTTGAACTGAGGGAAGTGCACGGAGGATCCCAGCTCTTTGGGGAAAGTCTCATGGATTTCCTGAAAATTAGGAAACGTAGCTCTGTCCGGGTCAGTGACGTCCAAGTAGTCCACGGTCAGGACTGGAGCGCACAGGGGCAGGAAGTGGAGACGACAGACAGGAAGTTAGCATGAGAGTCAAAACCAATGGTGCGGATGCATAAAGCTAGAGAACATCTACTTACTCATGTTTTCTGTGACAATGGTGAAAGGTTTGAGGTAAGTTTTGCGGACGTTTTGGGCCAGTGTATTGGCGTACTCCTCAAAGTTCCTGAGCAGATGTGCAGTCCCTCCTTCAGTCTTTTGGATCTGGTCCCAGAGCTCTTTAGTGTTTGGGTCCAAGATGGCACTCCCCGCGCGCACCAAGTTCTACAACAACAATCAGTCACGTTAATTAGCACATTACTTATTTAATTACAGCACATTTATACTGACCTAATGGAACTTATTGTACATTTTTCTATACCGCCACTTTAATTTCTCCATTGAGATTCCTTTTTCTGGAATGTTTCACAGTTTTGCATTTAATGAATGTATCATTTTTTTTTTTTTTCAATACAGGTGCTTTTGTTGCTAAAAAAATCCCCAAAAATACATTCTTATAGAGGAATACACAAACAACACACGTTCCTATTTCCCTGTCATGATTTATATGTTATAAATGATAAGATGCATTTTGGATAGCTAGATGGTAGGGAGGTGGGGTGGATAATATGGAGGAAAAAATAAAAAATAAAAATCTCAGATAGGCCCTGTGACGCGTTGGCCACTGTCCAGGGTGTACCCCGCCTAAGGACCAAAGTCACTGGGATAGGCTCCAGTCACCCAAGACCCCCAACGGGAAAAAGCAGTAGAAAATGAATGAATGAATAAATCTCAGATAATTTTTTACCCACGCATTAGGAATGTACTAAAATGCACCTGCTTGAGGTTCAAGTCCAGCATAAAACATGAACACACAATAAAATGAACCACTGAAGGCCACAAATATTGCTTTACACCCGTTTAGGAGATTACACTCGAAATGTCAGTCTCTCGTTGCAGTGACTTTAAATAGTCTGAATTCTAAACAAAATACTCACTATTCTGATTTTGCTATTGAGATATTAACCATTTTGTGACATGACTCCCATCTTTAGCTTGAAGTGTATAGCTAGGTTAGAGAGGCATCATTACTGGACCCCCTCCCAGCAACAACAAGTTTTCCAACATATTGACACTTCCTCGTTGCATTCTCCTTCTCCTCCTCACTCTGTCTTGCTCCTCACCTCATTGAAGTCGGCGTTCTGGGCTGCAGTCAGGTCAAACCCGCTCTGCTGACTCTCGTACATCAGCACATGATTCAGGAGCTGAGCAGCCGTCTTCACGTCGTTGCCGTAGTACTCCTGTGTGCTGTCGGTGGCGCTGTGGAGCAAGCGCACTATGGTCTTGGAGTACTCGTTGTTCATCCTGGAAGTGTTGCGGCGCAAGTCCTCATTCTACAGCAACAAAAAAGGGGGAATGATTAAATGGCAGGTCATCTTTGCAACAGTCATTTTTAAACTTTCTAAACACATTTCCACCTGAGAACTAATCATCTAAATCAGGACCAACTAAGGTCAAAACTAACCAAAAGTCAAAAGAGTACCACACGGGAAACCAGTCCTGTCCCACAGTTGGAAAACCACAATTGTACAATATCAAGGAAGCACAAAGAGTAAAGTGGAAGCTCCTCATTCTACAATAGTATAAATTGTAGAGGAGGTCAAGGAAGGGAAAGCTGAGAAGAAGGCGGCATGTAACAGAGCGCAAACTGGTCAATCCTGGGATTAGGAAGGCTTTGTGACGATCAAGCCTCCAGCATTGTGGTCCATTGGTTCAAATACAATCAGTGATATGTGATACTTCTATGGGCTACCTCACACATTATCAAGTTACACTGGGCTGGTGGTGACAGAGCAACTTACAACAATGGATTATTAGCTACTGACAAGGACAGTAAAGACACAAATAGGGGCCAAATTAGACAAACATACCAGTTTCTTCAGATGGGAGAAGGTCCCTGTGGTGCAGTTGAACATCTCAGGGGCCAACCAGCCGTGCTCATCACTACAATGACGGATGGCCGTACCTGGGTAGAAAGAAAAGCAAGTTGAAACAATAAGTAAATTGAAAATAAGTGGATTTGTAAAAAAAAAAAAAATGAGACAAGCAGACTTTTTTTTTTTTTTTTTTTTTAAATACTATTAAACAATTCAGTCACTTTGGTCCCAAACTGTGAAGTTAGAGGAGGAAAAGGATAATGCAAGCCAATAAATTCAGTCTGGGTGGTCAACAAAAAGGTTGTCACAGCAACCAGTGTGCTGGATCTCAGTCCAAAAGTCGAGAGGAGGGGCTCACTGCCAATTACAAGTGTGCCCAGTGTCTGTAATGTGGGATGAGTAAGAGAAGTGAATAGTTGAATAGTAAAAAAAAGTTAATAAATTTTCAGACTCTCAAATTAGAAAATTATCCAGGTACTTTAAAGTTTCTGTATTTGCAGAGTCTAAAAATCAAGACCCACTGTCAAAAAATAAGGTCTAGATAGCTTGTCTCTTTTTGTGTTTTATGAAAAAAATGAATGAAATATAAGCATAAATATGTTACTTGATGACAGTTTCAAATACATTCTTGACCCTTTCTGAGCCCAAACCTCAATGACCTGCTTCTATTTTGATCTAAAGTGGGTCACTCCTCTTCACTAATGACTTCACATGCTGCAGTTGTCCTCACTGGCGTTAAAGTGCACTCACCAATGGATCCTTTGGGGCAGTTCATAGCGGCAGGACGACCAAACTCGGTCTTGGGCCACCAGATTCCAGCATCAAACGCTTTGGGACAGCCCGCATACACCACTAGGGAGAAAAAGAAGTTGAAATAAACAACTGAAATGAACACAAAAGAGACATGTCAAATACTGCTATAACTGTGGGCTGATCAGCAAAAGATATTAAAACAATATGTGTATTGTTTTCTAAGTCTAAAAGAAATAAGTTTAACTGACTTTGCAATGTTTAGTTACAACTCTTTCGTAGTCTAAATTATATACAGTTTATTCATGGGTTTAAGAGTGATGAAAACATTGTTAAATCAAAAATGATGTATTTTACAATTTCTTTTAAGGTCAAAACTTACAACATAAAACTAAAACTTATGAATATTGTTAGTAAAATAGTAAATAAATACTACATTAAAAGCCCTCTCGATCTTATTTTGAATTTTGCTTGTCCTTTCCCCCCCATTTTTAATCCGTAGACGTACTATTTGGTCTTAATGTCGCTCTAGTTCCCATCGTTTATCACTGCCTGGCCCATTTAAACCCCATCCACGTCTGTGTCTTTCCTCTACAGTGACGTTCGTTTTTGGGGACTTTTTGGGGTGGTTTTGAGCCTCATTCATTTGTACTGTATAGTGTGTGGGGCGTCCCAGAGTCAGGGAGGACCAGGCCAGACTGGGATCTTCTGGTCGAATGGTCCGGGACAAAGACCAGACCTAGAGCCAGAGCAGCACCAGCAGATGGGAGTGACACTGTTTGTCTGTGTTTGACACTTCAGCCAGTTCTCCACACCACACTTGTGAACCAGAAAATATTTAACTATTGTATTTGAAGATGGGTCATCAAGCTGTTCTATTCACAGTGGGAAGAGCCCATACTTGTACTGTGTCAAACTTGGTGTTACTTCATACATATAAGAACATTTGGCTTAAAATGTGCAGTAGTGTACAATTATGGCTGAATCCATGGTAAATATGACAAATAAACATCTTGCACAGTGTAATTACAGTTGGACCAGGGCCAAGTCCAAAACCTGTACTGTACCTCAACTGTTTTAAAGGCATGTTTGATTTTGAATTCTCAGACAGCAATTTTTGGCATACTAGAAACTATAAATTTGATATCTGAACACCGCTGATGTTTTGATATCACATGTCAACAGTTGAATTCCTGATCTAATATTTCGGCATGATGGTATTCTGTTCATTCTTTGCTCTGATTCATGCATTATTTAAGCTTTAAAAGAGCATATACTCCTAATGATATGCGCATTGCGTATATCCCTAAACTTTGAGCATGGAGTTAACCAGATCTATCGAGTACAGACTCGATACATCAGCATGACCAAGAACATGACCTATTGTGCTTTATTTTCCCTCCTGTACACATACCTTCACAGCCGGTGGCGGTGACCTCTGCAAATGGGTTGTCACACTTGTTACACTGTCGCCCCACGACTCCTCCTTTACACGGGCACTGTCCTGTTTGGGGATGACACGTACGGGACATGGAGCCCAGGAAGAAGCAGTCACAGGGGTAACACGTGTCCCCTCCATCGGGCTGGTAGTGGTTTTCCTACACACAGACGTTAGCTACTGTAAATACTTATCTGCGACGTTGAAGTCATATTGGTATTACAGTATATTTACCTTGCAGCGGCACTCTCCGGTGGTTTTATTACAGTCTTTGAAAAATCCTTTGCTGGTGTCGCAGTTACAGGGACCACACACAGGATCCCCCCACCAGCCGTTAGCACAGGGCTTCTTGGCTCTGCAATCACAGCCAAAACAATATGTGCTGTTTAATACTTGTTTTACTGTATATAGAATGCAATTAAACGCTGCAATATTTAAGTAAACTTTGAGGTTCAGATTGATTTGTTAAAATGTACTGTGGATATACAATTATCCTCTGCATTATTGACCCAATGGATCTTCTCCTGACAGAATATTGAACAGTACTTTAGCCTAAAGGACATGTTTAAAGTCTCATGTTGAAATATAGAGATAAATAATTTTGATGAAACGCATACAGTGTATTTTTTGTGTGTGTTTCTAACAATGTAGTCACCGTTAACAATAGAGCGGGCAGAGCAGCTTGAAGTACAGTCAATGGTCAAAGGATGGACTGGGTGAAGTAGTGGACTTGTGGATTTGATATATGAGTATTTTGCAGCACTTATGTAATGCTGTATGCACTTACGGTATTCTATATGTAAGTGTTGATCATTATCACCAAATGGCAGAAGCAGACGGCCAAAATATTATAAAGTTTGGTACAAAACCTCACAACTTTTTTATTTGTTTGGTCTTAAACTACAACCACGTATACACACGGTGATGGCGATGTGTACGGGCCATGATTGATTGAGGAGATACTCACACATGCTCGCAGTACTGGCCGTAGTAGTTCTCTTCACACTCACAGGTGTATCCGTGCGAGGAGCTGGGCTTGCGGACGCAGCTGGAGACGTGTTCACATGGGTTGAGTTTACAGGCGTCCACACAATCTTTACCAAAATAACCTGAAAGAGAACAAAACTTGTATTTGGATCATGATGGCAGTTAACTATTCCAGCCTGTGCAGACCTGAAAGGTGCACTGTGTAACTTTTCTGGTGGGATGTCAGCCACCTGCTTGTCTCCATGTAGGTAGATGCTTTTGCTTTGCTTGGAATATTCCACAGTATGGCAATAACCTTATGTATCTTGGATTTATTCAATTACAGGTGTTTTATTGCTGAAAAATACCTTGAAAGACTCTTACTGTGAGCGTGGTTGCCTCTCCACAGATCTGACCTATAACCTGGCTAATGACACCACCTGCTTGTCTCAATGGATATACTAAGAACATCCTATGATTATGTTCTAAGTTATAGATCTCTGCATGGATAGAGCGTGTATGTGTACATGTGAAATACCTGGGTCACAGACACAGGAGTGGGTGGTCCAGTCGTCGCTGCAGTGGCTGTTCTCAGGACAGATGTTGGAGTCACACGGGTCAGACAAGTCACAGCCCTCCTCCACCCGAGTCTTCATCCCCAGAGCCATGTTCACGTTAGACGCACTGGATGGAGTTTCTCCGACTCGCACTCCCTGGAAGCAAAAACATTGATGTCATTAAAAAAACGAAACTAAAGTGATTGAAATTGATTTAATAGATTAATGTGTGCTGTAATGCAAGTAATCGTAGGTCCAGAGAAGGAATATATTTTTTAAGTAGTAATTTCTGCTCTTTATTATGTTTTTGTAAGGATAAGAGAAAATATGTCCACGGATTTGCCTATTGTTGACATCTAAGGTTTGTCATTCAACTTTTGATAAATGTTCTCCTTCAATCTGAAAATCTCACCTTAAACATGTTGTCTCAATGGATAATCTTATTTTGCAACATCAAAACAATCTAGTTCTAGCATGTAAAGTAAAACAGACCTGTATGCAGCCCACAAATCCTCTCTGCACACGGTTGTCTTCTCCAGGTAAAGCTCCGACATGAAGAGTCTGCAGCTTCAGCCCAGGGAGGTCATTACCGATCACCACAGACTTCTGCCAAATCAAGAGACAACATTATCTACATGTGTCAGTTGTTTCACACTGTCAATAATTCGTGTATGTTTTTACCTTGTACATGCCGTAGTCCAGCGACAAAGAGATGATGTATTTGATGGCGTTGCCGTCCTTCACGCTGCTCAGCTCTAACTGTAAGTGGTGCCACTCTCCGTCGTTCACTCGGATTTGAGAAAAAACCATTGACGCCACGAGCCGATGTTTGTGGAGGACTTCCAGACGCACATTTCGATCACTAAGCTGTAGATAAGATAAATAATACAAAGAATATATAGGATGACACAGCATTTTCCACCTTGCATTCACCTCATTTTGGCTGTCTCAACAAAAATAATTTCTTAAAGGTAAATTGTAAATACTTGCAATATTTATACCTTTAGCATTTGCAAGTCTACTTATGAGGATACTGCGATCAGCAGGTATATATACTGCGTTCATGTGGAACAAACTTCTTGCTTTACTATACCGGTACATTAGGATACAGCTATTAATTGCGTTGTAGTCATGCTTTAAAGTTTAAAAACATATATTTGAGCTCAGACTTGAGTTAAAGGTTTTGAATACGACCACCATTACATCCACGCACAATCTTTCACTGTGATTATTGTATATGTTATTTACAGTGAGGAGCCTGGTAACATTCTTTACATTGACACTGGCGTAGCTTCACTAATGACACCAGCACATTCGATACACACATGGTTGAGTGAGTGAGCGAGTGAGTGAGCGAGAAAGTGAGCGAGTGAGTGAGCGAGTGAGTGGGCGAGCGAGTGGGCGAGCGAGTGGGCGAGCGAGTGAGTGAGTGAGCGAGTGAGTGGGCGAGCGAGTGGGCGAGCGAGTGGGCGAGTGAGAGTGGGCGAGTGAGTGAGTGGGTGAGTGAGTGGGCGAGTGAGTGGGTGAGTGAGTGAGTGAGTGGGCGAGTGAGTGGGTGAGTGAGTGAGTGGGCGAGTGAGTGGGTGAGTGAGTGAGTGGGCGAGTGAGTGGGTGAGTGAGTGGGTGAGTGAGTGGGCGAGTGAGTGGGTGAGTGAGTGAGTGAGTGAGTGGGTGAGTGAGTGGGTGAGTGAGTGAGTGGGCGAGTGAGTGGGTGAGTGAGTGAGTGAGTGAGTGGGTGAGTGAGTGAGTGAGTGAGTGGGTGAGTGAGTGAGTGAGTGAGTGGGTGAGTGAGTGAGTGGGCGACTGAGTGAGTGAGTGAGTGGGTGGGTGAGTGAGTGAGTGAGTGGGTGAGTGGGTGAGTGGGTGAGTGAGTGAGTGAGTGAGTGAGTGGATGAGTGAGTGAGTGAGTGGATGAGTGAGTGAGTGAGTGGGTGGGTGAGTGAGTGAGTGAGTGGGTGAGTGGGTGAGTGGGTGAGTGAGTGAGTGAGTGGATGAGTGAGTGAGTGAGTGAGTGGGTGAGTGAGTGAGTGGATGAGTGAGTGAGTGGATGAGTGAGTGGGCGAGTGAGTGGGTGAGTGAGTGTTACCATGAGGCTGACGGTGGACGCAGGACCGGCGTTGGCCTGGAGCAGGGTCCCGGAGCTCTGTCTGGTCCGAAACATGAGGCCCACGTACCAGGGGATCGCCACGGTGATGTCCGGTTCAGTCCAGGACACGAGGGCCTGGCCATCATAAAACTGGGGAGACGGCATCACTGAAGTGGGAAAATAATATATTACATAGTGAATATAGAGTAAAAGTTAGGATAAGTATTTGAAAAATAATTATTAAGCTACATTTAAATTCAACATCAATAAATATTAACTTGAAGAGTGCTCTAGTACTTTACTTTGTATTACAAGAGCTGTAAATAGGCTATATTTTGACTTTTACAACGTCCCCAACTCGTGGGTTGTTTGTACAAGCACATATTTTTGGCATAACTGCACACTAAACTAGTACTAAACTTGTAAACATTAGTAATTTACTGTATGTTATCATCTAAGATTCACTGACTTATAGGCACAACATGTTTAAAATGTACCTAATAGATCCACACAACACTAAACTTAATGTAAATCATGCAAAGACTATGTTTAACACTTGGACAAACACATTTCACACAAATCTAACGGATGTGACACATACTTTAAACAGTTTGGTCTTAAACTCAACTTTAATCTCATTCTCTCAAACTCCTAAAGGGCCGATCATTCAGCAGCACACATACAACAGTTTGCAAGGGGGAAAAAGGTAAAAGTCAAGGTTTAGGTTAAGGTCAGTAGCAACTGTAGTTTAGGTTAGGATGAAAGTCAAAGTCAATGTAAAGTCCCCAAGAAGCACGGAAACTTTGGATATAAGCTGCATTGTAAGCCACGAGGTCCTGAGGGCACGTAATCCAGATGAAGTGTGCAAAAATACAAGTTTGTTTAGCCTGTAATTACCAGACAACGCACATATTTGAACAAGGGGGATTTTCATTGTTGAACCACTAAATCAAGAAATGCAGGAAGACATAAGATTAACTGCGATATAAACTCAAGAGGTTTGCAATATTCACTTGCACAGTAAATATCTGCCTGTTTGATTTAAAGCTCTTAACACCTTTATCACGTCACTAATCTTCTTTTTTCAATGAGTCGACTAGTCCAACAATCATTCCTATTGAACATCAAGACAAATAGAGGTTGAAATATGGTGACTGAAGGCTTCTATTTAGAGAATAATATGTGCAAATAAAGTGAATTATTGAGGAGAATCTGAAATAGTTTATTATTTTTTGACATTCTGATTCAGTAATGCCCCTGTCTTTGTTATAAAAGGTCTTTTCATATGTGTTTTATAGACTGTATAGTCCAGATTACAATTACAATTATACTACTATATTTTTTTTTAGAAAGCTAATTTTCAACTAGTCAACTAGTCACAACTAGTCAATTAATAGTAACAGCCTTACTACAAATAGATAATACAATATAATAAACAATTATGATACTGTATTGTGTTTAGAATTAATAGATCCACAATCTCTTATGATAGAACAGAGAAGGATTTTGAGTGCTGCGTCTTCTTGCAATTTAATCCAAAGTTCAAAATACAGTATATGGTGTTGAAACAGTTTTTCCAGTCTGTTTTGTAAATGGAAGTCTGATCTGATAAAATGAATATTCCTTTAAACTCTTTCCAATCTTCATCCTTATAACTATGATAACAGCATCTTAAATTGCAGCGACTGCGTGGGCCTTAAACCAAACGTGTCAACAACCAAAGTGGCAGCCAAAACCCCCCTCTTAGACCGGCTGTGATCCTGGGACGGGTTCAGACACGGGATCTCGGTCCTGGCACGGTCCGGCCGCCTACCTCACAGACCACGGGGCGTCTCGGGCCATTCATACCTTCACACATTGTTTGGACTCATGCCCCAAAGCAGGAAATCAAAACGCTCCTCTTACACACGGGGAACCTGACGCTGATTTAAACCCGGCTGTAAATGACAAAGCTGTTGGCAAACACAGGGACATGTCCGGGATTTATTAGCACCCACATTGAGCGTTCAAAGTATCTCTGCCCCGCACACTGTACTGGAGGGATGGCATGGCAAAGACCACAATAAATCACATAGAAAGAGCTATTTATGTGTGCATTGTCATCTAGGGATTGTACAGTGATGACCAAACCCTGTTAACATAATAGGGATTTTAGGACTAAATATAAATAGACTGAGGGCTAAACCAGGACTGTTTTGGGACTAAACTAAACCAGAACTAAAGAAGGCCGAACTTATGTACTTATACTTATACTCCGGAGTGACTTATATGTGATATTATTTGTTATTTTCACACTTGCAACCGCATTTCATACTCCAATGCAACTTATATATGTTTTTTTCTTCTCTATTATGCATTTTTTTGGATTGGTGCGACTTATACTCAGGTGCGACTTATAGTCCGGAAAATACGATACATTTTTCATAAGCATAAATTTGGAGGAAAGTAGAATAAAACATTTGTAATCAATTCCTGTCCTGTTATACCGTACGTTCGACAATTTGGCTGTGAAATAATAAGAGAATAAGACAGCGCACAGACACTAGCTAGTGGCACAAAGAACCCAAGAAAAGATATTTCATGTTAGTAATTCCTTTCAATTTGATCTGAATAGATGGGGATTAATTGGGTCTGATTCCCTGCACTGGAGACCTGAGGGCATGTTATTGTGTGAACAGCAGCTACAGTGACTTTCCATTGTGACTGTGACTCTGAGTCACAGCACGGGAGTCTGACCTAATCAAACGCCATCAAGTTAAAGATATGATACGTAACAATTAAGTTTTGGTATCACGTGCAGTCAGACACATTATAGTTTGAACCAACACATCCGGTTTAACAACTTTGGTGATCAAGCTTGTGTCCGATATCAGCACCATGACAGATTTTGGCCCTGTGTTAAAATCCAGGCTCAAAATATTCACACCGGCTTTTAACACTTTATTTTGTACAGTGTATTCAATTGTTTACAATGTTATTGCATTGTGGTTTACATTAATGCTTTTGTATTACCTTATATTTATTGGAAAGCACTTTGGTCACCTGATTGATTGATTGATTGATTGATTGATTATCCCAACTATGTAACATTTTAAAACACAAGCAATTGAGAAAACTGTGATGCCAAAGTGATTAGTATTGCTTCACTTGTGCATGATGCATTTGTTTGTTTGTTTGTTTGTTTACCTTGTTCACAGTTCTTGCCTCCGTACCCAGTGGGGCAGTCGCAGCTGTAGGTGTCCCATTTACTGTTGCACGTTCCTCCGTTCTGACACACTTCACTGTTGCAGAAGTTCTTCTTTGCTGGACATCCTAGACAATAATATAGCAATGTGTTGTTTACAGTCAGTTTAACATACGTAACATAAAGTTGATAATTTAATAAGTACATAACAAGGACTGCAATTTGAACAGAATTGAAAACAGAATTGAAAGAGCCCTAAATGAAAATACTTTAATGTTCCAACAAGGAAAATATTAGAACATAACCTCCCTAACTATAGCTGCACAACAGTTATTTCTATGTAGTACCTGCTGAAGTGCCGTTGTTGGCAATGAAGCCGTCCATGTCGATGGGTTTGCTGTCGATGGTCAGGTTCCTCATGCAGCCCACAAAGTCCCTGTTTCGGACCGGGAAGTCCTCAGGGAGGTTTGGGACCCCGCCCAGCAGCAGAGGTCCCGTCAGGTCCAGAGATCTACCAGACCAGGATAAGAAGAATATTAGTTCATGTTGGAGATGTTACTATATTCAGTATTACAGTAGCATGTTGTTTTATACAGTTATGCTCAATAATCCTGGTAACAACTTTCTACATCCACAAGTTGTCTGTGTTCTGAGTTCCTTAAAACATGTAACACTGTGGATTAATGTGATGCAATAGTTAAATCTGTGAAAATACAGGAATGTAATGTGCGTTCTCAACTTTGAGAACTCAATTTTCGCTTTTCCGCCACATACAACAAATTTATACATAATCTGTGTGTTTATAAATCTGTTTTGTTTTCATTTTTCACTATAATATTATCTGTGACTTGAGCTACAAACATGACATACTTTTTCTGGCCAGTCTGTGTTCCCTGTGCGGCGCACGAGTAGTTTCCAATTCGTTTCCCGAAGCGAATCGCCATAGAGATGTCACAATCGTCAACGGCAACCACGGCCACTTTCTCTCCGGACGGACCGTGAGGGAAGCCCAGGCGCCCGATGTTTGGCTGAAACACAAAATATCAACAGGTAAGAACTTTATTTACATCAGCAGTGCAGCCAGTGTTGTTCAGAGTGCCAGAAGTGACAGAAAATACAATAGATGTCATTAACTTTCATGCAAGTATTAAGATAAGATAAGATAAGATGTTCCTTTATTGTCCCACATGGGGAAATTTCATTGGTGCAACGCAGGAAGATACAGAGGTAGATACAGAAGAACAGATCACTTATAGGAAGTCTGAAAAACACTTTCAGTAGAAGATCTCCTATAAATAAATACAAACTCCCATAGACAAATAAATAAATAAATACATAAATATCATTGAATATGATCACGACAGTAATATTAGGCAGACATAACAGTAGTTTATATCATTTCAAGTATACAATCTGGTGTATGACATTTAAATGAGTTGTTTTTTATCAACATTTCTCCTTTTGAGCTGTTAACGTGCATTGTTAACAGAATATGTCAACTTCTGTCTCCACATACCACAACTAAAGCACTCTTTCATTTCAAAAGCTAATTCATCACAACATACGTTCTTTCTATGGATACAAGGGCAACCAATGACTGAAAGCTAAATGATTGCTTTCTGCCTTTCCATTCAGTTTGAGGAACTTAGCACCAAAAGACAACAGCCCAAACGCTTTCTTCGGCTGTGTTTCCCATTTCAGCACAAACAAAGCCGGCCGACTCGGAGCAGCAGCCAGGAGACGGGAGTCAGGCCACAAAAAGCCCCTTTGTACCACAGCTCACACCCAACGGTTACAAAGTGGGCTAATTCTTCCCATCAAGGCCTGCTGCCGACAAACACGGGTATGCAGATCAGCTTAGGGAACAACAAACCTCTTTAGTTTCGTGAAATGTTTGAAATCAGACGACAACATCCTGAGATTTTCTACAATAATGCAGGAACAAACCCAGCATTTATGTCTCAGCCAAAACTAAAAAAAGGTCTAAACAGGACAAAACAGCCATACCGTGCACACTGGCGAACACACGACACATTCAAACTGGGATAACTGGGCCTAAACGTAGAACAAAAGACCAGGACTAGACCAGGACTAGACACTAGACCGGGACTAGACCAGGACTAGACCAGGACATGAACAGAACCTTGGCAAGTCAATGCTGGACTGTACAGGGCTCAAAAGAGGATCAAACCAGGACAAACTAGGACTAAACATGGGACTCAACGAGGAAAAAACTGTTCTAAACGAGCGAGTACACTTATCTCCAATGTATGATCGCATCTATTTTTTTTCATAACATTGCAGTGATTGCCCTTTTGTCCAAAACTTGCACTCAGACTTATGCTATAATTTTTCAAAGCGCAGCCTGACAGCCTGACAGCATTAAGTGGCTCACAATGGGTCCAAACGATTACATCTCTATGCCGTGTTTCTAACAAGAAAAGCAAATCTCGGGACTACAAAAACACTTGACAAAAGAACTACAGATCGCAGATTGGATCACGCTTCCCATGTTTACGCAAGACAAGATTGTGATTAAACTGGAAACTTAGAATAAATAGTCGCTTTACCTCAACAAAACCCCACGTTCAAAGTCAAAATCGTTGAATGTGTAAGATCTAGCATGTTTTGAACTAACAAGGAAGACAATGAGTGCACTACATACATTGATTAGAGTAACAAGATACAGACACAGGAGAAGAAAGTAAAGAAATGTGAAAAATATGAGAGGGAATTCTGTATGTGAACTATATAAAGCTGGGTCGACCAAATGAGAGACAAAACAGGAAAGACATTAGGGAAAGTGCTAACCTGAAATGGCTATATATATATAACGTTATGATGAAAGGAGTAGACTTTCCATCCCACATAAAGGGTGCGCCGCAGTCATTTTCTACAATTGTTGTGTTGAACGATATTTCCAAATTTTGCCCATACTATTTTTGCCGGTTGCTGTTGCCCTTAGTCAACCTCACAAACCTGGAAAGAAAAAAATAAATTTGATCCTGAGTGCCCTTTGTTGGCCTGACTTTAGGAATTTGGCCTGGCAGAAATAAAACCGCTGCCTTTCCCATAACACATTAAAGGCCCTTTAAAAACAGTGTGCCATTTCTGCCTCTAGGGGCCTTCAATCAAACCTGGATATGTAGTCGGGCTGTATAAAGGGACAAGATTGTATTACAACAAAGACATGTATTGGGTTAAAATGCAGAGACTGAAGCTTATATTGTCAAAATTCACTCAATGTATTCAATCAATGTTAGAAATAAGTATTTATTATTAGTCCCAAGTCTCTTGCCGAGCGTAAATTACACTCTTTTAACTGCTGAAGTGGAATAAAAGCTATGGCAGGGTGAAATAATCATATATCATAGTATGAAAGAAATATTGCCTACCTTGGTAAATTGGTTGGTAAATTTAGCAATACATCGATTCATTTGACTAATGGCTGTGTTACTATCTAAGGGTTTTAGAACAATGAAAAGTTAGGACTGCTGCCATTGCAATAAAAATATACAAAACTAAATGTTGGATATTTTGAATGGTCAATGTCCTCAAAACGTCACCATATCACAGCAAGTTGAAAATCAACTGTAAATGACTCCCACCTTCTTGTGCTTTCGTTTAGAATCGTTCTTTACGCTGCATTAACTCAATAACTGATCTTCAAACCCAGATTTGATCTCAAACTAATATTCACACGTTAATTGTGGCACAAGTAACAGTCACAGAGTGAAACCCCACCCATGTCAGCACCCGCCTGCATAACTACATCTACTGTCCTAATCTCCCATAATCCTCTACTCACAGTCACCACGGTAACTATAGGCAGAGCACACTTCACCCAAATCCTGGAAAACCCGGAATACAAAAGAATTGGACAAGTTGGAAGTTTGTTGCCAAGCGTGGGAAAGCAGTTCAGATGAATGAAGTAAATGGTAGGCAAAAATGAAGGACATTATCAGAAATGTCCTTTTATGTTTGAGGAAATTTCACTGGAATGTTTTGCTTTCACTTCATTGTTCATTTAGCTTGGCAGTAATCCACCGTTTTTTGGGGTGAAAAGTTAGAACTGTTGGCATAGCAATCACCAATTCAAATAAAAATATTCTATATTTTAAATGTTGAAAAGTCCTCAAAATGGCGCCTGAAAATCAGGAAATGGAAACACATGAATGGTATTTTGGATGTCAGACTTGTTGGTAAGAACAGTCACATTAGAGGTTGCAGAAGCCATAGTTGTCAAAGAAGTAGCTGCAGCAGAATGTGTAAATGTACTCTATACATTTGTATTAGCTTATCAGTCACATAAATACTAGTAGTAGCAGAAATAGTGCAGTATGCAGACATAGCATACATAGTTGTACATTGAAATGATATGTGTAACTGCATCTTAAATTGAGGATGTCTACATAAGCAGAGCCTCCCGGAGTAAACAAACCCAGCGTTCAAAGGCAGCACTCGACAGAAGGAAAGAGAAACTTATGCACACAGCTGTCTTTGTGCGGCCTTATTCCCAGCAGGCACAGTTCAAATTATAATTGAGGAAAATGATTAGATTATACAAGACATGACCAAAACACCTTGTGCAAATTCCTCCAGAATGAAATTATGGGAAAAAATACAGTCAGTTCGCACCAATTTATAATTAAAAACAGATAATTGAAGAAGTAGAAGAAGTGTCCTCAAAGTTTAAGGAGAAAGTTAAAATGTTTGAGTCTGTTATGTTGCAGAATGTTAAATGATAATAGATTTCAGAATAGATTTAAGGGAAAGAAAAAGCCGAACTGGAAACCGAAAGGCCTCACCCAGTCTGAGAATCTAACTCATGACGTTCTTGTTGCGAGGCAGTAAGTGGTAACCAATACGCCAAATTATACTAATAACGCCAGCACAGATTTGTTTAAGCAAAAATTACTCATGACCCAAAATTTGGATCTGATTTTTGGTTTGAGCTTTTTGCGCACAAAAGAAATCTATTCATCAAAAACTCTTAAATTATTAAGTATCTGTTGTTTTTGGAAGACAACGTACAATTAATTCTAAACTAACCACACTTTGCCACATAATTTTCCTTGTCCAAACCTGCACAAGTGTGATCGGCCAGAAATAAATCAGAGTACTCAGATCAGATGCAACTGTTTACACGACATTTAAAGATAATAGTCGGATTGTTGATGTGCACAGAACACAGACTTGTGATTGACAGGCCGACACTTGTGCCATAATGCGGCACTCGCTTTTGCTTAGTCTTGCAGCTGTCACAGGCTAAATATTGACTAGCCTGGTCGTACATTCACGTTCGGAGGGGATCAGCCCTAACCCCACGTATTCAGGGCATGTTGGGGGTAATAAATTTGGGATAAGAGAGATTTACCCAACTGTGAAAGACTTTAGGGATGAAGGGTGATGGAAAGATGCCAATACTCAGCTTTCACAAATGTTCCTATCCTATTACATGTATGTGTCATGTACATGTCATGGGTCTGTACTAAGTATTCATGTCAACATTTACAACCATGACCTTAGTACATGCTCCATTTATAATCACTAACCTATTAGTAGAAGTGGGCTGGTTATTAGTGGCCCACCCAACTGAGTTTCACAAATAGAACAGATAACATAGTTCGGGCATAGCTTTGTGACTGTGAACACGTCTGAGTTAAGTGTTGAAACTAACACATAACCAGTGAATATAATAACTAACTTTCATCATTGCAAAAGTAACAAAAGGATGGCAAAAGTAAGATAGTTGTAGAGTATTAACACAGAATATCATGAAACGGATGGATGGATCGGAAACCCGGAAGTATTTGCTGGTATTTGTCGTCCTTGTCGTGTGTTTGTTGTTATTCTTGTTAGTCACCAGTGATAAGAGGTACTTAGGACACGCACGGATTTGTGGGTGTTTATGTGACCGTAAAGTTCCACAGACACTATAAAACATGCCAATAAATTCAAGCACGTAAAGAATCAGGATGTGTGAATGGGTTTGTGAGAGCGAAAAAGAGTTGAGGCTGTGAGTAATACTTTGAATCCTTTTTTTAAATGGTCAGTTTTTTAATAAGCTTTAACATGGAAACATCATAGTCATAACTGCATCTAAAGCGGTTTTATTATTTCATTTAATCCACTTGCATCTATAGATTTATATGGGACATTGTAGCTTCAAAGGTAGTTTTCTCAAAATGTATTTTTCTCCCACAGACATAAAGACTTTAAAGTACCACCTACACACAAGTTTTTTGAATGATGTGTCAACAAAATTAAGCAAAAAATACAAATCTGGTTCAACCAATTTTTCAGTTTCATATGTCCCAAATATGCGTAATATTGCAACCAAAACACATTAACCAATTTTATCTGCGTATGAAGATGTTCGTACCTAATATAATCAAATTTGAACTGTTAATTAAGTTAATCATATTTATTTAGGTCAAAACAAAATAAGACCTACATTTTTGGGCTACAAAGCAATGCCTTTTACTACAGCGAGTTCTCCAGACTAAAGTGTCCATGCCGCTCAGGCATAAGTAAGCCAACAGTCTGACTCCTCATTGTCTGAAGTTGCAGCCTTTTTGTGACCCCTGTTTTAAAGTGCACTTGGCCTTCATTCTGTAGGGCCCCCTGAGAGTGTCTTGTTCAAACCCGGGCCCCGCGCAGACCTGCTGGACAATTCTCGTCGCTAAGGTGTTGTCTCCTGGGATGATAGGCCTGCTGCTGCCATGGAAATGCACTTGAGCCACACAAAAAACACAAAACACTGATAGAGGGCAAGAGATTCGAGGCCTAGGACAGAAATGTATTAAAGACAACTACAGGAGCTCAACAGAATAAAGCCATAATCTGGTTTACAATACAATCTAATACTATAGTTTTTTTGCCATCTAATGTCGCACAGAGCAGTCAGTGCAGATATTGGGCAGTCAGTGCCACACTGGATCTAACAAATGGCTTTTACATGAGCTTATATTGGGAAGAGAACGTAATAAATCTAAGAACTAAAAGCTTAAAATCACCTAAAACTGATATAATACTGATTTCATTTGAATGCATGTTTACTTTGGTTTACATTGTGTGGCAAACAATATTCTGAATTTTTTAGAGATTGAAATTGTATTGCTTACTGAACTTTGTGTTCACAAAATAGTTGTTTACTTAATGATATAATTGTGATTAAAGTCTCTTTATGAACGCTGCTATTGCAATCTATTTCCTCAATACGAGAGTGAATCCTCTGGCTCAGCAAGGCTTAAATTGGAGGACATTTTTAACCTACAACTTGACCAGCTGTTAAATTATTTCAGCATATTTTTCTTTCGAAATAACAGGTGCAACTTTACTCCTATTAACAACTACCGATATTTTGAATAAATAACTTGAATTCTAATTTAAGGGGGAAAAAAATGTCCTTATACTCAACAAGTACTCTCCAGGTCATTCTCTAATTTATCATCCTTGCCTAGATGAATTCTCACGATTTTTGTGAGTTCACAAACACTTGAGAATCCATATTGTTAGGCTCCCGCTGATGCCTTAAATTTTGTGGGGTCCGAACCATCAGTGGTGTGGGACAGGACCAATCACAGCGCAGTATTGTGGTTTGGACGAAAGCCAAAGGTGAAGCGCCCAAACAATATATTTCAACCTATTTTAGCAGATGTTGCATCAAATTGGCGAATCAAGATGAACCACGTTTCTAACGTCGCCATCAATATCAGTGAAAGCCTTTGCATATAATGTGTAGAACTCATTAAAAGTGCTACACATATAAATGTTTCACCAGCCATGTTTCTAATTTAGAGAATCTGACATCAAATCTCAAAATATAAAGTGTAATTTTATTAATATAATCATGTTTTTTTTTTTTTGCAACTGCAAATGATTATTAACACTCTTCTTCTTGCATGTATAGACTGACTCACAGCTGTATTACCTCCATGCTGCCTGTCAAAACCAACATAACCATCACACAATTCCACCTGCAGCAGGAATGGAAGCCTTGCTCAGAGGATTGGATTACATGCACCAACACAAGTCAAGAGCTTAGTCAAAAACACCTGTCCAAAAGAGCAGCTAATGACCTCCAAGAATGTGTGTGTTTGAATGAGTCAGGAAAACTGTGCAAGACTTAGCGGTGATTTTGTGGAGATTGGGGCTGATATGTGTGAGGCAGGAAGTGACCAGTGGCCCTGCAGACGACCGAACAGCCCATTTTCATAATAAAGGAAATGGGACACACAGCACACTTTTACTGTGAAGGAAATGCCATTGTTTCTAAGGCTGCTCTCACTACATGTTTTACAGTTGTGATATTAGCAGTGCCAGAATATTCAAACGTTTATCTTGTTTTTAAGAGTTTAGGAATTTTAACATAGAAAATAAAGACTAATTCCAAATGAATTCTGAATCGATTAAATATTGAATCAAATATTACATTGAATACTAGATAAATATTACTAGAAAAGGCTGGGCGATATAGCAAAAAAAGATCAATTCAGTTTTTTCTTTTGCCCATTACAAACAAAATAAAAATCTCTTTTGCTACGGTATTTAGGTTAATGAACTAGACAATACCGACATTTAATTATTGCCATTTAAAAATAGTAAATTTCTTTCTTCCAAAGTCTGAACTCTGCTCCAAATCACATGCTTTTAATGACAGAAAATTGGCTGTACACATCTCAATTAAAACGCTCCAAGATAATCATTGACGATTACAAATTATTCTGATTTGATAAAAATTTTATAAAATGCACATCCAGATATTTTTTTGAAAGTTTGCACTACAAAACCCAACAGGAACAACACTGAACTGTGGCCACAAATGCTATAAATCTCCAAATCACAATACAACGCGAGCTTCAAGAGGACTTTCTGGACCTGTCATGTTGAAGCTACAGTGTCCTCTCCCCTCTGGCTGCAGCAGACACACTCATGTCCACATTACCTAACCTGCCCCGCAGCTTGGAAACCCTAAACGTGTGAATTACTCAAACACGGATCGACAAGAAAGACGCCCGCGGCTCTCAAGTCAAAGTCAGGTTCAGTGCTATTCCTTACTGCTGTCCCCTGTCGCCTCCCATCTCTGACACGAGGTGGACAGCACCTTTTGTAGTCCTCTGTCTCAAGGAACAAATGGCAAAAGTCTGAGGTAAGAGAAATTGTATCTCACTTGGAGAAGCTTGAGAAAAAATCATAGTCCTAGTCCCAAGTCTATGCCTCAGCCCGTCTGGCCTTACATCAGTGAGACACCAGTGGATCAAACGCTCTTAATGTTAAGAATGATGCTTTGGACTTCAATCCATCTTTAAGTGCATGTGACAGGTTTTTATTATATTCTAATTTAGATGTCGGGATGTCGGGAATACTCGCTGTAAATATAAAGTATAGTTTTACACAAATCAAGCAGCAGTTTGTGAAGAAATTTGTAAAAATAAACAGTTGAAATAAACAGGAAGTAGAGATGAGTTCTACATACTGATGGCATCACACAGGGAGACTCAGAATTCAACAAAATAAAGGTGATTTTATATGTGTTTTTGGCAAATAATAAGCTATGTGACATTAGAGGATTTAAGGGTCTAAGTTTGTGTACAGTCTGGTTGATGTCATGATTTACAACCTGGAAGTAAAATATGAACCTAAAAAAATGGCAATCTGGGAAAAAAAATAGTAACATTTTCAGCAAAATCTTAAATATATATTTGAATATGCATTTTCAAATGAGCAGCCCAACCTGCCATAGGCACTTTAAATGATTAGGATATGTTCAGTATTGTCTGATTGTAACCTGCAGCTTGTTTCCATGGAGATTGATTTGCCTAGAAGGTTCCACGGTACGATCCACATTCAAGTTACAACCAAGCAGCTAATACTGATACTAAATATATGAATGTTTTGATGACGTTGTTATCTGAATTGATTTACACAGAGCAGTAAAGTCATTACGGTGATAGCAGAAAAATACAGCAGCTTTTTACAGTGATGACAAAGAGATAAGCAAAGTAAACAGGAAAACAGATAAGAAACTGTGTATGATTTACCATGATATGAAGTTATTGTTTGGGTCACGCTTGGTTAAGTGTGTGAAATGTCTTCCTGTGAGTGGCACATAAACTCTTTGAGCAGAGTGGAGCGTGACTGTAGTAAAACACAGGGGGAGCCGATGGAGTGATAGAACAAGTTGTAAGAGGCGGGAAACTGTGACAGATTTATCAGATACAACGTCAATGTAAATCTCAAAATACACTACCAACGGCATTAGTCATGTGGGCCCAGGTGGGACTTTCAAACGTACATCCAGTGGTGGAAAGAGAAATGAACATTGTTATGAAAGTGTAATAACAGTTGGATTCTATTCAAAGTGCATATTTTAAACATATTAGGAGTTTTACATTTGAGAGAAGACTGAAATCTGAAATGATAAATGAAAACAAGAGTCCCATGCATTTCAAAGCATGTTTGTAGAGGCCTAAAACACAGGATTATAAGGTGTTACATGCATAATAAGACAGGACAGTTTGATGTTTACAAAGGACTTTGCGCCAATTCAAATGTGGATTTTGATTGAATAGTGATATCTTGCAGCACTGTAATGAACTACAATTACATGGCTATAATACTCAATTGCAATTAAGTAAGTATGATTTTAAAAATGTACTCAAAAAAGCACAATTACCCAAATAATCTACTAAATTATATTAATGTGACCGTTTGTAATTAGTTACTTTCCATCCCTGTTTACTTCCATTGGTGGATGATTTATTTTCATTGAACTGCTCTAGCTGGAAGCAACTCTCTAACTCTCGAACTCTAATTGAGGCCTAGTTGTGTTAATGGTAATTTAGATACAACATGATTGATCCAAAGCAGAACTACTTTGTGACATCTTGATTCTGTTGAAGTACAAGTAAAAAGTGATTCCATGTAACATCTACCAATAGTGAAGACAACGTGTTTTGCTATAAACAAGTAACTATAAAACTACTTCCTCAGAATACTGGTACTAAGCTTGAGAAGCATCATGTCAGAAAAATTGCTGCTCTCTATATTTTCTTTTATATGTTTTTAAAGTTCATCATTTGCTTTTCAGTGATGTGGTTAGACTGTGCTGTTGTGGATCCACTCTGCACCTGCAGCTCAATTCACTGTCACTAATCTTTGCTTTGAGATCAGATTATTACAGGCAATTAAAGGCTTACCAATCAAAACTGAACTTAAATTGTACAAAATTACAGTAAAAAGAAGTTAATAGAAAACATACGTCCACAGTATTTAGAGTCAGCTTGGGTGATTTCTGACAGATCCTCGCTGACATCTAAAGGGCGGCGTTGCCAATGAAAACAAAGATTATCTGGAGAAGACTTACATGTCGAGGGCCAATGTTCAAACTTGTTTATTTCACCTGATTATACTTTTGCAAAGAAATAAGTGGTTAGGTTAGAGTTTACATTTTAAATAACATCAAAGGAGATACGTGACACCAGTAAGCTGACTGTTGACTGACTCACTAGTTACAAAAAAAAAAGTCACTGGTCCTGTTTCTATTACTAAACCATTATAGATTGATTCTGCACTTTACAATAAAAATGAAAAAAGATCTATGCTTATGTTATAGTGTAATACTAATGCTGTGTTTCAGGCAACTGGTAATTGGGATTTTTCCAACCTCCGACTGGAAAAAATACCCTGAAACGTCACTCAAAATTCCAACTTGTGGACTCAGTTAAGGGACACTTCACATATGACACAAATAAAATAATGAAACCTTTATTGCCCTGAGAAATGCGGAAAAAAAAGAAAAAAACAATCCCAGCATAAGAACTAAAAATGCACAATATTTCCTCTTTATTGTTAAGTGTTAAGGGTTTTGACATGTAATTAGATTTAAAAACAAACAATCCACATTTTTATTATAATAAAAACACACATATTATTCAGTGAATGAAAATGTGTTAAATTCTCAAACAACCAAAGATATGAATCAGTCATGAATTGAAAAAATATCATAATTAATCAAAAATATGTCCCAACATTTCAGAAAAGAGAGGGAAAAGTAGGACTGATGCAAAGTGCACAGACCAAGCCCCACTAGTAGACCCTACTATATCCTTCTACAGCCCCTGGTTCTTCCATGTTACCTCTGAGTGAGAGAGGTAAGCATGCGGAGTTAGTCCTACAGAAACACACTGCACCAGAAACAAGAGAAACCCCACGGGACTAAAGGGCTAACGGTTACCTCCTTCTGAAAGAGCTCCAGCCAGGCCGTATAGAGAGGGAGGCGCACTGCCCCAGTGGAGTCCACCAGACTCCCCCCGTCCTGGGACAGACACCGAGGGAGAGAGGGTTAGACCAGGCCCATAGCCAACGCTCATCAACAGTACACATACTACTACTGCACACTCAGTTAAGAGGATGCACGTGTACAGGTTACAAGTCCTATGTGACTTCTACTATCACGACAGTGGAGAGGGTGATAGGCTCATGCAGTTCACACTTTACAAGGGAGTGCTGGAGTTTAGAGAGGGACATTTCTGTTGATACTTTAATCCATGTTAAACATTTGGTGCAATGAATAAACTGTTAAAGTTGTACTATGTAACTTTCTCTGGTGAAGGGTTTGCCACCTGTTTGTCTCCATGAAGACGCTGGTTTGCCTTACATTGTAGGCATTAAACATATCCATCACTACGGAGACAGATTTCCAATATGCTGTGTATTTGTTTCTGTAAATGTTCTGTGCTAATTAAGTTATTTCTATTTCGTCAATTGCGCAATTATGATGTTCTATGTTTTGTTTTTTTATATTGAAATAAATAATAATAAGGCAATCTTAACCAACCACCAACAACATACACTTTTCCACAAAGACTACAGAGTTTCAGGAGCCTTTTGTTTTACTGATGAAACAGTAAAGAACTTTGAATTATTGTATTACTTATTTGAACGTGTGCTTTAAAATAATTGCTTGATATTATCACAAACCATAAAACATGTAAATCAATATTATCTGATATAAAACGTGACAAGACATACAAAGTTCACAATACATTGCCCGGATCAAATAAAAAGACACATTAGTGCTTTCCTCTTTCAAATACAAGCCAGAATACAACAAAAAAGGCCAGTGAACGAGCGTTAACTAACTTTACAAATGCTCTAAAGCCATGACTAGGTTATCATCAAAAACAGATCTGAACATATAACGCACTTCCTTGTATTGAACAGCATGTTTTGGTGGGATGATAACCTCAACTGCTGGAGATCTCTGCCTTTCAGCTTTAGGACAAACAATAACACAGACTCTTCCTTTACCTTCACGCCCTGTGCGGGAATGCACAGACGAGTGGCACCTTACCTCCAAAATACCACTTAACCTCTCCAACTGCAAAACAGAGCCACCAAAGACGGGACTTTGCGGGACGGGTACCTATTGTAACATAAGACGGCCTCAATTGGTACAGTTAACCCGGTTCAAATGCATGTCAGTCACACAAAGTACTGAAGCCGAACTGTAAACCTCATATTATCTGACATCGGTGTTTCATTTTAGAGCTTTTAACTAAAGTGGTTAAGTCATGTCGACAGAGAAAAGACAGACAGGGAGCAGACAAGGAAACAAAATATGACTTGATACATAATATTATAAAAGGTATAAACAGTCTCTTTGATGAAGACAAACAGAGTGCATAATAAACAACAGCGGTTAAATTGAGTGACATGTCTGCTCCTGTGCTAATCCAAATGCTCAGGTTACAAAAAACATGCATGATTGACACTGGTAAGAAAATAGTTTAGAAAAATATGACACTTAATAATTACTGTGTAGCGGTTACGTTATTTTTGCATGACGTACCTGGATAAAATGTAAGCCTAAGTGTCCAAAGGGTTAATTGTCCCATTCGTTTTGCATTGTATGTATCCAGTATGTGAATGCAGAGGTTGAAGCATGGAGTGAAGTCTTGGCCCATTAGTGTTGAGCCCAAGTTTGAGTGCAATCCAAAAATACATCTGTGCAGCGTTGAAACTCACTTTGAGCAAAGCTGTGAAGTAATTTACACCTCGGTCTGAGACTGGAGAGTGTAGTAAACGAAACAGAGCAATGGATACTAATCCTAGAGACGCATTAGTGATAAGAAGCGGCTAAACATGTCCGAGTAAACTGTCTGCATGAAAGTATTTGATCTGATGTTTTTAAAGTATCTTTTCTTTATTATGTCAAGCACTTTGCAGTACTTTGTTTGTGCTCTACAACTAACTCGCCTTGTGTTTCTGATCGAATGCAGGAGGCCCACACTGTCATGATGTCTGCGTCATGTTCTTTGACAGTCCAATCCCATTTCTGGTGTGATTCCTTTATTTGTAATCATCCAGACGAAGCCACATCACTTCCTCCAACATGTCGTGCATTTCCTGTAGTGATCCACTTCTTAGACTCACCACTTCCACCTCCAAGAATATCTATTCCCATCTACTCCGTATCTACTTCCTGTTTAACTCCTCAGACGGTCCTTGAGACGTCCCGATGTGGAATCCTAAAAATGTGTTTGCGCTGCCTCTTTCTATTGTCATTTCCAAAACACAAGGGTCCCATGTGCATCCAAGCAACAACAAAAAAAAACGACCCCCCGTTGATTCCCCTAACTTTCAAACCGCCCCAGATCAGTGCAAAAGTGGCAGGTCCATGGCTGTTGCCATGCCAGTCCTCCCGTCACCTTTGACCTTTGTTTTTCAGTCTGGAGGCTCCCCGCTTGGTGTGAATAGAGCAGCTTTGAAAGGAGGCAGCCTTACGCCCCTGCTCGCCCTCAACCGCCTCATCATTTGACCTAATAAATCACTTTGTGTGTAGAGGGTGTGCCATAACAACAAGCGACACTCTTCTGTGTAAGTGAAGAGATAATCCAGCTTTGACAAATAAAACAGTTGTTCTTCCAAATAAAAAAAATAGATAGGGATGAAACGTCAAACATTTTACATTTGCAGCCAAACGTGCAAAACATCCAAAGTGATATATTGGCAAAAACAATACAAAAGATAAGCTGCTGGATCAGTTCTGGTAAATACATTTATCGCGCTATTGTCAGACGTTTTGTAATTAGCAACACAGTCCAAAGCTCTGTTATCAGCAAGATGGGGTATGCTGTTTCACTGTTGTTACAAAATAAAAACAAAATATATACATTTGTGCCAATTTTGACCGCACTAAATAGTACAAAACCACAAACAAATACCGACTTTCACTGCGTACAAGTTTGAACTGGAAATTTCATGGATCAAATCTAAACTATATCTTTGATCTATGAACCTTTTTAGCAGACATATAAACCTACATTACATCACAGTTTAAGTATGTGTCTTCAGTGACTCTTTTAGACAAAACCAATTCATCTGAAGCTCCATTCACATGTCAACACGTCGACTGTCACTGCTCTGTTATCTGTAATATCCAGATACTTTTACCCCTGCAGCTCTTCATATAGGATTAAGTTACATTTAGTCAGAGCAACTTTTGATCAGTCAACACAGAGAAACTCACTTTGTGCCACCGGTTGACAGGCTGGTCCTGAGGCTAATGTAACGGCATAAGCCAGGCATGATAAAGAAATATTTGAATTAGACAAAAGTGAAAGTTGTTTGACTCTTGTGAAGCTAACGAGACATTTTGAAAAACTACTCCTTCTATAACCACTATTTTGTAACTCTAGGGTGACAGCGATGTGGTGATTTTGAATTAAATAAACTACAGCGCTAAAACATGCATGTTCTGTTGTGGTGCGTCGCTGCTCAGATTGTAGGATTACATAACTACACAACTTTATAAACCAGTCTTTTTCTAAAAACTCAAATGAACATTGCTTTTTGCTTGAACCCATATTTCAACCCTAATATAAAGTAGGCGTATGACTTGGCAAGAAATTGTTATATCAAATATTCAATTGTTACTTTTAAATTTTGGCAAGTTGATTAATGAGCTGGTGCTTTTGGCAGGCATCTGCATGTACTAAAATGATGGATCATAAAGGGGAAAACTGGAAAATCGTTGTGTTCATACAGATATTAATCTTCTGTTCCCATCAGCAGCAAACAAAATAAAATAAAAAGAAATCAAGAACCAAGTCAACCAACATAATAAAGTCTGTATTCATAATAAAGGAGTACCTGAGGGATTTGCTTCTTCAACAAAGGCTTATGAGGCTTAAATGATGATGTCGCCCTTTGTCATCCAGTTTGAAGTTCATGTTGTAAAGACGGGGGACGTGGGCTAAACAATGGCCCCCCTGGAGCTAACATAAGAAGACGGCAGGCTCCTATGATTCATCACGTCTGTCAGAGCTAACGTGTTCGTATGTTTTCCGCTCAATAGCACAAGCAGCAGACGAACAAGCCGCGAAACGTGAGACGATGAGCTTTGTGATGGGTCACTCTTGTTAACAAGGTAAAAAAAGCAACAAAAAACAGTGTCTGAAATCTGATGCAACGTGTCTGAGGTCAGAGCAGAGATGCTGAGGAGTTTAGTCCTGATATGAAGTAGATGCAGAGAGCAAACAAAGAGAAAGCTGCTTTAAAAAAATATGACCAAGTATCAGAACGCAATACCCTGTGCTTATTGAGTGATGATTTTTAAAAGTATGTATTGTAATGTACATGTGTGGTCAGCGCAGACCTCATGCTTTTACAATACTTTACAAAGACGTTATGGCCTTTCCTCCTGGTTTCTCATAGGCCTTACTGACAAGCAAATTAACCAATCATATACTTATGACGGCTTACGAGTAAACTGAAAAACAGTGCAGATTTATACAGAATCAATGAGCAAAGCACAAAATTCTCCATATCTGAGGTAAAAAAGGTCATTCATCACGTTCTGAGGGATAGAAGGATTTTTTGAGAGTAGATGTCGTGCTTTGAGGGCCGAGGGCCTGCTCCAGCTCGTGGTGCCTGAGGTGAGATTAAACCCGGGGGGGGGGCCTTCTCTTTGGTCGGCCCCAAACTCTGGAAAGCTCTACCCCCCACGTCCAAAAGTCCCCCATAATGGAGTTCAAAGACTTAAGACCCACTTTTATTCTCTGGCTTTTAACACCACATGAGTTGTGTGATCTTGTGTGTGTTTATTTATTTGAATTTATCTTCCTTATTTCTTGCTGTTTTGTGGTTTTATGACTTTTGCTCTGATTTTATTTAGCTGGTTTCACAGTTTTGAGACAAATGAGATCAAATTGAACACTTTAATTATTTTTTGTCTGTGCAGCCTGTTTACATGTATAAATAAAGTGGATTTGATTGGCACGTCTGAAATAAGAGCAGTTGCATTTGCAGAAAGAAGGAGGGACGGACTTGCCGGGCAAGTAAAGTGCAGGTTCTTAAGTTGCACAAAAGGGATGACTCTGCTTAGGCTGCGAGCTAATACATAAACTTGGACTGTATAAGGTTCTGGTTGAATGCTGCTGCCCATTTTGAAACGTTAAATTAACCTGACTCCATAGAAAAAGTCTAAATACTTTCATAATTTGCAGTCATAATAGTTTAGCACTCTTACCAAACACGTCCAATGTAAAAAGCATTGAAGCATTAGCAAGGAGAAAAAGCAACCCAGTTTGGATCCTGGTCTACATTAAAACATCTCAACTAAATATCTAATCATACTTCCTGTAATACTCAAAAATGTATCTTATTTTTTTATTTATTTTTTTATTTGCAAGGAGTTCAAACAACCTTCTTTCACATTGTCATTGTGGGGTATTGTTTGTAGAATTTTGCGGCAAATAATGCAATTACAAAACATTGAAAAAGTGAACAAATACTTTCCGGCTGCACTGTATATTAACGTAGACGCAACAATGTCTGCAGGCTGTGGAAGTTTACTGCATAACAACACACAACGCCAATCGACAAGCGACACCATAAGCCTCTCTAATATGAAGTTACAAGTGAAGTGGATATTTGAGCCAGCTTGTGAAGTAATCGGTGCCTCTTCTCCGCGATTGCATTCAGACGACGTGCAAGGCAAACACCGTGGGAACGACGTGACAGATTTAATTTTTACCAGCATGTGTTACGCAAGCGACGGGTCACAAGTGCCAGTGTGTCGGTATTAGTCGTGAAGGCAGCCATTCCTTTCTCATGTAGACAATCTCATTCTTTAGGTACAGACACGTAAACAATATAGATAACACAGAGCGGCAGAACGATGCAACTTCAATTCATAGTTAAGCTTTTCAGAATTAAGTGTTAGATTAAAGCTTTCATATCTCATCTCATATCTGCTATTGATTAAGATGTATTCAGGACAATTGTACCTGTGTCCGCACAAAAGGATAGTATAAATATTCAAATGCTAAATAGTATTAACGGATGCAGCGCTCTTGTTGGAACAGCGTCTTACCTTGTTGTAGTAATGAAGTTGGACCGAGTGCCACTGCCCGTCGCTGACTCCTCCGGGGACGTACGGAGCAACTGTGGTTTTGGTCTCACCTGAATTTAGACAAAACACAAATAAAATAAATGAGAACAGTAAAATACACTTGTCGCATAGATGTTCAGCAGGGTTGAGTTATGAAAAAGTGAACTTTGAGTTGAATAGTGTCATGTTTCGCCGGTGCATGAAAACTAGCCATTTTAAACGCATTTTGCACTTTATATATGCTATTTAATGTATTTTGTGCCAGTATATGCACACCAAAGCCAAAGCCATTCAATTTAACCCTGCTACCTATTGCAAAATGTTTTCAATCTTATCAACGGCACTACAATTAAAGGTAGAAACATGAGCCAAGCAAGTTGCATGTTTGCCACATCTTGCACAAATCCAACTATTATTGGCAAGTGACTGCAGTGCACTCTGAGAAGAAGCACAAATTACTCATGAAATTACTGCTGAATATATGTTATGGCAAGGTTACTTAGACTTTGATGCTGTTTTAAATGCAAAGTGGAAAGTATATTGCCAGATTAGCGTCTATTAAACATAAAATAAACGGCTGATCTTACATGTTTACAAAGCTTACAGCCAAACCTCCCTTTAAAAGCTGCCTCATTAATCACGTGTTGGTAAATCCAGGTTGGTCCACAGTGAGGTGACTGTAGCGCACAATGACTTGAGTTTGACTGGAGCTTTAGTGTATTTGTTCAAGGCAGGGGCGGCAGGAATCCACCATCAGTCTAAATGTTCTGCAACACTCGCAAGACAAGTGTGTTCCTCTGTCGGAAGGCCAAAAGAGCCCAGGCTATTTCCTATTGTGAACACGCCACGATGAAATATGTGGAAACCAGTGAACCTTATAACTAGACGTTTTGTAAAAAGAAGTGTTCAGACGGGCAAAGATCACTATCCAGTTTGAAGTATTATTAGTTCAGTTACTTTTCTGGTTGAGGGTTCGCCAGCGGTTATGGCTTTCCCTTGCATTCTTCAGACTTTAAACTTACAGGTCAGTATTTTAATTAAAATGTCTGTAGTTTAATAAATGCACGATAGAGACCTTTAATGCAATACTGTGGGACATCCCAGGCAAAGGAATTAACATCTCCAATATTACAAAAAGAAGCCAAATAAAACAATAAAACAATAAATCACTTCACAGCGTTCACATGTAAATTTAATCCCTTCAAATTCATAGCACGCAGCGCAGATTTATTTGATGACTCACGTGCGCAGTATTTTGGATCTGAGTTAGACTTCAAGGGCTATAGAACTTGGCCAGCATCCCGAAAGAAACCGAGGATCCTCCCTGCTCGGCATCATGGGAAACGCTTTGATAAACAGCAACAATTCAACGGTTACTGCAGTTACAGAGGGTGTATTTGTTTACGCAGAAATTTAGCGAGCAGCGAGGAGCGCGGCGGCGATATTTCCGTTTCTGTTTATCATAATTGTCGCGTAATTGTTATATGTAAGTGTTAAGTTGCATGGTGAAGTGTTGTTATGAAGCGTTGTTCTTTATTTAGTTACAATAGAGTCTGACTTTTTCTACGGTTTATCATTTTACAGCTCAAAATCTGAATTCAAACGGTGCAATCTGTCACTTTAGAGGTGAAAGTTGTATAGGAGCTACAGTTAATAGACCTTTTGGCCCCAAACTACAAAATTTATTTAAATTTGCATCTATTTTTTTCACTTTAGACATGTAAAATGTACCTAATATTAATAATGTATTGAACTGTTCTAGAAAACTAAAAGCCGATACCCTACATCTTCATTCTGAGCAATTTGAATTAAGATTTATTGACAGTTTTTGTACACAAACCGGTCTAAATATTATAATATATGTTTTTATGTTCAAATAAAGCCACATGTTTTGACTTATTCTGCTAAGACAAAACTGTTCTGATAAGTCACAAAACATGCAGCAAACGAGCACACAGGATTTCACATGCATTATCTAAACACACGCTATCTAACCTTGAGATGTATGAGTTATTTACCCCACACTTGGAAGTAAAAGTCATTACCGCCTCCGCACAAATGTATATTATAAGCGTGACATGAAATCACAGAGAGTTGTCCTCACCTCCAGAGAACGTGAGCTGGATCTGTTCGTCGATGATCTCCAAAGCGATGAAGTCGTGTTTCTCGTTGAATCGGCCATTGTACAGCAGCAGAGCGTTCCTCTCTCTGGTGGCAAACCTGAGACACAGACGCGGACGTTTGGATTTGAAAATGTATTCTGGTTTGTGTGGGAATACTTTGTCACTTTGGCTTTCAATACTTATAGTTATTCGTCAGTTAATAGAATATAGATAGAATTTATGGTCATTAGACATAAATAAGTGTGCAACAAAATGCAGTTTAGCATTTACTGCTACTACTACTACTACTTCTACTGCTGCTGCTACTGCTGCTGCTACTGCTTCTACTGCTGCTGCTACTGCTTCTACTGCTGCTTCTACTGCTGCTGCTACTGCTGCTGCTACTGCTGCTACTGCTGCTGCTACTGCTTCTACTGCTGCTGCTACTGCTTCTACTGCTGCTTCTACTGCTGCTTCTACTGCTGCTGCTACTGCTGCTGCTACTGCTTCTACTGCTGCTGCTACTGCTTCTACTGCTGCTTCTACTGCTGCTGCTACTGCTTCTACTGCTGCTTCTACTGCTGCTGCTACTGCTTCTACTGCTGCTTCTACTGCTGCTGCTACTGCTTCTACTGCTGCTTCTACTGCTGCTGCTACTGCTTCTACTGCTGCTGCTACTGCTGCTGCTACTGCTTCTACTGCTGCTGCTACTGCTTCTACTGCTGCTGCTACTGCTTCTACTGCTGCTTCTACTGCTGCTGCTACTGCTTCTACTGCTGCTGCTACTGCTTCTACTGCTGCTGCTACTGCTTCTACTGCTGCTTCTACTGCTTCTACTGCTGCTGCTACTGCTGCTACTGCTGCTGCTACTGCTGCTGCTACTGCTACTACTAGAATAACAAACAACAACAACAGTACTACTAATACGACAACAACTACAAAAACTACTACAACAACAACAACAACAACAACAACAACAACAACAGTACTACTAATACAACAACAACTATAACAAGAACAGTACTACTGCTACTACTACTACTACTGCTGCTGCCGATACTGCTACAACAACAACAACAACAACAACAACAGTACTCCTACTACAACATCAACAACAACAACAACAACAACAACAACAACAACAACAACAGTACTACTAATACAACAACAACAACAACAACAATAACAAGAACAGTACTACTGCTACTACTACTACTACTACTACTACTACTACTACTACTACTACTACTACTACTACTGCTGATACTGCTACAACAACAACAACAACAGTACTACTGCTACTACTACTACTATAACAACAATAACAACAGTACTGCTACTACTACTAGAATAACAACAACAACAACAACAGTACTACTAATACGACAACAACGACGACGACTCCGAAAAATGAAATGAGTTTAATTACCATTTTCAGTGATATTTAGTTAAAGACCTGTGTGTGAAAACATTCTTGATCTTTACTCTTTCATATTTTTCAGGTTTTGAAGTTTCAGGTTCTAAATTGGATCTTTTGGGTAATGTTAAGGCACACTTTCTATTGTCTATGTAGTGAAATCTGTCCTCTGTAGTGGTGGTCGCTGCTACGCCGGGTCAGGACCGTACTCGGAGCATTTTATCTATGGTGCATGTTTTGGGTTGAGGTCGGATAGTTGAAAACCTGACACCGGGCGGCATGAGAATATATTTTGACCACCGAGATGATCTAACAGGCGCTTGTGAGAAAATCGCCAACCCAAACAAAACCGAGACTACTGTGTGAAGACCTTAAAGATAACCTCAACACAAGCGTCTGGCGGTTCCACGGTAACAACAGACAGGATGTGAAAACTGTCGGACTAAGACACAACACGAGCGCAGCAGAAGCACCGACCTGAACAAAAGCAGCACCCTCGTTACACCTCGGTGTTCAAAGTCCGCATACCTCAGGCGTACATGTGTGTTTTTGGTGAGCGCGTGGAGGGCAGAGAAGTCACCGAACAGATGACGGTAAGCTCAGGGATTCAGGAAACCAGGACGGGCAACGATAAGGGGAACTCATCAAAGGTTTTCCTGTTTTTACTGCATTACAGAGCGCTGTGCTGCTGCTACTACTTTATACTAACATCAAACACACTTATCTCACCTATTAGCGTGAGTTCCCGGTATTTACTGTTTGATAAACTCAATAAACTTGACCAGTGGCAGAATAATGTTTGTGTGGGAATGTGATAAAGGAGAGTAACTAACAAATATGTCATGAGTTTCAGTCATGTGACGCGTAATTTATGGGATCATTCTACTAAAGGAAATAATCTGTTTTTCATCCCTTGAAAACATTATAATTATCAGTTTTCTTTAGTTTTTTTTCTAATTTGTTTCAGAAAGTATGTTGCAACTTTCATGGCGAAATATGTAGTAGCAACAGCAAGTAGAGCTAATTAAACAATACTTATTAATCTAAGTACTTGTAGAGTCATAATAGATTGTTACTTTTGTTACTATTAGAGGAAGAGGTTTTTTATAAGAGTTTTTTACAAGAACTGTGAGTGTTTTTAAAAAGTTTTCTATAAGTTATCTGTTCTTTTACTTCTGTACCTACTTTGTGTTGCAACACTAGAATTTCCCCATTGTGTGGACAAATAAAGGCTTATCTTATCTTAATATTGTCAGTACCATTATACTTTATACTTTTTGAATAGTTTTAAATTTTCTGGAATAATGTTACTTGAGTTCTACTTGTAAAATGTCTTAATATAAGATTTATTGAGGTAAAGCGTTGCACTGCTCATTGGTCTGTACAGTCTGTATGCATGTATAATAATAGATGTGTGATGGTTCATTGGGAACAGCAGCAGCAGGTTATAGCAGACAATAGAAGCTTTACTCAGGTCTGGACACGCCTAACTAACAGGTAGAACTGAAGTACATTTGCAGTTTACAGCTTCAGAAATAACTGTGGAGTTTATCAGGTGAATTTAATGCATGTGAAAATAAGCAAATGATCTGTGCAAACATGAATCTAGGCTCAACCATTAATCCAAATTCCTCTGAAGTTAATGATTCATGACGTTGTCTGTGAACTTATAATATCACTAATTCTTTTGCAGCAGTTTTGTTTGACTTTTGGTGGTTAAGAGACAAGAGTATGACAAGGTTAGACTACACATTTCACTAAAACGTATCAAACATGACTATATTTAAGATTTTTCCAATATTGTTGAGTTTTTTTTTTCAGCAAAAGTGACAAAAGTAGAATTAATTCCACAACTGTTAGCAACTGCGCTGTAAAACAAGGGCCAAAATCCATATAAATTACACAATAGTTATGATTTGACACCTTTAATTTCGTTAAAGGATTGTGTGTGTAAATCGTTTCTGCATTTTGAATGATACGTCACTTATTGATGACACAGACAGGGGGATTCCGTTTTAGAACTCAGCGCTACTTCCTGTAATTTTTAGCTTTGACTTTTAAAAAGACTTTCCAAACTGCAACTTACTGATGTTAAACTATGATAAACTTGTAGGGACATTCTCACCAAATAAAGTAATAATTAGAAAAACACAAGAACCTGTCATATTCACTGGAAGTGGAGGGTCTGCCAGCTGCTTGTCTCCATGGAGATATTATTGCTTTGTCTGGAAAGCAACAGTATGTCATTAAAATGGCCTATCTCCATGGAGAGAAGCAGGCGATGCCACCAGACCAAGCTAGAGGTCAGAACTGCGGAGAGGTGACCCCGGAGACAGTAAGAACGCAAGTGCATCTTCATGGTTCTTGATCTGTTTTTCCCTTCACTTGTCTGTGACTGAATAAATGCAAGTAACAGTGCAAGTGTGTTCAGATGCTTTTGAGGATGCCCTGTGTAGGTATGTCATGATATAAAATGTTTGTGTTATGATTATTGTGAGAAGAAACACCAGTAAATTCACTTTCAATCACACTGTCTGCTACATTAACTCTGCTCAAGTATGTGACCAGCTTTATGAAACTTTTCTGAATCATTTAGCAAATTAAGTGCCAAAGAAAAATAAAAAGTACTAAACATTTAAAGGTTTAATTGAAATGATTTAACTCTCACAATTATTGTTCTATAACGCGACCTGAATAATCACAGTAGTCGATTAAACACTCTTAACATCTCTAACCTGGGTAATTATGCTGTGTTTCCAGGCCATTTTCTGATAAAACATACTGTCATTTCTACCAATAATTGATTACCTCCTATGCACTATTCAACACATATTTATTACCAACGGTCCATACTTCCAAATACATGTACACTGCTGTGATAATAATGACTCACACAAAGGAGATGGTGAAGTGGAACCTCTGCCTGAGCCCTCTGAAGGTGATAAAAGAGTGTCCAGGGAAACTGCGCGTGGTCATCTCACAGTAGGGCGTTTCGTACTCTCCGTGGGGACACCTGCAGCTGAAGCCTCCGTTTGCTTTGTTCACACACTCTCCTCCGTTCTTACACACTCCAGGGACACAGCGGTCTGAGGAGGTGTCCAGCTCACAGTGGTCTCCTGCAGAAGGAATACCAACAAGGGGTTACAGTCGTTTTGGGTTTGCTTTTTTTATGTAATTGCACGGTTATCGACCAGTCCTCAATAAATCTCAGCAACATTGAATATGAATGCAATGTGTTAAGTACATTAATTAACATACATATGATAATGATAATACACTTAAATGGTCTCGTGGAAAATGAAAATGAAGGGGTGTTAAGAACATTGGTGTATGATGAAAGAAAAATATATGTTTCTTTAGCTGAAATAAAGATGTACAATATAGAAATAATATAGTGAAGAAACAAAACTCTATTACTATTTTAAAGCACATTTTTGAAGAAGTTTACTGGAATGAAATGATGAATAAGCTTAAATATATTGTATCTAAATTAAATGTGTGAAAATATGATTGGAAAATTTCTTACAAATCTTTTATATTGTAATTTCAGGGGGATTATCCTTTGCTTACGTTTGTAGCTTGGCAACATACAAGTGCTCTAGCCTCTGGATGCTCTTTCGGATCTCAGACGTGCTGTTTTAACTCCTGTCACTGACAAATTGCTTTTGATAATCCCATTATTTGCTGTTTTCTGCCATGCATGTTGTTACTTTAACAGTCTCTGAATCATTTACCTGGTATTCACTTGCTTTAATAAAGTTAGACATATGTGAGTTCCAGTCATGCACAGTAATGCATTTGACCGGGCTGAACTTAAAGCTTAAAGTACAACCGTTTACGAAGAGCCCACTTTAATCTCAAGAAACACAGTTCTGTTTAGACTTCAGTGGAATGTTCCATTTAGCCTTATTTGGAAAAGACTAGTATATAGACAATGTGAAATGTGTGCCCATAAATGTCTAAGATATCAAGTTAATGTAAAAAGCCCTAAAATAGTATTCATTGCAGAAAAACTATCTGAAAATAATCTATTTACTCTTTGCAAGTTTAACTTCTTTGTCTCAAACAGAGATGTCATAGATATAGAAAGTCAATGATTGGTGGTTATTGACAAAAAAATCAATATTGAAATGACTAAACTACCGTATGTTTGGAGTGCCATAAATAGTCAACAGACAATTTGTGTTTTTATTGAGGCTCAAGTCTCTACAAAATTGCACAGAATCAAATGTTTTATGTTTGAGAGAGATGGACCTGGCAAACAAGTGGCAACTCAAACAATGTCTCATGTTGTCACTACCAAAGAAGGCAGATAACAGCGCAGATTGATTGTTTTTTAAAATAATTTCATGAAAAGCATGTTAACTACACAACATTTTTACTATCATGTTTTCTTTATATTCAGCATTCTTCTTCAAAAATTCCTCACTGACATCTTCTTACCAAACATCGCTATTAGGCTCCAATTTCACATTTTTCTTTTCTTCCTTTTATGATATTTGTCCCAGACAGTGACGTTCACCTCGACTCCCCCCTCTGCGCTGGAACCAGCTAATAGCCCTTCTCTCTACAGTGTAATCCTTGTTTTTTCTGGTGAAGAATTAGCCATATCTATTTCCTCGTATAATGTCGGTAACCTTAGCTTCCCACATGTCAACAGCCCCATAATGGTTTCTGATGGGACCTGACTATCTGAGGTTGAACTTTGACCTTCAAAGGAGAGGCAGGTATAAGGAAATATGGTGTTGGGGCAGAAAAAGTAAGTTGTTGAGTGAAAGGGCAGGGCTAATCGGGTAATTACATCAGATACACAGAGGAGGAGGAGAAGATGAAGGCTGTCAGGGGCAGGTAATGGGGCAGGAGACAGGAGACAGGGTGCTGTCAGGGTAAACTATCATGTGGACCCAACATGGGGGAAGTACAGAGAATAGTTGGGAAATGTTTTGTGCGAGCATTATGAAAAAATGTGGAGGTTGAAAATACATTTTGATCACACTTTCCAGTTTAGGTTCTCCAATTTGGTCCTGTTCCCATCTTGGTTTAGTCTTGGTCAGATAAAGTTTTCTCATAATATTTTTCTATGTGTCAGCAAGTATTTACCCACCCACAGAAGACAATAGTCACAAACCGTTGCGTGATGGAGACATATTATGTATATGTTTGAGCTTTTAACCATGTTGTAATGGTGTTCCCTGGCCATTAATTGCATTATTATCGATTTATGCAAGTTTGAGTGTATTGTCTTGCATTTAAGGTTTGAGTGCTCAGAAAATGTTATCACCTTTCCCTTTTCCTTATTTCCACCAACTTCTTTGTACTTTCTTGCAATTATTTAAAAAATGCATTATCAGGGTCAAACTCTGTTCTCTGTCTGTTCTATTGGATATGTCCATGGGTTTCATAATTGATTAAATAATGTCACAGTGTCCAATAGCAGTTAAGAATTCGAAACATTGAAACATTGAAAATGTTACAAGAAAGTATTCTGTCACATTGTGATTTTGATTTGATTCTAATGCATATTGTGCAGCCATAGTATGTGGGTCTTTGTTTTTTAGCTCAGTTTAAGTGTATTATTGCTTTAGTCCTGCTGTAATCCTAGTTTTATTTTGATCTAGTCTAGATTAGTCCTGGTTTTAGTCCCAGTTTTGTCCCCATTTTGATGTGGTTACTATGCAAGTGTGAACGCACCCAATATGGCAATAAACCTCTCCACACCTCCATGGGAACAAGGAAAATACACTACAAGGCCAAGTTACAGGTCAGATCTGTATCAAGATACATGTGTATTTTAGCAATGAATAACACCTGTAATTTAATAAATGCAAGATAGAAAAGCTTAATAGAAAAGCAAAATAAAAACATCTCCATGGAGACAAGCTGATGGAGGGACCCCTTCTACACAGTGCACTATTAAATTATGTTTTTCTGTGTGACTGTAATGCATGACGTTTCCTGGCAGATTATGTGTATTTTAAGCACAACTCTATTCAAGTTGTGTCACAATTGAGACATAATAGAGGTTGTTGACATGGCATTACCTAAGAAAAATAAAGGGCTTGTTCTGTAGATGTTAAACTACAGCAAGTGGCACCAGCATTATGGCAGCATTCAGCCTGCAGCTACCGTTAGCATTCTTGGCTGTTTCTACACATTTGGGCTGTTGGACCACTTTAGTCTTCTCCTAACGTCTTTGTGTCTGAATTTGGTACAATATAAATCCTAAAGTCTGCATTTAGAGAGGACAGAGCAGCACTTCTGCATTAAAATGAATGGACTGTTTCCCCCTCGGAGGTTTGTCAGGCAGATGCCGACTGTATCTCTGTAGAATCAAAACAGTCACAAATGTATATGAAGGTGAGAGGTACCTATATGTGTATATATATGAATATCTGGCCTACTATGTGCACATGTGTGTAAATATATATATATATTTACACACGTTTATGTATGGATTACGTATACCAATGAAATGTCTTTTTATTTATTTATTCTTTCCCCCCTTTTTTCTGATCCCGCCCCCTTATTCTCAACTTTTGCTCCTAAAACTTAAGCCTCACCAAGTCTAGCATGCTCTTGAGTTTTTAAATTATTATTATTATTATTAATTGTATTTTATTTTTCTTTCCCGTATCATTTGTTTTGCTTCTTTTTTTTTTTTTTACTCCCTCTTCTGGTGTAATAATTGTTGTTGAGTTTGTGTATGTTTTATGTCCTGATGAAAAATAAAATGGTAAAAAAAAAAAGAATCAGAGCAGTCCCATATTGTCCCAGCCCTCTCCTACTGTACTCACCGGTGAAGTCGTCCTGGCACTCGCAGCTGTAGCCGCCCTCTCTGCTCCGACACCGCCCGTTGTTCTTGCAGGGTCCGGAGAAGCACAGGTCGATCTCGGTCTCACAGTACTCTCCGGTGAAGCCCATGGGACAGCGGCAGCGCAGGCCGTTGATGGGGTGGATGGGTCTGAACAGAACGGTGTCGGAGGAGATGAACGGAGGAGAGCTGTCGAACTTCAGCACGGACACACACTTCATGTAGTTCTCACACGGCTCTCTCAGGCAGATGTTGTCATCAAAAGGTAAAACCTGAGAAAGGAAAAGGTGTGGTTACTGTGTTTTTTACTATCCATGGGTTTCAGAATGATGAGTAATTAGAACTGTTGCCATGGTGAAAAAAAAGATTTTATCTTAGAAATGGGGTTAAAAAAAATCTGGGAGTTGAAACCTATGCATAGTAGTCTTGTGAAGTATTTATTGTGTAGTGCTCTTATTAGTTTTACAGGTTTTTATTTTTTATTTTAAGAAAGACTGGAGAGAAAAAAACTTTTAAATATATTTGTTTCATTGTTATATGAACTTTGGAAACAATGTATAAATGTGCTAAATAAATAAAGCAGATGGATGTATTCATTATCTCATTCATTTTCTACCGTTCGCAGGTGACTGGAGCCGATCCCAGTGACTTTAAAGCAGATGGATTTACTTGAATGTAAAGGTGTACTATGTAACTTTTCTTGTGGAGGGTTTGCCACCGGTTGTCTCCATGGAGATGTTTTTTCCTTGCCTGGAATGTTCCACAGTATGGCATCAAATGATCTATCGAGAATGTATTTAATTGGAGGTGTTTCTATTGCTGACCTATAACTTGATTGTCACCATGGAGATAGATAGGTTTAATACCATACTGCGAAACATTCCGGACAAAGCAATAACATCTCCATGGAGACAGATTGTGGACACCCCAACAGAAAATGTATAGTCCATCTTTAATTAGTTGAAAAGAAGGTCAAGGGTCTGCACCGTATTTGTTTATTTAATGTTAATAAATCAGCTGTCATAATTATGTTACAGTTCCTAGTCACTTCACTATGAGGTGAATTTTACTTTACTGCCAGGTCAAAAACATAGTACAATTCCTGTGTAAGTAATAACTATTTCTCCTTATAGGCTGCAGGGAGACGATGCTGGTAGTGTACAGGTGTCTGGATCATAAAGAACCATTGTGTGCTTGTTTTGAGGTGCAGTTTATTTCACTCATGCTCCAGTGTTACCTCCTGCGACGAAATGAGCCGGAGCAGCGTCCTGTTGAGGTAGATCTGCTCCTGCAGCTCTTCTGAAGGGAAAAAGGCCCCTCTGCCCGCTGCGCTGTGAGGCTGCCGGGCAGAGAAGGTCACGTTGAGGATGGAGCCCTGGACGTCAGTGTCATTCTGGATGTTAAAGACAAAAACTGCCTCCCGTTTGGTGGACAGAACCGCAGCCACGCCCTCCACAAAGAGCCCGAGCAGAGGCGAGAGGAAGCGCTCCTGGGACATGTTCTCCAGACGCACCGTGATGCTGTTGGTCAACATGTCGTCTGTGATGATGGTGACATGCAGAGTGCACAGGGCCACCACTGTATGGAGACCGTCTGCAAGAAAGAAAGAAAGAAGGAAAGAAAGAGGAAGTTATTAACTGTTATGTTTATGTTATGTTTATTGAGATCATTAGCATCATTAGCATCTGGAGCACGATTTTGTACTTTATATACATCACTTTTTATACCGTATTTTACAGACTAAACCTATACCATAGTTTTGGCCGGGGTGCGACTTATACTTATACTCCGAAGCGACTTATATGTGATATTATTTCTTATTTTCACACTTGCAACCTTATTTCATACTCCAGTGCAACTTATATATATATTTTTTATAGTTTTTTTCTTCTTTATTGTGTATTTTTTGGCTTCATGGTCCCCAGGAAGAAGAGCAACAGATTTGGGGATCTGAATACATATAACCTAAAGTAATCTAGTGGTACTTATGTGTCTATGGAAGTACAAAAAAAATAAAACAATTGATCAATCTTGGGACAGCCACTCTGAATCTTTTTTAGTATTATATTTAATTAGTTATTATTTTACCAAGCAATCCACTTGACTATCAATGATATGAAGCTGTTGAATAATCACTAACAACAATCACGCTAACCACTGGTTGGACCTAAATGCAAAGAATGGCTAGAAATACAAAGTTAAAATGTTTTTCCAGAGTATAACATGACAGATAATGTCAACAAACACATCCATCACCACTTAAGAACTGAAAGGCTTTATCATGTAATCTACAGAAGATGATCAAGTGACCCAAGACAAACGCAGTTCACTCAGAGTTGAGGTCAAGAGTTGAAGTGTTGACAACATGTACTGTACACCACTGCGGTGTCAGGGGCAATACTACAAAACTCTTTTATCTTTATGTAAAACAGCGTTCACGTTTCTCCCACCCTGTTCCTCCCCGCTATCGTCTTACAGCATGGACCTCGCAGATGTGTCAGCCATATTGTCTTGACTTCCTGCTCCTCCTTCACCACTATCACCTTATCGAAAAGGTCATGCAGCCTTTACTGGGTCAAGCTAAACTGGTCCTTTAAGAAACTAGAGTGAATGGCTAACCAGCACCAACCAAACTACTGTGAATATATGTCTTTACAAAAACAAGAATGTAGCCTTGAAGCAACAAACATCACAAACAAACACCATTAAGTATTTCAAACTCTGCTCTGGCGATTTTTTTTTTAAACCATTGTTATTTTTTTGTTATTTCAACAGCACAGCAAAAAATCCCAGGGCTCTAGACTACACATTGTCACCATTTTTTTGTAAAATTCCGTTTCACTGGCTCGCACATAATTGGCAGAGACAAATAATGCACCAGTTAAAACAATGATGATGCACTAACGCCAATGACAAAGCAATTACGTAACAGCCCATTTAATTGTATTACTGAGCATATGAAGCAAGTGTTGCGATGTTCATCATTGACCAACACAAGAGCGGCGCCCCACGCAGGACGAAGGAGGAAACAGGCTCCTCCCTCATTGCTGCTGCTGTCTGTGCGATGCAGAAGTTCCATCAGAGTTTTGAAGCAGCAGAGACTTGGTGTTGTACGGAAAAATATACATCACTTTTTCACACGAGCCCTCAAAAGGAAATATGCTCTGTATCCCAAAGAAGCAACCACTGAAAACAATATGCTAAATTTTACAGAAGATTCAAATACACAGGCTATAATTAATACATTTCCTGTGGTGGAAATGTTTATAGTGTGCTCCCAGTGTGTGTTCAATTATGCAATAATAGAAGCATGTAACAAATAAAGGGAAATTTGTATATAATGCTATCGTCCTGTTTCATCACCGCCATAGTAAGGTCTGAATCACTCACATTCCTCTGTCTGCACCATTTTACCTTGATCCAGTCTCCCATAGCGACCGCTCCATCTCTCTTTACAGCAGTTAAACATCTCGAATGTTTTACTCTGGAACACTTTTGCCGCTAGATTGAATTAAATAGGGGCAGATTTGGTCTGATTCTTGCTCGGGACAGGAGTAATTGGATCAGGGTCAGATTACTGCCCAAGGGAGGGCTGGTACTTTTGTTAGCTACTTAACCAAATAAAGAGGAGTATTTCAAGTCTCAGATGGCTGATTCAGAGATTTTTATTACTGGATTTAATCTGGAATATTGATTTATACTGATCAAATGGAAATGTCCAGTTTGCTAGCCTAATATTTAATATCATATACAGTTAATGGTTAATCATTTTAAAATAAAATGAATAAATATTGTCAACAATTTGACTTTTAAAATGTACAAAGTATTCCCTAAAATATTTGCGTCATTAAAGTGCTTTTGACACGTTTTGAAGACAGCGCCTTATAATTCCAAATTACTAATGCATTTTCAGAATTTCAAGGTTTTGCAATCTGCAAATAACCATTTCTCTAAACACCCAATGGAAAATTGAAAAAATGATTACATCTCAATTTAGACTGTCCTTAAGGCACTGAAAACTTGAAACGTAATTATCTCAGACCTAATCTGAAGTCCTGACCGCAGGTAGAACTTAAGGCCCAAGTGGCAGAGAGATAGAGGTGAAATCCTGCTTGAATGAATGGGTTGGGCTTTACAGTGCAGTGAGTTACAGCTATGGACAGGTGGTGAGGCCAGCTGAGTGTTTGGGTAATACGGTTGAACTGGAGCAGGCGGGGTTGGGTTGCACAGGACGGTCCCGTACAGAGGACAGACTCAGGGTTACATGTGGAGATTTAGGGGCGAAGGAGTCAGGCTGAGGTCCGGACACAGGTGCCGGACCCCAAACTCCCGCGGGGCAGACAGAGAGACGGTCAATCACGACCAGGGTGTGGACAGGACACATAACCAAACCAGACCAGAGCAGGGTGCTAATCGGGCTGAGGTCAACTTCAACAGCACCGACGAGTGACAGGGACAAGGGTAAAGAAATGGGCACGGGGTTTGAGGGGTCTTGAAACAACTGAAAAAATTTAAAAACATTTGTTCGAAATTGTGAGAAGCATTATCAACTTTATAAAGTCTTACAAAACTGTGCAATTATTCATATCCAAGCAAGCTCCATGTAACAAAAGGTTTCAAAAAGTAATCTGGACTCAATTTTGATTTGTTTCCAGCTAAGAAGGCAATATATCAAAATTCAGATAATATTGTGAATGTTGTTTTGAAGATGTGCAAAATTTTAATATAGGGCATAACATTTATGGTTAAAAAAATGCTACCAAAAGAGCTATTTAAAAAAAAAATGGAAACAGTTAGGTAGTAAAGTCTCAAAAAGAATATAAGGTGATATTTCTGCATTTTTGTGATCCCTTTTACAGACGTTTCAAATTTGTCGGATGTTTTACCATATTTCTGTTGGATTGACAAAATATCGTCATTGGGAAAAATATTTAGAATTCCTTTTTGGCAATATCGTCCACACCTATTTCCAGCATCGAAAACATCAAAATTACTTCAATTCACTGGTAGTACAGTACAAAAGATAACTTTTTGGAAACTTGCTGATGTTAAGGACGGCAATTCTTTATTATTCAATTTAAACTGACTGAAAGTAACAAAAATAAAAAATAACTTGTAGCTCGATGTGTAAAAATAAATCAGCAAAGACATTATCAAACATTGAACTACATATAAAATATGAATATATATATATATATATATATATATATATATATATATATATATATATATATATATATATAACATAGTTTACTTAATTACTTATATATAAGTAATTAAGTAAACTATGAGCACTATAAAAATGGTATATCTTATTACACTTAAGCTTTCGGCTTTGGAAAAGAAGCTTAGACAAACAAGTTAAAGCAAAGCACTTTTACTCCATGTCTGTCACACTATTGGCATCAAAGGATCAAGAGTGTGACAACATCTTTTAACGCCGTCTTAAGACAGAAAGTATTCTCAGACAAGGAAAGATCAGGCCCAAAACCACGACCGGATCCAGGAGCTCAGAGGGGATCCTGTGCATACCCCCCTCTGGTCCTGGAGTGACGGAGCGTGACAAGAGCGCAGACAGAAGTGAAGTATTTATGAGACAGAGCAGCCCATGGAGCAACGTGCAGGGGCCACTGTGGAGTTTGTGGGTCTCAGCAGCAACTTAAACTCAGTGGGAGAAAAATAGGCAAGTTTGATCCAGTATTCAAGAAATCTGTGACATTGTATGGTTGTTAGGAATGTCAGGATTATTTAGTTAATCAATAATCGTGATTATTCAGGTCACAATACCAGAAAAATAATAGTCAGGACAATTTTAGAAGCAATATAAAATCTTCTTTAATTATATCTATAGTCCTTTTTTGTCACATTTACTTTTTATAGGCATTGAGAAAGTTTAATTTCATAACGCTGGTTAAAAACTTGAAGAATGGTAACATGTTAAACAATGAAAATGAAATAAAAATATAGCCGCAAGCGGCAATGATCGGCCCTCGCCACGCCGCCGCCACACCGCCGCCACGCCGCAAGAGGAGGGGGCGCTAACGCGCCCCAATTGTCCTTTTATTACGCCTACTGCTAAATCTGTGACGCTGTCACATCTTCTCCCCTTTGTTTTACCATCAAAAAGCTATTTTATTTTGAATTCTTGGCAGAATGTGCGGCTTTGCCGCACAGACACCGTGACTCTTTGAATGAAAATGTGGATAACTTTTGATGGTCATGAAGATGAGTCTCACCAAATTTCAGGTTAATAGGGCTGACGCCCTGGGAGGAGTTTGTGAAAGTCTAAAGTGTAAACATGTTCTGGCGATTTCCCCATTGGAATAACATGAAAGGTTTCGGTCATCGTTACGGCAACGCCATAACAATTATGACATGGGTCTCATTGACTTTTTTGATGGGGATGCTAAAATTGAGTTGTGTGTCAAATTTCATATAATTTCGCAAAACTAAACATTTAACCTCCATATAAAATCTGTAGGGGGCGCTGTGGCGCCAAATGAATTTATTTCACTTCAAGTAGGTTTAGGGCAAAGAGTTTAACAACTGATTCTAATTTGACGCAATTCAGACTTTATCTGCGCGAACGGCAGAAATTTTAAATATGGGAGATTTCTGAAATTCTAGCTACAGTTTGCGGCTTCGCCGCACAGAGACCGTGAGGGGTATCAATGTAATTTGGATAACTTTTGATGTCCCACTCCTCAGTAGCATTTTCACCAAATTTCAGCTTTTTAGGGCCAACGCCCTGGGAGGAGTTCGTAAAAGTACGACGTTTGGAAAAACTCCGAAGTCATGTTTAGCCATTTTTGAAGCAATATGGCCGACATTTGGTTGGGCGGACGGCGTTGCCGTAATAATATTTTTTACTTCTCTTGTCACCATCTACCTCTGCGCCAAATTTCATGATTCTACGATCAGATTTTTTTTGGGTCATTTCCCATCTCTCAATGCATTTTTGGTACATTTGGGGGCGCTGACGCGCCAATTTTTTTTATTTTAGAAAAGGGAAATAGCCAGAATGTAGAGAGGCACGATTTTTAGAGGTGTGAACATTTTTGTGACTTTTCGTCAATGTTCACTGGGTGAAAAATAGGGGGGTTGGTCCCGAGAAGAAGAAGAAAGAAGAAAGAATTAAAGCCGCAAGCGGCATCCAACGGCCCTCGCGGGCCGCCGGCCTTCCGACTCTGCGCTTTTGACTTGATAAAGATGGCGCCCTTATTGTGTGTTGAATAAAAAAAGAACTTGACAGACGGCGACACATTGGACATGGCCAATCCAGTGCAAATGAACACAAGTGTCAGTCAAATTTGCTGCGCCGCCGCACAGAGACCGTAGCACTTGGAATAAAAATATGGATAACTTTTGATGCCCCGCTTGTGTAGATGATTTTTCCCAAAGTAAAGCTTGATCGAGCTATTGCCCACGGAGGAGTTTGTTAAAGTGTGAAGCGTAAATGTGAACATTTCAAGGATTTGGCGTTTTTCCCATTTGTGACAGTATATTTGCAGCTCCTTTCTCCAAATATGAACTTGAGATTAATAGGCCTCTCGCCAGCTTGTGGCGCTCGGGCCTAATAAAAAATATAGCCGCAAGCGGCAATGATCGGCCCTCGCCACGCCGCCGCAAGAGGAGGGGGCGCTAACGCGCCCCAATTGTCCTTTTAGTACGCCTACTGCTGAATCTGTGACGCTGTCACATCTTCTCCCCTTTGTTTTACCATCAAAAAGCTATTTTATTTTGAATTCTTGGCAAAATGTGCGGCTTTGCCGCACAGACACCGTGACTCTTTGAATGAAAATGTGGATAACTTTTGATGGTCCACCCCTGAAGATGAGTCTCACCAAATTTCACGTTGATAGGGCTGACGCCCTGGGAGGAGTTTGTGAAAGTATAAAGTGTAAACATGTTCTGGTGATTTCCCCATTGGAATAACATGGGAGGTTTCGGTCATCGCTACAGCAAAGCCGTAACAATTATGACATGGGTCTCATTTACTTTTTTGATGGGTATGCCAAAATTGAGTTTTGTGTCAAATTTCAGATAATTTCGCAAAACTAAACATTTAACCTCCATATAAAATCTGTAGGGGGCGCTGTGGCGCCAAATTAATTAATTTCACTTCAAGTAGGTTTAGGGCAAAGAGTTTAACAACTTATTCTAATTTGACGCAATTCTGACTTTATCTGCGCAAACGGCAGAAATGTTAAATTTGGGAGATTTCTGAAATTCTAGCTAAAGTTTGCGGCTTCGCCGCTCAGAGACCTTGAGAGGTATCAATGTAATTTGAATAACTTTTGATGTCCCACTCCTCAGTACCATTTTCACCAAATTTCACCAAAGACCTGGGAGGAGTTCGTAAAAGTACGACGTTTGGAAAAACTCCCGAGTCATGCTTAGCCATTTTTGAACCAATATGGCCGACATTTGGTTGGGTGGACGGCATGGTGTGGGTCCCTGGTCACTGACGGGTACTTTCGTTAATTTTGAGTGGGCTCCGCCCACTTTGTGTTTTTGGCCCTCTATACAGTAATAATGTTCAATTTTTGCATTACATGCTTATATGCACGGAACATGCAAGATATAGGGAACGTATTCGTGAGCTACTCAGGGCAAATGAGCGCTTTATATGGGGATGACGACCGCTTCAAGTGCTCGTTTAGTGCGCACTTTTGCACGGGCTTCGCCCGTTTACAACGGTAATGTTCCATTTTCCTACTACTAATTAGTATGCACGGGGCGTGCGTGAGTGAAGGAGTGCGTTAGTGAGTGTTTGGAAGTGGCCGAGCGCTTCGCGCTCGATTTTGTGCGCACTATGTGCGCACTTTCGCAGCCGTGCTTCGCACGGCCTTACGAGTTTAATAGGCCTCTCGCCAACTTGTGGCGCTCGGGCCTAATAAAAGATTTCTCTTTTATTTGGTCATGATCTCTGTAATCATGAATAATTGTTAAATCAAGATGTTTTAGGCACAATAATAAATAATCATAACACAAATAAAATATGATATTGTGACATCCCTAATTGTTGTATGGTCTGGTTGCATGCTAGTGAGATTTGACTCTAAAAAGGAAATAAAGTAAAAGTTCATTGTCTGTTTGACAATAAGACATTTGAGCGATGAATTGATCATAATGTAGAGAAAAAACAACATCAATCGATCTATCCTCAAGACTTTAAACTAAATTAAAATACTAGACACATCCTTTTTCTAAATATCAATTCCCCTATAGTATTCAAACTTTACCTAAACATATTTCAGGACCACCCTATATACTACGACTTTGTCTCTCCGGTGGGGCGTTGATCCCTCACTCTATATATAGAGTTCACAGCTGCTGGCTCACACACAGAGAAGGATGAGCAGTGGAAAGGGGGTGGTGTGGTCAGCCAACATGGAAAAACTATAGTAGGCCACTTTCACTAGACCGTCCAAAACAAGCACAATAGAATACACATTAGGACAATATGATTTAGGATATATACAGTAGGTGAACTGTACTTTAAGGCCATGCATATCATCCTTTTATATTATTTGTGCATTTTGTGGCTCAGAGAAGTAGATGTACGTAGTGAGTTGTGTTATGTATGAAATTGAGTTAATTATGCCAAGACAAAGGCCTCTTTTTAACACTTTAAATCAGCATTTTAGAGCCAGACTAGTACAACTCAAGTTTTATTAAATGCTGATTATTCGCAGACACATAATACAAACTGGTGCTTAAATGAGACACATCACGAACTTTTTCAGTCATTACATAATCATTTAACATTTTGTTCATTGTAAATTGCAATATTGATTTAAAACGGTTTAGCAATAGAAACGGGTCCTGTTCAAAACTGCAGAATTTCATAGAACAAGCAGCAGATTTGTATTAACATGTTTTTTATTTTGAATGTTTTTTTAACTGTATATGTATGAGTGTGACTCTTAACTACAGGGATGTGGGGTAGGTGAAAAACAGGAATATTTTGAATATTATTACACATATATTGAATATTCAAGCCTCAGTTACAGGACAATACAAGATTCAGAATACAACTTTGAGTGAACTAATGACGAGGGAAAACCGTTGTAACCGTTGTGGTCAAAATCTCATCTTTTGTCACCTTTAACATTTAGCCTACATGCCTAATACCCCCCACAAATCATGATCAGACCACACAACTTGGCTGCCACATTTCTTCAGTAGGCTGCGGGGACTATTTCTGTGATAAAAGTTGTTAATGAGCTGAGAGCGACTTGTTTATGTCCGCCGGACAGGGCAGATGACCACACACACACCACACAAACACACAAACGTACTGGTCAGTCAGCTCTAAACCAACACATGTACGTAGTGTAAGCACCTCAAATGACTGTGGACAACTGCTGATCTGAGTGACAGGCAACAACAGCCAGATGAAGTCAAGTAAACGTAAAAGCCCAGACAGTTTGCTCGCTAGAAATGATGTCCAGTGAGGTAGAATATCCAGCGAGATGAATGTAATGACAGTGTGTAGTTGATAGTAGTGAGTAACAGCTTGCTCTGGCTCCAGTGCGAACTCTTCTCCTGCTGCTAAAGTCACGGCAAAAGCCAATACGAGCTGCACATGAAGACGCTGTCACAGTGAGGAAACTCTTGCTCGGATGGTCCAGCGCATATTTAAAATGCAGGGTATTCTTCATTTTAAACACTCTATATATTTTGTTTATTAAAAACTTCAAATTGATTGAATACCTGACTTTTCATAAGGACCTTTCTGAAAATTGCCAAACAAAACTTCCCAACTTGAGGTTTTTTTGTTCCAATGTTTTGAATAAACAGCAGACTTCCACAGTGGCGGGTCCATGGCGTGAAAGCATTAACTTGTTTTTTCAGTCAGTGTGAGGGGCGTTAGCAAAACAACAGAAAACTAACAACACATTTGCAGCTTTTGGCAAGTTACAATCAAGTAACAGGACCACCACTGAGCCACACAGGCTCTCATTCTCTGTAAAACTTTTACAACTGAAATCTGGTCAGGTGCAGCAACTTGCAATTCTCTCTCTCTCTCCTCTGGGTGTGTCGTCATCGAACAGGCCTGTCTCTGCTTTCATTTCAACATTCAAAGAATCACAAAGCCTGTAACTGGAGTGGCTCTCGGCCAATTAGAGAGAAGCACTAAAGACAACTGTCCAATAAGAAGCAGATCTTTACCAGTACTGAACCAGGTCAAATCTGTGACAAATCAGACACAAGCAGGGCCTAGGAGGGAGCAAAAAGGACTAAGGGAAGGCAGTTTTCTACACATTTATACAAAAAATTATGTATATATTAGTTTAAAATGTCAAGATGAATCGGATAATTGATCATGTGATATATAATAATATATATTTCTAGCTCTTTTATCTGTTTGCTTGCATCCTCATTCCCTTTAATTTTTCATTAATAAAGTTTGATTTCATAATGCTGGTCACAAATAATTTGTTCCTGGTGAAAAATGTACATGTTTCTTCAAAAAAAAAAAAGTTATTTATTATGACATAATTTTAATTCAAAATTGAAACTTGAACTATAAAAAATTACCACTCAAAGCAATCAGGCTATGAAAGTCAAGCTGTCTTTGCTGTTTGTATGTGTGTTTTTGAAGGAAGTATTGCCCATTTACATCGCTTTTGATCTAATTCCAACAAAACGCCATGGCCCATCTCTGTGTGACTCATATATCATCACATATCAGGAGGCTGCAGTCGTTTGGAGGCACATCCTGCACTGAACGGATAGGGAAATTACCCCGTCGAAATCTGCCCTGGTGAAGACACACAGCCAGACCAGCGCCAGGGCAGTTATGAGAAATGAAGATGAGAAGGGCTTGGGTGAGATGGATTTCCCTCTTGAATTGGTTGGTTCCCAGATCATGATATCTTTCTGAGTTTTAACGTTCTTTTGGTGGGTGGAATGCTTTTGATGGCACCAGTTTCTCTTACAAACCTAATCTAGTAAGGTTTAACAAGTCCCCTGACACATAGAACACATTTTCACACTACTCGGTTTTTCTGACCGCATTGCCTGTCAAATCCAGAATGAATCCCTCAGCATTTTTATACAGATTGATATCAGTCTGGTCATCGCTTCAGCTTCTGATTGACAGGTGGATTAGCCAATCATCGACACGCGTGGTATGTCCGTATCAATACAAACATGGCTACTTCAATACGAGGAAAAAAGAAAGGAAAAAAAAACATCAAGTGAAAAACACTGTGGATTTAGGCAGAATCAATGAGCAAAGCAAAATAATCTGAGATGAGAGAAGTTTGCTCTAAATTATGGATAACCAATGAGCTTGTTCGCTTCACATGCGTCAGGGAAATAAACAAATCTGATTGCACGGTTCTGTTTGAGTTTGACTCGAGGCATGGCGGAGGGAGTGGTGAGGAGACTCGCTCTTCATAAAGATTTGAAAAAGTGTGTGTTCTGAATCCTCGGCAAAAGACTGCAGGCCTCATAAAAATGTCCATCTGTGTCAGTGCATCAGCCTCTTTCAGTCCCAGCTGTTGCTGTCCAATTTCCCTCAACACCTGTGCCTCTCCATTGGGCCACAACACACCAGCAGCACCTATCCCCCCTCCACGCTCCACTGTGCGGTGCTAACCACACTATTAGGATTATGCCTCTCTCTTGTTCTCTCTTATTGGGAAAGAGCGCCAACACAATGGACCCCTTTCACCCGCGCAGTTAGGGGCGGGGCTGGGGTTCGTAGCGGTGGACGGGAGCGCGGTGATAACATCCTGCCCACTGCTCAGAAACAGGTGGGATTACAGTCAGCCGACACGTCGAGTGAAGCAGGATCAAGGACCGGACACTCCAAGTCAACAGGTGCAAGACACGCTCTGATGCGGACAGGAGACAGGGGTCTGGGATAAACTGCTTCATACAATAGTTACATTATGATAATGCACAATGTGTTTGACAAATGGTGTAGTTCAGACGCTAATAATTCAAGTCAACCATTACAAAGCTGGAATGTACCGTGAAGAAATGGCGGCAAACGGTGGACAGCATATTTGACTTCATCTGACAAAAGATGATTTCAGATTGGGAAAAGAAAGGAAAGATTTGTGGAGTGGATTGTATCTTCAAAAAAGAGGACCCTAACAATCTGTGTGCCAAAGCAAAACAAAACATCTTTTAGTATTTCTGAATTTACCTTGCAAAGCACAATTAAACCCTGCAAAACTGACGAATTCACAAACTCATCAGTTGCATTAGGGCTCTTAAACCACAAGCGGGTCTGAAACTATGCATTTCAATGGGATCCATCCCATTATTGATAATGTGTAGAACAACTCAAGAGTGATATACTTCTGATGGACAAGGGGCGTTTTGCATCCTGATACAAAGTTCTTATTTAATTTGGACATGACACTGGCACAGTTTGAGCTTTTGTCTTAGGTTGGGGAATCAAAACAATGGCACAAAACCAAAGACTTGCTGATCAAAGCTACTCAAAATACTAGCAAATCCTTCTTGGCAACAATACAGCTTAGAACATCACGCATAACTTTAAACAACAGCTGACACCCTGACTCCATCTGTGCTTTGAGCTTCCAGAACACGTGATCAGCATCAAACCAATACTGCAAATTGCGGCACTGCAAACAAATGGTTTCACACAATGCATTTGTCCTTATAGTTTCTTTTGGACTAAAAACAACATGATCACGGTCAGTCTGGAGCCAGCCCTCTGCTCTCAGTGCTCTGGCCTGAGCTCTCCGTCATACTTAAGCAGGGCACTCAGGGGTTTCCAGTGCCAGCCCAAAAACTCACCCGGCTTGGATATCCTCGTCCCATTTAGGATCCCTGGGAGAGCCGCAGCCGGAGAATGGGTCCTCTGTTCTTGGGATAGACAATACTGATGCTGCCCGGATGAAGAGGACAGACAATGCAAATCGAGCCTAAATGCCTGACCAAGTTGTCCCGGAGCCAAGAGGAGACTGTTACCACTGCACTTGATAGCTCATCATCTCCTAAGTATCTCCAAAGGGTCATTAATGATAGTGGAGTATCTTTTACAAGCTTGTCTCTTCAGATAATCTTTGACATTTCTAATTACACTTCTGGTGAAAGCTGTGAATTAAGTGGTGTCCCACAGAAAGGAGACTTTGGCATCAGTGGACACAAAGTATTACAAAGTGTCGCTTCTAAACTGCATTGACCTGTCCAATCACCACTACACACACACATTTAACAAGTACTTACTGGATTATACTGTAATTGGAGTCAATGTTGATATTTTAAGGTTTATGTATATTTATAGAGCCTCTATTGATTATTTTCATGTAATAAAATAAAGATAGTACTGCTCCAGTACATACATATTGCAAAGGGAGCTCTTAGGGTCAAAATGAGACCACCGTGCGCTGTCTGCATCTAACTAAAAAGTGTTTTATCCTCCACTAACGAGGATGTTTGCTGTCAGTATGCTTATTGTTTTTAGTACTGTATATGCAAAACTCTGCTCTAGCCTCGGAAAGTTGTGAAAAGTGCTTATAAATTAAGTGAATTATTAATGTGTTAAAAAGAAAAAGGAATACTTTTAGGCCAAACAGTCTTTAATTAAGTATTTCTGTTTTTCAAACATTTAACACAGTAAAAATCAGGTACGGTGATTTTAATTGTCCCTGTAGGGAATTTTGTCTTGTCTTTGTCTGCTGGGGCAACCTGTCAGGATGAGGTTACCATCACATATAGTAAAATATCAATGAGAGGAACAAAATAAGCACCATTCCCAACAGAAATGTCTTGTCTCGGGATGAATAATGTGCATTTGTAAATTTGAGCTGTCAAAGTTCCAGTTGTTTTGACAAGTATCAGGGGCCTCGTATTACGCAGCTTAACCAGACCAGAGAGGGAGACACTGTGTTTCAATGCTCTAGTGGGAGACTGGGCAGAGTGAGTCCCGAGTCTTCTAAACAACATAAAATAACATCTTTGTGCATCATCCTTAGTCTGTCCGTCTAAATTGATCAATCAAGTTACACATTTTCCTCTAATTAAAAGGTCAGAGTTCACAAAATCCCGGTGTTGTTTGCTCTGTTTCCATTTAACGACGTGAAGTATTAAATACTAAGTCCTCAGGCAAATATCCTGTGCTACATGTGCCAACAGTTTGAGACATTACGTTATAAGGATCTATGTGATACTTCCTGGTGCACTCAAGACATTAAACTCTACACAGCGAAATGTAATCCACCCATCACACATAATTACTTACTAAGTCTGATCTGTACAAGCTCCTACAACTGATATCCAGTCAAATGCTATTGTCCTAAATAATAATAGTGCATACAGAGAATGAATGCTGTTTCAAGTTCGGTCAACCAAAAAGTTTGATTGTTGGTTCAATTCCCAATATGACCCACATTTTATATACCGGTAGTCATAACATTTCACAGAACAACACAGAAACAAAAGTAAGGTAGGGCACAATTTGACGATGAAAGTCATTAGCAATGGTAAATGGTATGAAATTAAAAAAGTTCAATGACTAAATACTGGTGCAATCCAGGCAACTGGGATTTTAACAACCTCTAACTTCAAATACTGCATCAAATGGTGATCCCAAGGCTAAATTATGAATTCAGAGGTGAGGCCCTAGGTCAAGGGACTTCCACTTCACTTACAAAATAACCTGACATATTACAACATTAGCAATCACCACAAAAAGTAGATCTGAGTAAATCTGACAATATACAATTGCTTAACATATTACGTAAAACACATTTGTACAACATCTGTGTTCTTGATAAGATAGTAGGAAAATGTGTATATATGCAAAGTTGGGGAAAAAGTACAACCTAAAGTCTTTGAAAAGCTCTGTACTTTACCACCCTCCACTTATGGCTAGTGTCCAGTCACTATGGAGAGTGGGGGCCCTCAATGTTTGTGTGTGGTCGGCAGATTAGATCCTGCTCAAATCCCTATTCATGACATCAGAAAAAGGTGAAGAGTCACTGGCTTTTTTCTGACGTAGTCACTGGAGTATAACCGAGAATGTATGTTCACAAAACGCAATGGTCTGCCACGCTCTGCTGCGACAGGCGCCCAACATGATCTGAAGTCATGGTTTAATCTATCACTCATCATCTATGACTCACTGGTTACTTAAAGGTGCCGTAGCTCTTAAAAAGCATGAAAAACAGAACTATTGTACTTTTCTGACCGCTACTTTTTCCCCACGCTTTAGCCCATACAATGGTGCGTCTAATTTATTAGATTTTACTGGCTAACGGTTACTGGGGGCAATCTAGAAGGAGGCGCAAGCATTTGACACACAGTAGAAGAAGACTATATTTCAATCTTCAAAATGCTGTGTTTAATTACAATCAGACTCATATTCACAGATAAATTAGTCTAATGTGGAAGATAATCTAGATGTGGAGCGCGGACATGCGATATACAACAGTCTATAGTTTAGAACATGCTGCATTGAAATGAGACTTTCTTGGCCCAACCTGACCTTGAGTCAAAAGACTACCTGTGCATCTCTACAGTGGAGCATGTATAAATATCTCATGCTACAACGTAACACTCACGCGATAAGTTCGAGCTCAGGAGCCGATGATCCAGATGTGAAGAAACAGACACAGGTACATCAGCTCACACGGAGTAATCAAGGACAGAGGGGACAGTAGGGACAGCTCAGACATGTTCTTTGTATGTTAAACTTCAAAATACTATGTGTTTTATTACAATCCAACTCATATTCACTAAGAAATTAATCTAATTAGTCCTAGAACCGCAGGTGCACCACGAGAACCCCGGTTCAAAAGACAACCAGAGCTATATTTATGTGTAAATATCTCATGTTACAACGTGGGCATCAATTGACAATCACTTCTTTGTAAATGTTGTGCGTGCAGCTTTTATAAAAGAGCGCTGTACAGCCCGAAAAGTAAACTCTTTGCAGCATTCCATATGTAACGCTCACTTACTTCCTAAATATTCACCGCAGTGAGTTTATAAGCACTTTTTACAACTCCCAGAGGGTGGAGCGAGTTTTGCCGTCACGGTTTGTCAAGTTAGCAAACAATCAGCATGCAAACAGCGCACTTCCTGTTTCACGGAGAATAAATGGTTTATAATTGGTCTCATTTTCCCTCTAAGAGCTGCTTTTAAAATATATCTGTAATGGGGCAAAACAGACTTAACATTTATCAAAGACCAGACAAGAGTCCTGATACAAATATACCACACTAATAATAGAGTGGAGCGATATGGAGGAAAAAAATGAACTTAAAAAGACACACATTTTTTTCTTGTTTTAATTGGTTTGCCTGGGATGTTCCTCAGTATGGCATTAAACTAATCTATCTCCATGGAGACAAGCAGGTGATGGTACTAAGCGAAGTTAAAGGTCTGATCCGTGGAAAGCCTGCTACAGTAAGAAAGTATTCAAGGTATTTTTGAGCAATAAAACATATTTTTAATTCAATAAAGGCTAAATAAATAGAGAATAAAATATGTCCCTCCAAAGTTCAAAGTCTGTTCCAAACCACCTGCTTTTACAACGTGACGGCTGCATAGAGTCAGAGCTCATCATTGACATTTTTGAAGGATTTGATCATGATTCAATAAAAAGTAGACTATTAATTTGCGCAGTCCTAATAATGTATGTCTGTAGTCACATCGAAGTGAGTATCTTTGTACTTGATCTCAGTCTTATAAAATCCTGCTGAATTAGAGACAGAATAGTGGTTTATTATGTATCATTTGTTTGTTTTAGCCAGTGCAATTAACACTACACCATCTTCTTGCACAAGTGTCACATTCAATCCAATCCAATAAAATAACGAGTGAACACCTCTGAAATCAGCTGTATAATAGATTAGTTAAACAATAGAACAGGGTCAGTCTCATTGCGTTAGGAGTGGACAAACGGCTGGTGTGGGGGGTGAGAACTGTTCAAAGGCCTCTTTACAGGTCGACCCATGGTGCTCCGTTTAACCACCCAACCCAGCCATAAACCACAGTATCCATTACACCCACACGAGATAGTCTTACTCTGTCACTGAGGCTGCCGAACCGCCCCAAACCAAAATGTGGATCTCATGTGTTTGTCTTTCCT